>NC_136623.1:23801594-23926594 GCF_933228915.1 Telmatherina bonti
TGTTGTAAGTGACGCTGTCAGACTGACACCTTTTGGTGTAGTCCTCATATTCCACAGAAAAAAACATACTCTTGGGGTCTTTTTAATAGTGTGTCACAACTTTGTTACAATGTTCGTGCTAGACAGTAGTCTTCAAATGTTGCACATTTACATCTGTAAAGACTGTTTTAAGGTTGTGGTGACAGAAGAACTGTCAAGTTCAACCACATAATTTGTTTCCATCCTAGCACTGCCTTTAAAAGATTCTGCTTTCTAGGACAAAATAAATTAATATTTTACCAATCTGGGTAAAATAATTTAGAAATGAAGATGCTAAATACATTAATATCCAATAACCAGTAGTCATCCAAACTGGGTCAATAAACATGCAAAATGTTTTTCTCCACCTGTCAAGTAACAGAAGTGTACGTACTGCATTTCTTCCGAGAGTTTATCACCAGATGGAGATCTAATCTGGTCCCACATCTGGCTTCAGGTTTGACGTGCAGCTTTTCCAGGCTGGGGGTCAGGGCCTCAGGCTCCTGATGGACTACTATTGATTGGAAGGAACGTGGCGATACAGTTGCAGTCGCTCAGCATTGATTTTCTGCAAGTGCAGAAGTGGAGAGCAGGCAGAATAAGAGAGCTGGGGCAGTCGAGTTATCTTCTCAAATATCCGGAAGTTTTACGATTTTTTTTCCTTGTGTGTGTGTGTGTATCTTTGTGGCACTGACCTTCCCTGCCATGAAAGATGTATCTGTTAAGGCATTAGCTCAGCAACTGCTCCAGACAGGCTGTTTCAGCTGCTTCAGCAGTGTTTTACTGTGCTTATCTGACAATACACTTAACCAATTAAAAAATCCAAGTCAGCTCTGTCAATGACAAACCCAATCAGCACATTTGCTCAGAATTAGATCCAATTTTCTCCTCTTTTTAAGATAGTTAATGTGTTTGTTCATTTTAGTAAATGCACCTTAGCTGGTTTGCTTGTATGCATTTATGACTGTGTAAATCTGTGTGAAGGTTCATGAAAATGAAAGCTTTGATTATTACGCTCAGAAATTTGCAGGCGTTTAAGTCTTGCCTGAAGATGTTTGTAATTCCTGAAAGCTGTACACACTCGAACCCAAAAGACTACAAAGTGGCATTAAAGAGTCGGGAAAAATGCAAAAATAAAAAGCGAGAATCAGTTTCCCCTCGTGTATTTCAAGCATCTTCTTAAGCATCATTAAACTCTTTAAAGTCTTAGAAAAACAAAATTTCACAAGTCCAGTAAATGCCATCATGTGACCTGATTTGGGAAATGGTCACCATTTATGAAAAGTAGATCTGTAATTTGTAAGAAATCTGTAATGATGTACAGAAACAGAGTCCTTTTAGTGTTATTAGAATGCATAGACTGTTCGCGGATTATTATATTTACTGTGCATTTACTCAGAGGTTTTTATATATTTATTTTATTCGGTGTAAATTTTAATTAGGACTTCAAACACTTTAGCTCAGCTCGGCCTAAGCAGGGCTCTCCTTTGATCAGGCGTCACTCTACCATATTTTTTCTCCTCCATTTCTTCCCTGTGGGCATCTCGCTTCTAATTGGCTCAGCGTCGCTGGTCTTGTCTGTTGTCAGTTGGTCTGTCTGTCTGTCTGTCAGAGCAAGAGCAGATGAAAGGATATGAGCTGTATAGGCTCTGGGGCAGCAGGGTGGCTTTTCGGGGAATTTCAGGGTTAGGCAGTTAACATTATTTTGTATTCTCTGCATGAACGTTACGATCAAATCCTCCCACACGAGGAAGACCTGTTAGCATGACCTGCAGGAGGTAAACATGTCATTTTTACAGATGACTAAGGCATTAAGTGGAATATTAAGGACATTTTTTTCTTCCCTATTCTGGAGGTGTCTTTGGAAAATCTGTTTTGTCTGTTAAAACAGAGTAAGGCCTTGCTTGTGCTGTTTATAGAGCGACACAGCCCCTCCCGTCCATTATTCCTCCCTTGGTTCTTTCTGTCTCTGTCCTGTGTGCTAATGTAGTGAAGTGGCACATCGGTCAATGAGCTTGTATTAACACCTGACTCCCAGCCGTAGCTGCTGTTTGTTCCTGTGTGGGGGTCCCCTGGGCCTCCCCCAGGCAGAGGCAACATACCCAATGATCAATAGCAGAGAGGGCCTGGAGGAGGGGGTGGGAGGTGGCTTTCTTTTTTTTTTTTACTTGCTTTTCTTTGTCTTTTTGTCCTTTATTATCATTTAGACACTGAGTATTTGGCCCAGAGAGTCTTCTGTAAATGTTCTTTTTAAATTTTACACTTGCTATGATCTCCTCAACAAAATAATGTGCTCTACAGTGGATTCTCTTGTGCATTAGCCTCAGCTACATTCTCTTGTCTCAGTTTCGATCCCCCAGCCACCCACCTCCCAGTCCTCCACTCAGGCACACACTCTTGGTCTAATGTTGGAAAGCACTAAAGTGCATTTAGGAATTATCTGCCCTGGATCAGCTTCAGACACACTTTTCTCTGTCACTGGGTTTGTATTGACTCATCTCTCTCTCCTCCCTGTGCTTTATAGGCTCTGGCCACGACGGAGGTGAACGGGCCGGGACCCCAGGTGACAGAACCGCAAATTGCCATGTTCTGTGGCCATCAGCTCCTGCACATGAACATACAGACTGGTCAGTGGGAGCCAGATCCTCAGAGCCGTCAGGGCTGCTTCAAAGATCCCAGCCAAATCCTCTCCTATTGTCAGGAGGTAAGGCTATGAAATATTGTTAAAACAGACAGCTTAAAAAGAAAACAGCTCTAATCAATAGAACAATTAATTATTTAACGCATAGGAAATAAAGCACATTTTAATTGGTTTTTTTTCTTCTATTATTATTTTTTTCAATACCTGCCCCATGAAATCTATATATTTAAGTATATATAGATGGTGGTCTGTTGGAATATTGCAATATTTCAATTGTGCCACTATCCACTTTTCCTTATTTTGTTGCCTGTTATTGTATCTAAATTTTTTAGTAGCTGCTATAAAGTTATTAGTGGCACAAAAACCCTTCAGATGCTACCTTTAATATTCATAAATATAAAAATGAACTATAAAGGAAACAAAGTGCCACCTGGTGGCCAAAATAGATATAACCGCTACGGCCTGAAAAGCCTCTAATACATTATGTATACATTATGTTTCTGCAGTGGCTTTTGCCCCAAGTTAACTCTTGATATTCATTCAAATCAGTGTGTTTTTAGTCTTTGGCCATTTATGTTTTGCTTGTTATTCAATCACAGCATGAGTTCTTGGATTTCACATCACTGGGCTTCATTTAAAATTAAGAAGAAATGCTCAAATGTTCATTATTATTATTATTATTATTATTATTATTATTAATATTATTGTTATTATTATTATTATTATTATTTATTTATTTTATTTTTTATTTTATTTTTTTTAAGAGACTAAGTGTGGAATGTCAAAAATGGCCACAGACCATCAGACATTTAAAAAATGTGCTGCATGGCTCTTTCCTCTGTTAGTCTTTACCTTGCTGACTGTGCTCTGTCTACTCCTCCTCCTCCTCGTCCTTCTCCTCCCTGACCCTATAAATTATATCTCAACCAAACCTTGAGCCTACTCGACATTTTTTGTGTTTAATCCTCCCCCTTTAACACATTCACCTGTGTTCTATCCATCCACCTATTTGTTTCTGTGTCTCTGTCATTTCTGCATGTACCTGTTCAACCAGATGTACCCAGCGCTTTCCATATCCCATATAGAGGAGTCAAAAAGACCTGTCACCATCCCTGCATGGTGTAAGAAAGGTTGGGGCCACTGCCAGACACACCCCTTCATCGTCCTGCCCTACCGTTGTCTGGGTAAGAGCAACACACATTTCTGTCATAATATAATGTTAACAATGGATTTAGATTTTCAGTATGTCCTGTGTTTCCTTCTGTGTGAGCTTGAAAAGACATATTTTACTTGTGTCTGAAATATTCAAAAGGCATTTTGCAATTTTTGCACACTATATTGTGTAAAAAATATGACATAAAATGCACTTTTTTCATGTCCCATTTTTCTACCTTATTAAGGAAGCTAGCATCCTTTTTTTTTTTTTTAATAAGTGCTGGCTCTTGCCAATGAAGAGAAACTTTTTTTTTCATGTTTGTAGAAATATATTATCTTGCTCTACTATGTTTGTTTTTTGGTTTTTTTTTAATTGAATTTTTTACATTTCTGTGCCAGAATTTTCTACACACCTTTTTCCAATACCATAATGCTGTAACTGTATTACTATTAGCACTGTTACATTAATAAAACATTAATAAAAAGGTATAATGTTCTGGTTAAACATAGGCACAGTATAACAGAACTGTGGCAAGACTTTGTTTGCAAAAAGCCACCAGAGGGCCAGGTAGACTAACAGCATCAGTGCTGCAGGGCCTGCTCTAGGTTAAATACTACTTTACTACCAGTTACATGGGTAAACAGCATTCTTTATTCAGAAGAATACACAGTATGTAATAATAGTGTCATATTAACATATTTAAGATGAATAGAAAATATATTAATTCTATAAGTGGTCTTTTTTATGATCTCTGTAATAAACCCTACTGTTACATTCATTTAAGCAGAGCACACTTTATTTCCTGGACAAGCTGCAGTGACTTTCAGAGTGCTTCCTCATTACTCATTTATGCTTTCTGTCACGCTTAGTTTATGCATCCATATCCACTTAAGTATCATGTTTGTAGATTCTTGTATTTTGTTTCTTGGTAAATTAGAAATCAAACGCCTCATGCACTGATCCTCACCTCTTCTTTAACGCTGCAGAAGGCGAGTATGTGAGCGAGGCCCTGCTGGTGCCTGATAAATGCCGTTTCCTTCACCGGGAGCAGATGGATGCCTGCGAGAGTTACGTGTACTGGCACAACATTGCCAAAGAGGTGAGGACAGACGAACATTCATATTTACATTTTTACAGTATGTCATGCAGTTTCTAGCACAAACATCTGAATAAGACTTCATACATTTGGCTTTCTCTTTTATATTCCCTTCCTCTCGTTAGGAATGCTCTTCGAACAATCTGGAGCTCCACAGCTACGGGATGCTGTTGCCATGTGGGGACCACTTCCGAGGTGTTGAATATGTGTGCTGCCCAGGACGAGGCAGTAAAGGCGAGGCAGAGGAAAGTCCCAGTGGTCCTCAGACTCTCACTTCCCAAACCAGTGGAAAATTCAACCCTTTGTAAGATGATTCATGCTGAGCGTCTTGTAGGATGAAGCTGCTGTTTGTTTTAGCCATCACAGTAATGAGCATGAATATTTCTACAGCACCAAAGTGGCGGTTCCCACTCCGAGCCCCTCTCCTGATATGGATGTGGATGAGGCTGATATGGAGGAGGAGGATGATGAAGTGGTGGAAGAAGAGGAAGAGGAGGAAGAGGAGGATGACTTTGATGATGAGGAGGCAGAAGAGGAGGAGGAAGAGGAGACAATGGCTGATAAAGATCCAGAGGAGTATGAGTACCCTATTGACTCAGGTCCTTACCAGACATCAGACTATTTGGACTCTTATTACTACAACAAAAGCTACAAACCCACTTCCTCTGCACCCCTGAAGGAAGACAGCTGTAAGTATTTTTTTTCTGTTTTGCCTTTTTTTCAATTTCTAAAATATGCTGCGAGTGATCAGTAGATGTGAATCTCGTAGTAAAGGTGAGAACTAATGCGAGCCCTGCTCTCTCTGCCTTAGACTATGTCTTGATTTTTCCAACAAATATGCACACAGTCCTTCACATACAGTACTTCATGCAGGCATCCTGCATAGATGTGCAGACAAGTTCTGAATATTTATAAGGCACTGGGGCTTTATTTGTTTTCAGTTCAGCTTCCCATGACACTTACCTCAACAAGTGTGTGCATGTGTAGGTTTTAGGTCATTCTGGTGCATATCATACATTTACAGCCACAGCAAGGCCACAGCAAAGTTTCTGCTAGTGTGCAGTATATAGAGCAGTTCACCACTTACAGCTTGAATCAGAGCAAATTAATGATGGGAAATTTATGTAGCACTCACTGTATTCTTTAGCAACAGAAAAACAGAAACAATGAATGTTTATTGTTTCTATATTATGTAGTATTGTGCAGTGTATCCAATTTTGCTTGAGTATCATATCATTGAAGATGTACAATCCAGGTGATATAAAGTAAAAATCCTGCCATGTTTTTGGATCTACAGTTGTGTTCATATTTATTCATACCCTTTCATCAAAAAAGGGAGAAAAAAAACTAGCTGCCTGTAAACTAAGCTGCAATTGACTAAATAAATACAACTTTTATGAAAATCATTACATTATTTTCTAATTCTGGTTCACCAGAAATCTTGTTTTTTTAAAAAGCAAACAAATAAGATAATTTATTACATATTTCATCACTCATAAACTAATATTTAGTTGAACAATCCTTTAATGTTTTTCTACAGTCAGGTGTTTTCTGTTCCTCTCAGTCAGACTGCTGCACCTGTTGACAGGTATTTTGTCCCACTGTTCAACACATAATTGCTCTAATTTGTCCAAGACCAATTTGTTTGTTTGTTTTTTTCTTTCTTCAACTCAATTAAATGAAAAAACAGTGTTTTATATTACTAAATTATCATTTTGCAAATTTTTAGTTATTGTTCCTTTTTTAAGTCTCCAGTTATTTGAGTGACTGTTGTAAATTCAACCCTTTCTTTCATGAAAGGGTATGAATACTTATGAGCACAACTGTACAAGTGTTTTCACTAACAGGCTCATCTACCTTGCAGTGGAGCTGAGCAAATTAAAGTCATCTGGTTTAGTGACCGGTTGGAACAGATGCCGGACAGGACTTTTATTTTTGGCACCTAGATTATAAAGCTAAAGGATCATTCATTTTCTATACTTATTCCAGTTAAGGGTCGTGGGAAAGCTGGAGCTTATCAATTACCAAGCAGCCTGGACAGCCTGCCAGTCTATCAGAGGGATAAACAACCATTGATATTCCTAGGGAGATGTTAGGGTGATCAATTAACTTAACATGCATGTCTTTGGATGGTGGGAGGAAGGAGAGTGGGAGGAAGGAGAGTGCCCAGAGAGAAGCCATGCAGACACTGTAATACACAATAACCTTGCACAGATAAATAGACCACTGTTCAAACCTTTCCCCAGCCAGGGCCCAAACCAGCGACCTTGTTGCTATGAGGCCACAGTGCTAACAACTACACCACTGTGTAATCAATGTAAAAAGTGGAAAATAAAAACTACAAAGGAAAACTAAGGTGGAATTTCTGTACAGCAGCTTACTTAATCTGCTAAGGGAATGCAAGTATATTTGTTTAGCACCTTTCATGTACAAGACAATTCAAAGTGCTTTACATGAAACATTAAAAGCATTATGATGTAAAAAAAAAACAAAAGAAAAAAAAAGCAAAGCCACAAAATTATTGTGGACCTCTAATGGGTATAAAGTTTGTTCAGAGCACATTTCAGGAAAATGCTGTCAGCTTTGTCGCTTGATTTAGATTTCCCCTTTCTTCAGTTTGCTCTGTTTTTTTTTCTTTTTTTGTACATATAAATAGACCACATTGTAACTAATCTGATGTCCATAAGAGAACAATCATGCTGCCAAGTTGCCAGGCATAACCTCAGTTATAGTTCAGACTTCTGTTCTTGATTATCTGTGTAGGGTAATGGAGGTGATTCATTCTGCAGTATGAATACAAAAGTTCACAACAAAAAGAGTAACGAATATAACACATTCTTGTTGACATCTAAAATGCCTTCATTGAAAGGAAATTTGGGAAAAGCATCTGAACTTTCTTTGTAAGTGCATCAATTTTTCTAATAAAGAGGAAAAATCTGACAATGCTTAATATTTGGCAGTTATTAATATTTTCCTGATAGCCAAATCAGCATTTTGCAAATGAGTTATACTGTGGCATAAATAAATTAAAAAGCAAAGTTCAGGACTGCTAACAACCTTTTCAAGCAGTTTAGAGACATTAAGTTCTGCGGGAGAGTATTTAAAGAATTTCCTTTTAACTGTGCAGGCCTTGAACAAAAATGTACAAAAACACAGGAAATGGGGGGGGGAAACCTAAAACCATTATATAATCTCTTTAGAATAATTATGAAAGCATGTTTATTTTCAAAGTCGTCATCAAGCATTCCTTATCTTCCCGATCTGGGATTAGTCTTTCCATCGCTTGATAGTCATCTAAGTTTGTTCCAGTCGTTGCTAGCTGAAAGCACATGTCATAACATGTTTTCCATTGCTGCTGGTATGACTTTTACCGTTTCTCTGATGTTTATCTGAGATTGCCTTTCCTGTGTTTACTAATCTCTCAGTGCAATTCTAGCCATATTTTGATGCAGATTGTCTTTTTTTAATCACTAGAATCACCAATTACAGTGTAGCTTGTGCAACCTGTGTGACCATAACAAGCTGTTTACTTTCCTTCCCACAAGTGACCACACCTCGGCCCACAGATGGTGTTGATGTTTATTTCGAGAAGCCAGTGGATGACACAGAGCATGCCAACTTCTTGGGTGCCAAAACATACTTGGAGGAGCGCCGAGTGAAGCGCATCAATGAGGTGAATTTCATAGAGCTAAGGGCAGGTTAATGACATGTGAGCTGGCAGGGCACACTTAAACAGGTGATTTATTATTCTGAACACCCCTTTTCTATTCTGATTAGTGGAAGTGGCCTGAATGTGACTTAGCTGTTCCAGTATAGCAGATAGAGAAGTGTTTTATACATGTCAAATAAATGTTGACAAGAGGAAGCTGTAAAAACATGGAAAGTTTCCTAAAATTCAGCATTAATAAATTTGCAATATGTTCAGTCTTTTAACCTTTTAACAGATGAAGTGGGTTTCAGTATTTTCATTGACCAACAATTTAGAAAAAGCAAACAAATCTAGAAATTGGATAAGAAACCACTACACCACCATGTTTAGTGTAGACACATAGGCTCAGGAGACCCTTATAAAACACGTCTTCAACACAGCACACCATCAAGAGATTCATCAAGAAGCCTTATTATACAAGTAGGAAGAAATATACATATTGTAACAAAGTACTCCTCGAGACAAATAAGATATTTGACAAGTTTATTCACCAACAGATAAGATACCATGATTTAACCAAGCTGAGCCTAGTGCAGGTGTTACACTTTGTACAGGCGATGAACAGCATATTTATCAAGTAAATGTTTACTGTGGGGGAGTGTGATATAAGCAGATCAAACAGGCTGGGACCTGTGCATTACATGTTTTTAATGCATTTTGTGGATTAACTTCACTGCACATGGTGGTGTTCTCGACTCTGCGTTGTGCATTTAAACCATGTAATTCACAGCTCTTTGTTGTTTAATTCTTGCACGAGCATCATTTGTAGGTGTTAAACATAAGATATCCGTCCAGATAACATCTAGGCTGTTATCATAGACTGTATAAGAAAGATGGACGGAGCCCTCAGCGGTAAAAAGTGCATACAACTGCAGTTACCCCTTCATCCACTAGGGGCTGGCTCCAAAACAGAGCAAATCACCATAGACTCCCATGTTAAAAAGGCCAACTTCACAGCAGAAATAAACATGTTTACAGCCTGGTTCAAAAATCCATTTTTGGTTAATAGGTCATGTTTACCTTCATGATGTCATGGTGTGGAAGATGTTGGACCCACATGCACGATTAAGCAATCTGGAGAACGTGAAAATGGTTTATTTGGTGAACTGAGGGGATGGTTCCGGAAAGACCCGAAGGCGGGGTTCTTTGTTTCGGAGTTGCCGTGAATTCGGGTGGTGTCAGGAGGTCCGAGAGGATGGATGTTGGCAGTGGGTGCCAGTGAGGGTCCTTTCGGTGGAGGGCAGATAGGCAGCGACAAGCTGATCGGATCCGGAGGATAGCCAGTGAAGAGAAAGCCAGGTTATTAGTAGGGAGTGGTTGCTGGTGATGATTGGCTGCTGGGAGGGAAATCGCAGGTAGCTCTGGAGAGTCCACAAAGGAGTGTCTCTGGAAAAAACAAGAATTTGTAAAGTCTCTCAAACATTAGAGGATACAGGAACTCGCTGGAGGGCTTAGGTTTTACCACAGAGGCTCAACGCTCAAGCGACGAAGGACTGGCAATCAGCTGCAGATATAGTGCTGGCAGAAGATCTCTAATTCTCTACAGGTGTGCAGGTCTGCACACCTGTGGTGAAAACACCCTCCAGAAATGGTTCCTCTGGCTCCCTCTGGTGGATCCTGAAAAGAACCCACACCCCCTGACACATGACAACTGTGGAGGGAGTGAATTTTTTTCTAACTCGTCCGTTTTAAAGTAATTTAATCTCAAAGTTCGGCATATTTAGGGGCGTGTCCTTTTGATTGACAGGCACCAATCTCCCACTCACGTCAGCAGAATGTAGAACAACCGCGGTTTTTAGTCGGTTAACAACATGACTTAGCTTTAGCCCACTTACCTCCGTTAGCTGGTTAGCCCCCGTTATCTCCGTGTTAGCTCGGCTAGCTCTTAGCTCGGAGTTCACTCGATTGCCATCATCCACCATGACGCTCACAGCCCCCCTCTCAGCTCCACCTCTTTGCTCATATATGTATTTTCCGGGTGAGATGACGCGCATGCCCCTGCCAAGATGGCGATGGCAGGAACCGCCCACCGAGCTTCAATTCAGCTCTTTAGAAACCTATGGGTGACGTCACAGAGGCTACGCCCATATCTATACACAGTCTATGGCTGTTATGGAAGGAAGGTGGAAAAGTCAGCATTTGGGATGTCATTGGAGAGGATTAAATCAGTTCCATTCAGCTTTATTCGTATAGCGCCACTTCACAACAATGTCATCTCAGTGCACTTTACAGACACATCACTTTGAGCGAGTTCAGCCTAAACAGCCTAGTTAAGGAAAACCAGTAGATTGCATCGAATCTTTTTTTGACCCAATCCCCCACCCTGAGCATGCACAAGATGACAGTGTATATACTTGAACATGAGTGAAGGCATCACTGATGAAGTGTGTGTGTGTGTGTGTGTGAGTGTGTATCTTTATCGATAATCTGACAACTGCTGTATAGGTTTACGGTTGTTTCTCTAATTTTAGAGAAGATGTTTTTTTCTCCTTTAGGAGGCTGTTGTGTGTTCCATGTTCTTAAAAAACTGGCTTTTTTGGGAAATAAGTATGTTGCCTGTTGCAGTCTGCAGTGACTTTTGGGATTTTGCATTAAAGCATTTTCTATACAAGCTGTCATGTTCTGTTTTGTAATAAGCAATAACTCAAGCCACAGTTACATTCTGCTCAACGTCCCTGAAGCAAATACTTCCCCTTAAAAAATGTTATTTTATATTATATCACTTTTAATAAGATTGCCTATACCACTTGTTTTTTATACAGTATGTTCAAGTTTGATTTTTTTCCAGTCATTCAAATTTGTGTGCTCTGATCCTCCAGATCATGAAGGAATGGGCCGAGGCTGATAACCAGTCCAAAAACCTTCCAAAGTCAGACAGGGAGGCCCTGAATCAGGTAATCCTGCTTCACTCATGATGTTCAACATTTAGGATTTCCCTGTGAGAAATGTTCAGTATCAATAAAGTGGACTTTTGACTTCTTCATCTTGTATCCATCCACTTATTTTGTCTCAAAAAGCACTTCCAGTCTGTGCTGCAGACTCTGGAGGAACAAGTCGCTGGAGAGAGGCAGAGGCTGGTGGAGACGCATCTTGCCAGAGTTGAAGCTATTCTCAACAATAACCGCCGCCTGGCCCTGGAGAACTACCTGACTGCCGTTCAGTCTGATCCCCCCCAAGTAAGACCGTAAAGTGCTGAGGAGGACAGAAATTTAGCATGTATCTAAATAACCCTGATATCATGAATCTGCTTTAGAGTCCATGGATCAGAATTAGTATATGAGATTGCCTTAATGTAGCTGTAATATGCATTTTGACTGTGTCCTCCATTAAACTGTCTTCCAGCCACAGCGCGTTCTGCAGGCTCTGAAGCGGTACATGGCTGCAGAGCAGAAGGACCGCAGACACACACTGAGGCACTACCAGCACATTGTGGCTGTTGACCCTCAGAAGGCTGAGCAGATGAAATTTCAGGTTGGAGCTTTTCAGCTGTGTTGCAGCTTTCTGCAGACAGTGAAACATAGAGAACATTGCTGTGTGGAAGAGTAAATGTATTTATATTTACTGAGAAAAAACAAGTTCCAAGCCTAAAAATAAATCATTGCTGACTTCAAAAGCTTTTTATTGATGACTTATTATCTTAACTTTGCCTTTGTTTTTTGGCAAACATTTGTTTTTTTGTATTTTGCAGGTGTACACACATCTGCATGTGATTGAGGAGAGGATGAACCAAAGTCTCGCACTGCTATACAAGGATCCTGCGTTGGCTGAGGAACTACAGAATAACATTCGTGAGCTAAACTACTGTTATCATTGCTCAAATGGGCAAACTGCTCTCTGTGCTCTGTTGTACCTTTGTACTATAATTAATATGTCACGATTGTTTAATTCTCTTTTTTTGAATGTATTCCTACAGAGGAACTGGTCAAGGCAGAACGGAGAGACATCAGTGAGCTCATGACAACTTCCTTTTCTGAGACTCGCACCACTGAGGTGCTCCTGCCGGCTGAGAGTGAGGAAGAGAAGGATGATGAGGAAGAAGAGGAGAGGGCCTTCCAGAACAGGCCGTACCCTCCCCGCATCGGTGCATATTCATCTATTACTCTTGCGCACAAATAGAAATCTAACACTCTTTTTCTACGCACTGCCCTAGTTACAATGAGTGAAATGTAAAATGATTGGTTCCTGCTAATGATGCATTTTTCTTCTTTGTTTCACAACAGAATTACAGTCTAATAAGAAAGGTGAGCCAGGGTTCAGCATCTTCAAAAACAGGGAAACATGCTCTTTACAATGATTACAGCATTACATGTATCTTCCATTTAATTTATAAATAATTCACTGTTTCTGTGTTTCTACCTAATGACCATGTTTGCAGAGGATGAATATGATTATACCACATCTGAGAGAGGCCCTACTTATAAATACGAGGACAATGTAAGATGACTTCAGTCTGAGATAAAATGCTTAAAAACACGTGCTGTGTGTGCATTTTATTTTCACTGTTGCTTTTGTTTTCTTACCTTTACACATTCCCTTTCCTCTTAGCTGTTCATCGCCTCTGCAGAGCTCAAGGAAATGGCCAAGCCCAGTGAGATTGAAAGAGATGAAGTGGTAAAAACGTCATAACATAATTTGTATTTTACTCAATTAAGATTTTTTTTGTTTGTTTGATTGTTTTGTTTAGTTTTATTTTAATTTAGTTTTATTTTCTTTTTTTCTCCTTAGCAACCTGATGCCCTGGAGACATTTAACCGAGGCGCCATGGTGGGGTTACTAGTAGTGGCTGTGGCTATCGCCATGGTGATGGTCATCAGCCTGCTGCTGGTGCGCAGGAAGCCATATGGCACTATTAGCCATGGCATAGTAGAGGTACGACCCCAGCTAGGTCATAGATTTAAGCTAAGTGCAATCTTAAAATACCATTGATTTGATTAATTGACAACACACTTCTATTGGGTGATAAGACATAATTGAAACTGACTACTTTAAAATCTGCTTGTGTATCTGCTTTATTTTACAAACAATGTACTTAGTAATTCTTCTAGCATGTACAATCATAGCTTTGTACCATACTGTGTTATAGACTTGTCAGGTTGCTCTTGTGGCAACCCTTTAAGTCATCCAGTACAATCTGTAGTGTGTCTCTTGTACTGTTGCTTTGGTTGCAGCATACATTGTTAGTGTTAGAGTTGCTCATAGTGTCTGGGCTCTTCCAACCTTATGCGGATATCCTACTTTTCCACCCTTCATTCGCTAGTCATGCTCTGCATACTGAAACTGCTTTATTCGTGCCTCAGTTGAATTGCTTAAGAATTAGTCCTTTGAGCAATAATTCAAACTCTTGTATGTTTCATAGCAGGTCGACCCCATGCTGACACCAGAGGAACGACAGCTCAACAAAATGCAAAACCACGGCTATGAAAACCCTACTTATAAATTCTTTGAGCAGATGAACTGAAGCAGTGGAGACTGCCAGCAAGTCATGCCCGACCACCTGTGTCCCCCCACCCCAACACACACACACTCTCTTCCCTAAAGTCGTTTCCCAGCTGCACTTCCTTTGACGGATTTATAATGTGTCGCAATTCTAAAGTAGCTAACTGATAAAGTAAGGGGTACTTTCCTAACCCAACCTTTCACCAGAATGTAGACTAATGAGATATGATACAATCCCATGGTAACTGTTGTAATCTTAAACTCTTTTGGGGTTAGTAGAGCCACAACATTTCATAAACCCAGAAACCTTCACCTCATCCCCGTGGCATGACTTGACCTATTGCCCCTTACTAGAGTTTGAATGGTGCATACTGCTTTATAGGATTTATTTTTCAGTTGTAGTCTCTTTCTTCAAATTGTACCTCAGATATAATGTATCTGTGTAGATAGGTGTGAGGGACAGCCTGGCATACTTCTCTAGGGCAAAGAGGTTTCACTCAGCTAATTAAGTTAAACTTAACCACACCTGTAACAACAGACAACATTAACAAAGATGTGTAGCGGGGTGAGATCATGAGGTGATGAGGCTTTAAATTAAAACAGAAAACACACTAATCAATACAGAGCTACAGTATGTGCTTTTGGTACACAAAAAAAAAGAAAAAAAAAGGTTGACTTCTGAGGAGCTACCCTCAATATCCTTAATTATTTGGCAAATTATACCAAATATATTATTTAGCTAATTTAGTCAGTGAATGGGTTTCATTTATTTGTTCTGCTATCTAAAGAACTGTAAAACAGAATAAACAGAAGTCCGTTATTTTGATGAAAGCATGACAACTTGGTGTATAATGCTGCAGTATTTATTTGTGTTGTTCCAGTCATTGCTCTTGAAGAGTCCAAAATGTCCCCATTCAAAATGGACACTGTAAATAACGTAAGAAATACATGCTACTAGATGTAGACATTTCTATGGTTAATTTGCATTGATGTAATGGAATAAAACGTTGAAAAAAAAACAAAAAAGCAAACAAAACAAAAAAAAAAAAACATTGTGCTGTTACGAGAAGGAGAAACATTTTCCTAACATGGCTGATTGAAAACGGACTGTTGTATAAACCAGCACAAGACAACGACACAGCAACTACTTTCTGAATGTATTTGAGGTAGATGTTGAGATTCCATCCTCGTTTCAGTAACGCATTGCTCCCCGTAGTAAACCTTAGTAGGAGTAGTGAAGTTCAACACATCTGAGAGTCAATATGCCGGATGCCTCGTCATCACTTTGTGTAGCTGCCTATTCATCTTTGCATTTTGGCAGGCGAGTACCGGAGCATTGGGACAGATAAGACGTATCAAGCTGCACAATGTAAAGAGGCCACAGCTATAGTAATGTGAAGTGTAAGTGTGTGAAGTAACTCCCAGAAACACACCTCACTCTGGCATGATAGTAGTTCTGTTTGTCTTGAAACAAGCCACTTTGACATATTTGAACTCATCAACACTGAATGATAGTACACTAGAAGCTTTATTTAAGTTATTCTCATAAAAAGCTTTTCACTGAATGACTCATTGTAGTCTTTCATATTTATGATCAACATAGCACCCTGTATAGGTAAGTGAAAAGGGATTGCCCCTTTTTTTGACTGATTGTTTACTGCTTAGTGTGTCAGTTTAATTTCCTTTCGCCACTAAATTCTGTCGGACCATCTTGGTTAAGAAAGGTCATGTTGTAGGATGTTCATTTTTATTCATCAGTCTTTATCTTTGTGCTATAGTACAGATCATTTATGCCAAAATCAGATTTTATTTTACATATTTATTTTATTTGCAAGCCATTTTCTGTAAAACCTGAATTTATTTTGTTCATTCCGCGAGGGAAGTGGAGTAAAAGATTGCTTACAACTTGGGGAGGTTGGTTTTTTTATGTTCAGTTTGCTTGAAAAAGCAAAAATTATGGCTAAGTTTATCTCGTCAAAGTTAATAACAGGTTGTGGTTGTGTTATGATGGCTTAAGAGAAGTCATAGCCCTTGTATAATTTGTACAGCTCTGTTAGTGAATGAAAACAATGTATGTTCACAATTTAAGTCAGTTGATCTTGTAATGATACTACTGAAACCATACATGAGAATAAGCTTGCCTGTGTTTCCCAAACCACTGAAGGTTTCCTACCAGCATTTAGCAGACTTAGAATGGTGTATACTATAGTTACTCAAATCACATTTGTAATTACATTCTCTGTCCAATCCTAGACTCCTTTGTTGGTCGGTACCCTTACTACCCCCATGAAATATAAACTATGTTATTGAGATTTTAATTGCTGCATTATTGCCTTTTACAATGCTGTGTTTTGGATGTAATTATTCTGTATTTTTTATTTATATGTAATAATCAGTTGGATCAAGGGTCATGCATTTCACATGCAATTAGAAGCTTGTGTTTGAAAACGGAGATAAAAATTTCTGAAATGTGAATATTGTGTGAATATGGACAGATACATAGCCTCTGCATAATTGACAAGGAGTTGCACGAAGCACAAGAAGAAACAAATAACTCCATCTCTGTAAAGGCTGCGACACAAAAGGACAGATTGTCTGACTTCAGTTACATTCAAAGGATGATGTTAATAGAATTAAGAGAGCTGCTCTTCAATTTCATCGAGATCGGTAACCAAAGACATGCTCCATAAATGATCAGACAGATTCCCTAATTTGGCAGAATGTTTTCTTTGTAACTGTATTGTAACCAATCTGACAAACTGAAACTGGTCAAGTTAACTAATAGTGTAATAAAAGTGAATGACCCATTACGTGTTGTCTGTGTTTTTTCTATTTTTGTTGGTTTTGTTTTGATTTGGTTTTGTATTTTTATTTGTTGCACATCACATTTGCCTTCAGACTGAAAAAAATGAACATCGTGTAACTTGTGTCATCAACCCTGTGGTCATAACCATAACCTAAGGGGGAAACTTTTTGACTTACTCACAATAGGTAATGTATTTTATTTTTCCATTTCATGCCCTCAGTTAAATTTCTTTGGAAAGGAAAACCTAAGGAAATGAAAAAAGAGAATGCTATTTTGCATAACATTTACATTATATACTCAGTTCTGTCTGGTATATGACACAAAGTCCGAAATCATGCTCATCTGTTTGTCAAATACTGAGGTAACCATAGAACACTTAGTAGTAGCACTTTCTATGAGATAAAAATCTAGCTAAGATTAAGATAAACACGTCTCATTTTCAACATGGAGTTTTAGTAACTCCCTAAAGCTATGAGTGACATTTCTTTGAAGCCAAAATTGCAGCTTACTTCCTCTGTCAGGTGAAGTTACATGCAGTAATATCAAATTCTCAACCCCTAAACTGTAGAAGCAAACTATTCCAGAGAATGAGAAGGACTTGAATTAAGTTGTAAAGATGCTAGAGATTAAAAGTTTAATCAGAACTTTGGTGGAGTCACAGAAACAGATGTTCTGGAGACAAAATCCTGAGATACAGTCATAAATTAGAGGTAAAGTGAATGGCAAAAATCTTGAGACGTAAAGTTTTGGACCCAAAAATGGTCCTGGGATCCATATTAACTTAGCTCAAACGGGAACATTCAACCAAGGATTGGCCATCCAGTACACATTTAAACTTTAATCGTAATCTGAAAATTACATACAAGTCTTTTAATTAATTGCATGTGTTTAGATCGATTTAAACCCATGTCATTCAAGAATTCCTGATTAAAACTGGCAAGGCTTAACAGCAAATGACTTTTTTTTTCTTTTACTTTGCCACAAAAGATTCACTTCTACATTAGGATGTACTGGTATTTTTTTAACATAAGTATGTCTGTCAAGCTTAACATAATCAATTGCTTACATTTCTGCACAACTTTATTCAAACTGAAGTGAAACAAACATTTTATCACATGTTCAGAAAGAATGCTGTTCTGATGCATTCATTGAAAGATCCCCATCCACACTAAGTGCCAATCAGTCTGAATTTATTTAGGCATTGCCACCAAATATTCTCATTATTGTTAATATTTTTTAAGTAGAAGAGCACAACCAGGTTTTGTTGCATGATGCCACTGCCTCAATCTACAAGGTTTGTGGAAACACACATCGCCAACCTAGTTTGTCACTTTGTCACAGAATATAAAGATTCAGATCCACAAACAGCCAAGTCTGAGTTGCCATCAGAGTAGCAATCAAAGCATGTGGAAGGTTTTCAGGAGCTCATTAAAACTGAAAATCAACCACTCTTGAAAAAAAAAAGAATCTCTAATTATATTGTACTTAATACAACTTTGTTAGCAGCTGATGAGTGTGTTCTTCTGAACTTAATCTAAAGCGATGAGTAATGGTACGCTGCAGGCATTGTGAGTGTATACTTATTTCCTTTGATGTTTAAGCAAATGATTGCTTCAAGTACGACTTTTTTGGTAGCATCTATATCCATCCATAATTATAAAACCTTCAGAGAAAGCAAGTAATAAGCAGTCTTGATAGAGTTCCCAAGCTCCAATTTACCCGGCACTCACTAAGCGTGGGTAGTCCTCACACTTCCTTCACCCACAAATTACAAAGAAGTTTCAAGCCCCAGCATCTATTCTACACAGGTTCACTTCTTCCAAACCACAACACTAACGGGTAGTCCTGCTTACCCAAATTACTGTGAAAAGCTCCGTGGCTGTACAGTGACAGTTTGTCATTGATGCCGCTGCACGCATCACTCATCTTGGTAGTGGTTCCTCTGAAGTCGACTGCTCACATACCGCCATTGTGGTAATGTATTCCGACTCATATTAACCCGGACTTTAATCACATCGTAGTCTGAGTGTACTTTTTGTTTAGTTTGGTAGCACTTTGATTCATTCAACAAAACAACAATATGAAACCGCTTTATACACAGAAATGTAATTCTTCTGAACCAAAGGTTGATCAAAAATGCCATTGCTTACAATTTGATGAATTTGATCGATTCAAAGATGGATGTCATTTTATGATTTGTGCATATTACATACAATAATATGGATGGAACAGCTCTGCTCCCCACATATCCCACAAAGAGACACCCCAGTGAGTCAGCATGGGGTGGGGTGTCTGATGGTGATAGTTCAACTGACAGTCATGGGATAGAGAGTGGTGTGGGGGCCTGACAGTTTTGATATTACTGGAAGGTACAGCCCTGTGCATCACTTCCAGCAGTCTTATTCTCAAGTAGCTCAAGATGACATTTAGGTGTGGGTATAATGCTAATTTCTGTGAGGGGAATAGATGAGCTCACACTGTCCAGTGGTTTGAGCAACATGATAACTGCTCACACAGACAAGGCTTAAAACAATAGCCCAAATGTCACACACACACACACACCCTCCACACAGAAAAACCACCAGACAGAGCAATTATGAATGGTCAGTTCCA
The DNA here is from genome assembly GCF_933228915.1 of Telmatherina bonti. NCBI lineage: Eukaryota > Metazoa > Chordata > Actinopteri > Atheriniformes > Telmatherinidae > Telmatherina > Telmatherina bonti. The sequence goes on from NC_136623.1 coordinate 23,821,070, forward strand.
GTGTATAGTGCATATCTCTAAAGTATATCTGCACTCTTACAGACACTTTAGTGTAGCACCCCGTCAAATGCATCACTATGTAAAATCTGACATCACAGCTGTTACAATGAAATCTAATAGTGGTTAACACCACAGGTGAGAGGTGGAACAAACAGTTTAGCCAACCATACTGCATTTAAGTTCGTATTTAGAGACGATGAACTCTGTCCATTCCTCGGTTATAAAAATACTAACGTTTGCTAAAATAAACAGGGCCTTTAAAAAGTCTTGAAAACAAATTTAAAATCTCATCAAAACAAGTGCTAAGTGCAGTCATGTCTAAACGATGACTAATATCGCTGCACAGGAAAACTGCAGGAACATTAGAGCAAGATTGGAAAGTTTGAGCAGGTTTCTTTCAGGTTCTAAAACCCTACACAACTCTGGACTTGTTCTGCATGAAACATTTTTCCATTATTTGCCGAAAACAGAATAAATACAGTTAGTGTAGTGTACAGAGTAGTGCAAATATATTTTGAATAGAGAAGTTATCACAAGCCCTAAAACTTCTGCTTTTTGTTTTACTTATTTTGTCTCTTAAGAAATTATTTGAGAATCTGTTGTTACTAGATTTGTTTACTATGTTTTGTGTGTGAACATTTTCCATATAAAAACTAACTAGCGCACCCCTGTCACCATGTGATTGTTTAAGGACCTTTAGTGGCATGATGACTTATCAGCCATGACAGCTCTTGCAGTAATGAACTGAATGACAGCAGCCATCAGGTTCGTCAGCATAGCCCCCACACAGTAAGGAAACAGGAAGTTTGTCTTTGTTATGATTTGCTTTATTTTAACCAGATCTGAGAAAGCGATATGACCCCATTTTTTTTCACTCTCCAAAACAACAACTCCACTCAATATGCAAAAGGAATTCTGCATGAAACATGGCGTAGTGCGGAGCGTCATACCGTACCATTGGGCCATTTGGACATCCAGAAGCATTTTGTCATAGCAAATAAAAAACTAACTTTTAACTTTGCATTGCATATATTTGGAAGAAAAGTACTGATATAAACTTAACTGTATAAAGATGTTTAGTTCATTTCTGAAATAAGTTAACACTTAAAGCAAAATCAATGTTAAACCACTTTCACCATCAGGTGGCTTATTTACTGTCATCATATCATTTTTGTGTTCTTTATGCCTCAACACAATCATAAATTAGATAGATTGTTAAAAAACCTAACTACTGGTTTTTATCTTGTTTACATGCCAGTGTCTTTACCTGTGATAATTAAGTATCAATCAGATGCCACACATTTTTAAAAAATTTTATTCATAAGAAACCTGCAGAAGTGATCTGTCATGGTACTTTATCTGTAGTTTTCTAACTTAAAGAAAACTTAAGTCAAAGCTGTATGAGCGTGTGTCTGAGCATTTCTAAAAAACCACAGCCAAACTTTGGTAAGTGCAATAAAAAAGCCTCAGAGTTATCTGAAATCTCTATTTCCTGCTTTCTTGAGTGTATGTATATATGAGTGTATGTGTGTGTCATAAAAGCAACATGAAACATTATATTAACATCATTCTTTTTATGCAGTCAACTTATGGGAGATTTGACCTGATCATTAATATAAAATTAGGTGAAGTGCTGGGTGAATAATTCAACAGTAATAAAAGGCAAATACTTAGTAAAGTAAAATACATCAAACAGCCTCACACAGCAACAAATTTACTGTCTAAACATAGCATTAATAATTCTTTTCCATTTAGGATGTGAACCATAACTATTTACCTTTTATTGCTCTTCACATCAGATGGGTTTTCAAAGGAGCTGTGTCACTCAGCATTTCAGAACACTTTGCTCTTTCTTAGAATTCACTGCATGAGGATTTGTGCCACCCGCTCTCCAGCCGCAGTGTAGTTGCTGCTGTCACAGTTGTTGATACAGAAACTACACAGAGCAGGCTTTACTAGCTTTGTTTGGTTTATAGTTTTTGTTTCACTTTGTAATTCTTTTTTTCTGTGAATATTACAGGATATTTATTTAGCTTAATGCTTTCTTTGTATCTGTTTTCCTAACAGTTATACAAGACCATTCACTACTGATGAATTTCATACTCGCTACTTGCCAGTTTATTTCTGACTCTTTAGTTGCTGACTTTGTCTTTCAGATCAAAATTACGGAACTGCTGTTTGAAAATGCAGAAATATATTACTATATATATATATATATATATATATATATATATATATATATATATATATATATATATATATATATATATATATATATATATATATATGTATATATATATATATATATATATATGTATATATATATATATATATATATATATATATATGTATATATGTATATATATATATATATATATATATATATATATATATAACATATAATATATATATAAATATTTACACTGTGTGGCAGAGGCTAAAACTGTACTTTCTGGAGGAGAAGAACATAGTTATCACTGACCGCCCACAGACATTTTCACCTTTAAGAAAGTCTGTCAAGGTCAATTGCAACCATTGCTACGAGCACACACATGCAACTATCAGAGTGCTGCTATATATATATATATATATATATATATATATATATATATATATATATATTTTTTTTTTTTTTTTTTTTTTTTTTTTTTAAATAAACCTAATTTAAAATATTTATATAAGTTAAAGGCTCCGCATTATGATTACTCAACAGCAAGCTGAAGTTTTAAATAAAAGCAAAGGAAACGCAGAGTAGGCCTCGTCAACGATCAAGGTCTGATAAAGTGACCAGCTCTCTACAGTTGACCTATTTTTTACAGCTTTTCACACTGACATCTCGCACTGACAAAAGGGTAATGCAGCTATCTCTTATTTTGAGGGTGTAGGTTTCTGTGAAAACAGCAGCCCTCCCTGTATATCAGTACCACTGGGCTTTGGTCTGTATGTTTCCTGTTACAGGCCAAACTCTTTGAAGTGGTTTTTGTCACTGCATAGGTTAAGCTAATAATGTAGTGACCAGCAAATGATGCGGGAGGGGAGAAAATCATGTACAACATGTACTAGTATACAGCTCTAGATAGGCACGCAACTATCTAACCACTGTCCTCATTTGGTCCCCTGCTGTCAGTCACATTTTTATCACTTTAAAAAACAAAGCACCATTTTGATTTTTTCTTTTGGAAACATTCAGCTCACCAAGGCGAAAGACCCGAGCTTTTATCATAATAAGCAAGCAATTTAATACTGCATTCATCATCCACCAATGAGAGAGTTAAAGAGGAGGGACTGTGAAGAGAAACAAGGAAACCACCTTGGCCCACAGCTTAACCTGCACCCTGACGGACATTACACTTTAGTTTTCTCTTCAGTCATGAAACAAGGTGGCTCATCGCGCTCCAAGGAGAATAATCATTCAACACCCAGTAAGTGTTTTATCCATGCAACTTGCCAGTTCTTTGACTTTTGAGATTTAAAACCACAAACACACTCTATCTAGCACTGCTCATCTTTGGTCTTTTGAGCTGTGATCTTCACACAAACTAGTGTTGTGCTACTGTGCTCGTCTATAGCCCACATAGTCTTTCAAACCAGCCTTTCTCCTGTGACTTTAGTTATCTATACATAAGATGCGGGGAGATAGAATGCAAAATGATGTCCTGTTAAAGGAACTGTAAAGCTGACATTGACATGCATGGTTTTCCCCTATGAAATCATTTAGATGTTACTGTACGGGGACTGAATGGAGCAGAAACATTACTTAAGTATGTCACAGCTCTGCAAGGGTACAGCTGAAACAGTGAAATGAACAGGGGCTAGGGTGTGAAAAGCCTGATTGTTGCAGTGAAAAGAAAGATTTCCCACAGTCTCTTTCTATCGATATATATATATATAATTGATATATAATTACATAGAAAATAGAAAATAAACAATCTAATATTTGATGCAGCACATTAATATGAATACATACAGCAGCAGTAATTCAAGCTAAGATGTGCTGATATGATTAAAATTCCAGAAGACCGCAACAACTATGAAATGTCTTCAAAAACAGATTGAGAGACTGCCGATTGCACAAATGTACATTTATATTTGTACTTACTCTCTCCTAGCTGGGAAAGTTGTCGCTTAAGAGAAAGTGAGGGGTCCGTAGAATGCATTGTGGTCCTATCCTGTGTCCCCCATCCATATGCTGAAGTGTCCCAAAGCAGGACACAACCCTTGATTCTCTCAGACGAGTTCATCTTTATGCAAGAGTCTGTATGCTCGAGAACAGACTGTATGGTTTCATAGACTTTAAAGCTATGTTTAAAGACCAACACACAATGTGTGAGCATGTGTTTGCGCATGAAGAGGAAAATGTGACTTGAAGTCCAAAATCATTTTAAGTAGCTGAAAGACAAGGGAAGGACTACATAAATGTGAACCTTTTACTTTGAATTACAATCCAAGAAATTAATCACTAACTGTTAAAAAAAAAAAAAAAAAAAAAAGGAGGAATCAGCTACTATAAATATGTTTACAACTTTATAACTTGTCTCATTTCTGCCATTATTATTATTATTATTATTATTATTATTATTATTATTATTAGCTGTAGTATTATATTATTATTATTATTATTATTATTAGCTGTAGTATTATATTATTATTATTATTATTATTATTATTATTATTATTATTGGCTGTAGTATTATTATTAGTAGTAGTAGTAGTAGTAGTAGTAGTAGTAGTAGCAGTAGTAGTATTGCATTTTTTTCAAGCAAAAGTGGAAAAACTGCTTAATATACTAACATACTTAGCAGACTATACAGAAGCTACTTTTATTTTTATGAAAAGATTATTTGATTACAGATAAATGCTGTGAAAACATCATTTAAGATGGTAAGACTGTGGAAAAGGTGTTGCTAATTCAGGAAAAGAAAACTTGTCTATGTTGCTGATTTATAATTGCGTGTGCGGATTAAGTGCTTCTCTTAACTAAACGTGGTTTATTTGCAATATTATTTTCTGATATGCTCTAAACAAAAGTCTTTTAATTATCATCCTTTTTCATATTTCTTTGGGGACATTATTTTGCAAATTATAATTGCGCACTAAAAGATCAGCTCATTTGTGTGACCCCCAGCGTACAGTGAGCCCAAGCGACTACAGTTACTTTTTCTGTCACTTTCACTGTAGATGTGGCATGTAAGGAATGAAATCTGTGCATGCACATAACAAAGCGAACACATTTGTAGCACAAATGTAAAATCTTTTTTATGCTACTGGCTGCACACAAATTGCCCTACGGGGACCTAATAAAGTATTGAATTGAAATTTCTGTTTAATATTAATTTTTAATTAATTAAATGATTAATTATTGCTAACTTGATGCCTCACTGTTAGCTATCATAAAAAGTGCATTTGATGAACAGAAACACTAAGGGGAGGTTTTAAAATCATATTCAGTTTTGTTTTTTTGTTTTTTTTCCTGTAAGGTGCACTTTTTTCCTCTAAATGTCATTTCCTTTTCTCATCTAATTTCCATTTACAGTCATGATCAGAGAAACTGGTGGTTTTGCAATTGTGCAAGACAAGAAAAAGACACTATTAAACCTTTCTTCTGTGACCTGTGTTTGAGAAAGCAACCACATACAGTATAATCAGAAAAGATCATTATATGTTCCAGAGTGTGTGAAGATGACAACCTCTTAGACATCCGGTAGTTTCAACATACAGCCGCAGCGTTTTCATCCATAGATTTTCCATTTTAGATGTAAAATTCCAAATATTTCTCTGCCATACTAAGAATTTTACATATTCCACCCCCGTATACTCTTGCAATTGATGTTTATCATGCTTCCAAATACAGCTTGATTGTTATTGACGTTTAAACTTTACTTCTGTTTTCTCATGTGTACAGTCATTAGTCATGGTTTCATATACTGTAAGCGCTTTGTGGCTTTGGAGTGCATTTATTTTCATTGAATATCAAAGCCATTAAACAACAGAGTGCGTTTACAGACCTCAGCAGGCATTTAAGTATAACAGACGCGGCTGTGATTGAGACAAATTCTCAGATAGATGTAAGAAAATATTCAAATTTCACTTTTTAAGAGGCTGTGAAGGCAGAAAATCAAATTCAGTGTTGAGCCACCTCTTCATAATATTTAATGAATCTCTTGGGTACATTGTGCCCCAAATAACGCTGTAATGAAAGATGTGAGGGGGTGGAGGCACAGCCATGCATATTATAGGACAGGTTGGTTCCTACTGTTTATTCATCAAATTATTTTCCTACTTTCGAAATCTCAAAAATGGAACAATTCAACACATTGCAAGATTGATCTGATAGACCTCTCTTTGATGCTTTCTCTTCTCAGACATTTGCTGATGTTCCTAGAAACTTTGAAAATGATCAGAATCAACAACACCCAATACTTCCACTTCCTGCAACAAGCAGATGCCCTTCGTCGCTCAGGTTCGCTTTGCGATGCCATCATCTTGGTAAAGACGCAAACTTTCAAAGCTCATCGGTTAGTCTTGGCCTGTGCTAGCAGAACCTTAGCACAGCAGCTAGCCCAGGGAGATGTAGACAGCCCAGTCCATTGCTCTTTGGAGTATTTCTCACCCCACACTTTCCAGCAAGTTCTAGATTTCACCTACACTCAAACTCTGGAGGTGCCCGAAAAGGATCTGAACCTGCTGCTGAAAGCCGCCCAGCTGTTGGAGATGAAGTCGCTGGAGGATCAGTGCCGGGAGCAGCTGAAAAGTCTTGGAGAAAGAGACAAGGAAAAAACAGTAGAAGCTGCAGACATCAAAGAGGAAAAGGAATACGTAAAGGAGAAGGATGAAAAGCAAAAAGGAAGTTCAATTCCAGAGGAAGAAGAGCAAAAGATGTTTTGTCCAGCAGAGAAAGCAGGTGTTAACTCTGTCACGGAGAACCTTTCGCCCACCAATCTTCCGAATAGCCACAGCAATGCAAGAGCCCCAAGAAAGAAGGCAAAACTGTCCCCAATTTCAGCTACATTCTGCAACAGGGATAGTGTTATTACTAGGCCCAGCACCAGCACTTCATCCTTCTCCTCCCCCTGGACTTTACCCACAAACATGTGGGACTCTGAAATGCACCTGACCACCCTGAGGCAGATAGCAGAAAACTATTCAAACTTCTTCGCCAGTCATCCCCATCAATCCTCAAACCAGTCTTCTGTGGTATACCCCTTCCCCCTCTCCCCTCAACACATGTTCCCGTTACTAAGTCCACATTTTCAAACCTCACTTCCAAACCCTGCAGCGGGCTACTCGGCCTTCCATCCGCGTTATCCACAACACCTTTATTCTGGAACAGCACGAATGGGCAGCATGATCAAGCACGGCCTTTTGAGAAGGAAAAGGTCTAGCCAGAAAGCTTTTACAGGGACTCACACTAGTGAGCTGAGGTAAGTCAGATATCTGACATGATTTTGGAAATTTCTTTTTTTTTTTCACTCATTTTCTCCATGTTTTTCCTCTTGCAGAGTCATTTAGAACCCCCTAATTTGCTCAGTTGTTCCTTTTTGACAACTACCGTACCTGACTCACTGCTGCTTGGGTAGATGTGTGTATGTGTGTGTGTGTGTGTGTGTGTGTTTGTGATCAAGCCTCCTGCACTTTCCAGCTACAGTAGTTTCAACTGTTAACCCTTCCCTGCCAGTCTAACTCTGTCAAACTGCATTTCTTTCTTCTTCTATTAAATGAAATCATATTCCGAGCTTCAATCGTACAACGTGACGGAAAAATGTACATTTCCCAAATATCTAAAAGTATGCTTTAGATTTTATATTTAATGATTGTTTCCAATCAGTTTGCAAGCAATCCTTCAGCGTTTAGTAGTTAACTTTCACAGACTTTACTCACAGCCTTTTGAGCACAGTTAAGATTTATTTTTATGCGACTTCTCTCGATCTGTCAAGTCTTGACGATGCAAAAAGGGGAGCCCCCTAAATTTCTCCCCTCCTTTGCAGAATTCAAGATTTTCCACCCACTGAAACATACTTTCAGTGTTTTAACAGGTCCTGTCTCCACCACAAGAAATGATCAAAACATTAATGGAATGCAATGTTTTCCCCCACGATCCTGCTCCTTACATTGTTACATTTTATTATGCAATATGCATATACGCATAAACGCATATATGTAGTAACACCCCCCCACCACCACCACACACACACACGCACACACACACACACACACACACACACACACACTAAATGCTATAGATATCTTGTGGCTGATATGAGAGGATGTGACATATGATAACACAAAAACTGTACATAAACTGGCGTTTTACAACAACAATATACATTTTACAGAACTTTTACTGCCTTCATATTTCCAATCGGATGTGTGACTTCTGCACAGAAGTCAATGTTAGCTCTCGTTATGTCTATGATGTTTTTAAACTAAAGCTGCCATCATTTTTCTCACAATTTTTTTAACCCTAAAATGTGCTTCTCTACAGTAACCCCGAAATTCCCAAAGCCAGCAAAGAGAGAAAAGAGGACTGCCAGCACTGCAGTACAAGACTCCGCGACAATCCACTGCTGCAGGAGTCAGCGCCCGTGCAGTTAGGTAGTGATATGATCATAAGAAATGAAAAATGTATGTTTTGTTTAAATCATGGCGGCACATTTAGAAAGATGAAGCTGGAAGTCTATTCTGTGTAGCAAAGACCCATATAACAATAAGACAGTTCCTGTCATGACCTCTAACCTTGGTAGACTCCAGCTTCATAGCTACGCAATGGAAAGTGATAAAGAGAGTTGTGGTTTCGAAAGCATGGTGCAACAGGAGAAGTGGTGTGGTTACTAGATACAGCTAGATACATGCAGTACAGTATGTACTGCAGCGAAAGAGCGGTTTGTCCTACACCGAGAAAAAGTTAAAACGTATTGATAAGTTGTGCTGAATTCTTCTAATTTGGCTGTAACACAAAACTGAGCAACACCAACAAGCTTTCTGAGTGCACATTAGCATGTATATGAGTACACGCATGTACAATCACGCTGATAAACACTATCTGCTTTAGATTGGTGCTTCGTGGAAATTTATTTTTATGCTTCAACAACTGTGATAAAACCTTGTTTAAGAGTGGGTTTAATGCTGATAACAGTTTTCAAAAGAGAATAACCTGTACAAGGTTTTCTCAAACTTGATTTTTGCTAAACTCCAGTGGTTATGAAATTGTGAGGACATATTAGGACACATTGGAGAAGGAATGCATAAGTTTTAAGTGTTCAATTGTTGTGGTTATTCTCACTTCTTTTTTTTTCCCTCCTCAACAACAGCACACCCCCTTCACATTTCAGCATCCTGTCTATAGGTTACTATATGGGCTATGTTTTCTCTAGAAAGACCCTAAAATTTGATGGTTTTGAAAAGCCTCACAGTTGACATCGTTAATTCCAAAATCACAACTTTGTCATTTTTACAGATGCGCATGTAGGCTGAAAGTGAACCAACACGCCAAATCTGTTGCCGAGCAACAGGAATATACATATAATTGCAATTTCTCCATGAAATGAATAAAGTATTTTTATTTCATTTCATGACACAATAATATGCTTTTTTTTTGCATCAAACTGCAGCTTGTTTAAAATGTCAGCATGAGACTGACTGAGTGTGATTGCAGCTGTCAATTTTATTGGTTTTACAAAGACTGTTATCATTTGCTCAACTAGCTATCAGTTCCCACTTTGTCAGTTAGAAAATTTTGTCTAAGACACATATGGAAAAAAGCAGTTTCACAAATTGAGATAAGTCTTAAAAACATAAAGATTATCATTTGCAACAACCTAAACCGTTATTCAAACATTATTATGTTTTCAGCTAATAAACTAAAAGGCTGATCAACTGTTGTGCGCGATTAAAACGAATCATCTTTATGCTACGTGCTGGTGGTGTGTAGATGTTCTTCAGTGTGTCTGCATTGCACCATGCTTCACATCTTTAGCAGGTTTTTAGAGATGTAACACGTGAGGCTGTATATTCTGTTGCTATACAAGCAACACCTGATTATCACTTTACTCCACTTTTTTTCTTCTTTCCTTTTTTCTTTTTTTTATTTCTTTTTTTCTGTGAACAGCCATGCCTTGCTGCTGACCAAAATATTCACACCTTCACCTGCTGTTCTTTATTCTTTATTGATGTTGTTTTTCACAGCTAAAGACTGTGCAGGATGTCAATTCTGTGGAAGGAAGGACATTGTGCAACATCAGCCAGAGTCTAAAGAAGACCAGAGAGGAGAAAAACCCTACCAGTGCAAACACTGTCCCAAGAAATTTAGCCTGAAACATCAGCTGGACACACACTTCCGCGTTCACACCGGTAAGCAATTCACACTGCTTACTCTGCAGCTAAGTAAGGATGCATTACTAAGTAGTTTCTCTTATAGTATTAGAAGAGAGTGCTCAAATACAGTAAGTATGTTTTTATACCAGAAGTCTACATTTAAAAAATTATTTACAGTGCGGTGTGACTAAATATGAAACCATTTACTGCTCGACATTTATATTTTACCCCACATCTTTTAAAACAGACTCTTTTAGATATATATTTAAGCAGCCTACTCACAGTTTTCCTCTTATTGGAACATCATGAAAAACACAAGATAATTATAACAGATAGACAGAAACTTCCAAAAGGTGGAAAATCCATGAATCAGCTGAGCAGCTTTTAGATATGCAGTGTGTTGCCAGAGGCTCAATCACTACCATGAACTGGGGACAGTTCAAAACAGACAACTTATTAAATAGGTTAAAAGCCGAACATCACAATACAATAGGCTGAGTTAAATAGCTTCTTTTAATCTAAAACATAAATACAAATCTATGTGAAAGTAAAAATGCATTTTTCCACTCACACAAATGTTAAGTAGCTGTTTAAAGACCTAGTATTTAGTGTAATTACATAGTCAAAGTAATTTTTGATAGGATGGTGCTTTTTTTTCATTTTATTACTAACACAATCAGAGGCAAAGTGATACAGATCCAGGTGATTTGTTTAAAAGTGGCCCACTGTTTGCGAATACAGCTCTGAAAAGGTGTCAGGAATAGCCACAGTGCAGGCTATTAATAACAACCCCGGTTTCAGATTAGAAATGTGTGTAAAATGACCAAATGGTCGAACAATGGCAGATGAATGAGCGACCTGCGCTCATCTGAGCTCACACGTACGCGCACATCTCTTTAACGTCTTCCTTCCTGTGCTTTCTCTCTGCTTTCAGGAGAGAAACCTTTTGAGTGTCGCCTCTGTCGCCAGCGCTCACGTGACTACTCAGCTATGATCAAGCACCTGCGGACGCACGGCGGCGCCTCTCCCTACCAGTGTACCGTCTGCTTGGAGTACTGCAGCAGCCTGGTCGCCATGCAGAGACACGTCAAGAGCCACGCGGTGCAGGACTTCCCCCCCGACTGGAGCATCAACAGCACCTACCTGTACATCTCCCACATCTAAGACATAACTCACACTTCCATCTATTCAATGTTCTCCAGCTTCACTATTTTCTTTGCATATCAGAAACTTTCATTGCAGAATCATTGCATACAGATAGCAAAGCATTAGCTTGTATCAATATATCTGAAGGAAAATATCTTATCAATGACTTCCTCGAGTTGGAAACACTTACCACTGTTTGAGGGGGCAGTGATCTATTTATAATCGGTTCTCTGTTTGCTTCGACAACAGGAGTACTAATTTCCATGTACATGAAAGATACTGAAAGTGTTTACCAAGCATTAAAGCCACATGAGCACTCCCATCCTCACTGCATGACGCAGTTATCCTCCCTGGGACTTTCTAAATTATTAGACCGTCCGCGTGAACGCTCTCATTCTGAAAAGGTTTTAGCGCCCTCGTGAGGCCATAGGCGGTAATGCATGGTATTTATTTATCTGGTGAAATCCTCAATGAAATGTCACACTGCATCTAGCAAGAAGAGGTTAAATAGTTCACACTCATTCATTTAGATTGAAAAGTCGTGAGTGCATATTCATGAAGACACAATAATGTTGTAAAGAAAGTTTATAGGTATTTATAAGAAATCTGAAAATGTGATGCTCTGGTCCTTTGATGTCCTTCTCAAAGGAAATGAGTTTATTATGTCAGTTAAGACTACTTTGAGCTTGAAAGAGGAGATAAGTCTTATACATGAACATGAAAAAAATGCTTAACGGCTCAGTAATAAATGCTGGTTTATTTGGATGGCTTTTGAAGGCAGCAGCAAAGCTTTTGTTACTATGTTTACTTAGAGACACAAAAGTCCTGTGATCCAATTCATTAATTAGTGGATATCCTGTGTTTTCTGTCACTGTGTATAACTTTAAAGGTGTGGGCCCACATCTTTATATTCTCCAAACCCCTTTGTCCATTTCAGGACTGCGGTAAATACTTAACTTTTTATGTTTTGCAAGTAGCAGCAAATATTTAGCAGCTGACACATTTTTGCAAAAGTGGTCCTCAAGTTTTATGACAGCATTTATTCAACTTTGCGGTACATATCAATAAACACTGCTTCCTAAAGGGAGCTTTTAGTATAGCTTTCTGGCCTACATCCACTGAAGTATATTTGTGGATTTGTATAGCATCATATTCACAATTTTTGATAAATGAATATTTAATTCATTTAAGGATTTATATGTAATACTTAGCAGAATAAGCTTCAAATAAAGCTTGCAAATAAACCACTTTTTTTTTTTTTTTTTTTACCATTCTTGTTATTTTTAGAGACACTACATATGATGTACATGTTTAGATTCTAAAAGAACAGAAAAAATTACATGGTAAAATGGTAAAATGACATGAGAAAGTCCATATTTCTGTCAAATATACAATTGACTTGTTTTGTGTTTACACGCAAGCTAGGAAATGCTAGTATTGACTTGTTCCAAAAAAGACAACTGTTTTGGTGTACTAACAGATAAGTTTTAATAGTTAGTTTTAGGCAGGTGATGGTTTTAGTCTATATAATATTCTCTGACATACAACAAGATTTGGTTTCAAATTTCAGTACCCACACACTAGATGGACAGTATCATTAGATATGGTAACTTGAAGAGTCCAGGTAATAACAACATACAAAGCGATAATGACAAGTCATTGGCCTGGGAGCTAAATCTTGCTTGTATGCATAAAGCACAAAGGTAAGTAAATTAGCTGGACTGATTATTTAAATACACTTTTCTATAAGTTATGAACTTTCACAAACAAACACCGCATGTAACAAGACCAGGCACAAAGATCACAGAGTCCACACCTTGCAGGAGCAAATTCAACAGTCTGTCTTTTAATGATTCCTGCATCTAAAAAATCATGACGGAATATGTTCAAAATGGGGTTTATTCATAGCAGATGTTTAATTCAAATTTGCGGTATTCTCATTTAAATGAGGCATTTGGGAATGTTAAAAAGTAGCTGTGTAATAGCATTCCAAAATCATGGTTATTTACATACCTTTGTTTTCAGGTCACAATTCTGTTCTTCTTCTGTTCAGTAAGGGAACAAATGCAAAACATAAACCTTCTGATATACCCCCTCTTTAATGAACAATATCTACACATACATAAAGGAAAAATGAGTTTTTAAAGAGAAAAAAAATAAAGAAATCATTTAAACTTGTACAAATATTAATTTAATCCACAGTTTAATGTTTTGTTAGTAAAACTTTCAATTGTTTGTGTGCTGTCAAAGATAAAGTAACATATGACTAGTTGCAAGGCTATGACGTTTGGTTAAAAACACATTTTCAGATAAAGTTTGTATGCAAAGAAGAAAAAAAAACATTTTACATGTTTCATTTGCTTCGCAGGACAGTATTTGTTATACCAAGACAAAAGTTGTCAGAAAATCTTAATTATTGTTAATATTATTTAAAACGGAAAGCATTGAAACACTGTCAGGGAAGAAAATGTCGTCATGCTTTCTATAGAGATTATGTGGTTTAAGCACAGATCAACCTGAGTCTTTACAGAGAGAGAGCACACTTCTATTCACAGCTTGGCACAAGGCTGGCACGCTGCTTTTGTCTTATCCACTTGCCTTTGTCCATTTACTTCACTGGAGAACTGAAGCGCTCCCAAATGGGAAATTTTAACTACAGAAGAGGATCTTGAAGGTCTGGTTTCTGGTTAAATCTTTCACTAGTCATAATATAATGTCCACTTGCCAGAGGCTATATTGTGCAAGACAGCTATCTTTCTAATGGGAACTCAGAACATTTCTGTTCATCCGGATACATACGGGTTCATACATGTAACGTTACAACACTATTAAAAAGATTTCCCAGATAGTAGACATTTTATGGGCCAAATCCATTCTACAGTGGCACTTGTGGCTGTTACAGCTCTAGTAAGTGGTGTGTGTGTACCCAGATGTCAACTGCCAGCCTGGCTTGGACTATAGTAATTCTTTGGGCCACATGTGGTCCAGATGTCAGTTGTTGGCCTGGATGTGGATTACAGCACATATTTTGCGGGCCAGAAGAGGTGCTATTAAAGCAAGTCTTCCTTATGGTAGTTTCCTTGTTGGCCACATGGTGATGATGTGGTAGCCATACTCACATTTAGGCAATGTCATAAGTCAAGGCCAAATCTGGGCCAAACAAAAATGCATATTCAAGCCGTATTTATTCATTTTTATTTAATTTTATCTAGGCAAGCTTGACTTTAATTGTGACTTAAGTAAGAACACTGAACACCTGGCCATGGAACTGAAATGAGGAACATGTTTCCTCTATTACTGCTTAAAGCAAAAATTTGAAGTTATTTGACAACCATGCCATAAAAAAATCTAATAATCTAGGTGGTAAACCTGATAGTATTGTTAAGTTAAAACTTTATTTTTAGAAGCATACGTGCAAGATACTACTGTGTAGAAATAGTTATATCATGAGAACAAACTGGATGTTTTGTTTGGAGGTCTTGCTGGCAGTAACCACCACTGACATAGCATTGGTTTGTGTGTGTGTGTGTGTGTGTGTGTGTGTGGGGGGGGGGGGGGGGGGGGGGGGGGGGCTAAATGGTTGTCTGCACGTGTGATATCTTTATAAGAGAAATACAACAGAAATTCAGATGTTTTTCATAATCGGCTTTTTTTGTCACATTCATAGTGTGACTTATTATCAAAGTCAAGCACATGTTCTTTGTTCTGTTACAAAGGAAAAAGTCTAATAAGTCCTTTATGAGGTCCTGCTATGGCATGCTTTTATCTGCACTTGCTTCACTTTCATGCCCTTCAGACATTTTCTCTTCCAGAATGTCACCAATAGTAAAACCTCTGTGTGAAGGTGACTTATCTTTGTCCTCCATGGTCATTCCTTCTGGCCAAGCATCACAGTCTCTGCAGGCTTTGTGACTTTGGGATTTAAAGTCTACCAGAGACATTAGCTGGTGTACTTGGCTGGCACTGCAGTTCGGCAGTGGTACCTGGTAGGTGGTGTGGAACCGACGCAGATCCACTCTGAATGATCCCTTCTCCAGCGTCATGCATGGCTCAAAGCGAGCACCCCACTCAATCTCCGTTTCAATATATGATGTTTTGGCTTGGCACATCATCCCTGTTTTAAAAAAAATAAATAAATAAAGGAAGCCATTAGTTTTTGTTTCTGTCAAATGTCCCTCAAAGGTTCAGTTTTCACATTTTGATGTGCAGTAGAAAATAAGCGATAATCGATAATAATGGCTTTTATATCTTCAAGTCTTATTTTAGGTCCAGACAGTGTCAGTCAGCATGCCAAAGACCAGACACAACCATCCAAGTGGAATTCCTAACTTGCATATATAACATATGCTTAATATACAACACATGAAACAAAAACATAATCGAAATAATAATAATAATAATAATAATAATAATAATAATAATAATAAATGGTGACAAAGAGTGCTGCTTTTTATGTGCAGGGTAATCATGTTGAATGGAGGAAAGTTGGGAAGGTTATGGATGACTAAGTAAGCAGTTGAAGCTCAAATCCAACACATTGCAAGTGGATTTAAAAAATATTTTCATTCAACGGCATCAATTGAATTTCTTTCATAGCTAATATTACGCTAAAGTAGATAGAGTCCAAACAACAGGAAAAAAAAAAAAAAAATATTTATAGATTAAGCGAAACTGTAGCATTCAGACAATTTTATCATTAATAATACATGACACAATAATTCACTGAAATATAACTGCCTTATAGTGCTAAAGTTAAATACCCTTTTTATTTAAGTGTGCTCTGTGGAAACAGTTTGACTACTAAGTTACATATACACAAACAATATACAGCCACCTTTCTGAACATTAGAAGCAGCTTTTTGATTGATGAATGAAAGGCAAGATAAATCTTTGCAAAATTTAAAAATAAAATTCTAAGTGATTGATATACAAAATTGTTCAATGTTGTTGCTTAAATCAGCAGTGATTACTGTCGAATCGGCAACTATTTTTTATTTTTGCTCCGGTATACCAACAAATTAGAAAGAATTGAAAGATTGGGAAAAAATAGAGATAACCTACTTCTTAAACTCTTGAGTAAAGTTTACTGAAACAAGTTTGATTCAAGCTTAGCAAATGGAGATGTTGTCCTGAAATCAGAGCAACACAGTCATCTAGAAATATGTTATACATCCCAGAGTAAGCATATTAATTTTATGGGCTTCTATTTTATTCTTCTACTTTTTTTTTCTTGTCCTGTACGGCATCATGACAACAGAATGATGGTGAACAAATGTACTCTTCCACAAGTACCCTTTTTGATAAGAGGCCCCCATCTATTCTTTAATTTTATCATAAATATGGTTTTTGTTTGTTTTTGTTGCTATTTCTGCTTAGTAGTACCCAGTGGATCAGATCAGAGGGAAAGAGACAGCAGAGGAAAAGGGTGAGAAAGAAAACAATAAAAGTGGGAAAAAAAAGAAGAAGAAATAGAAGAGAGAACAGAACAAAAAGCAGAAAACAAGCCACAGAAACTGCCACACATTTTAAGCAGACAAACTGAATATCTTCAACACCAGGGGTGCCCGAGTTCGGTCCTTGATATCTACCATTCTGCAACGCTTACACACTTCCTCAACACACCTTTAGAGGAACATGAAGCATCTAAAGTTTCACAGAAACACAACAGATATTATCAGGAGGAAAACCCAGAGAAGCAGCCGGTGTGGGTGTGCAGCTACGTAGGTGTTTGTGTGCAGCGCTGTGGAAGTGTGTCTACATGTGTGTATGTGTGTAGGGGGTGTGGGTGTGCATCTTTTTTTATTCTTTTAACCCTGTCCTGTCCTGCATCATAGCATACAGAATGGCAGTCTGTGTGCCATATTTAACCAGACAGCTTTGCTCTGCCAAGGGAGGCATGTCTCATATATGGCTGAGATTCTGAATAGTTTTATTATTTATTTTAATTGTAATCATCAGTCCTAATATGGCAATGCTGAACCTGGCAGGTGAAGAGAAGGCAGGAGAGAAAGGAGAGGAGAGAAAGGTATAGAATTAAAGTGAGAAAAGAAAAGTTGTCTAGGCAGCCAAATTCTCCGTATTCGCTTAAAAAAAAAAAGATAAATTGCTACAGTACTGCAGAATACAGAAAGTAGACTAATAATGATATCCAAGAGCACAACAGTTGTAAACATGTAAATGTCAGCAACATTTAGTAGGAAGTAGATGGAAAAATGAGCCCCTTTGTGGGCACGCACATGTGTGACCATGCAACAATAATAAACCGTGTGCTTGCAAGGGGACCGCGACCACGCCCCAAAGCGCCAGGGAGGAACCTGAGGTCCCCTATGGCACCAAAGTCCAGTTTATGCGTTTCCACCTCCACTGCACTTGTGGAGCCTGTAGAACCATTATGAGCTCACTCGCCACACACCCCTTCCTGGCCTTTTGCTCATGTGGTTACATGTTTGTCTGCCATACCAGGGCTTATGATCAAATCTAGGCATATTCACCTTTCTGAAATTCCCTGCTCAACCTGCTAAATAAGGACTGTTTAACTGACAAATCTGACTAATTTGTGCTGTTATTGAGTGAACTCCCCACCCATTACACTGGCACTATGGAAATGTTAGTGTATGTTGTCCTAATAGCCCATGGCAGCAGAGTTTATCTAATATTTACATAAAATCCTTTTTTCTCCATATTGAGGAAATGTTGAAGTTTGGACAAGTGGCAAAATAAAAATGGCTTTGTTTAACCAATCCCAAGTTGATTTACAGTTTTCACACTGAGAGCATCTGTTGCACAGCTGCAGTCTTCACATCTACGGCACTGCAATTGTCCAGTGTAACAAAAATGTTCAATATTTGGATGCAACAATGGAACTAAACCTTCAGTAAACTTTAGCTGTTCAGCTTCCTTAAAGAAAAGTAGTATTCAATCAATAAAATTATCTTTGCTACATCCCAAGAGTAGTATTTTCACTTCATCTTATACTCTTTTACAATAAATGTCAATAAATGTCATTCATGAACAGAAACATATATAGTTATAGAAATTGAGCCACTGATGATAATTATGTTATAGGTTGATTCTAGACCATGTAAACTAAACAATTTAAAGTAATTCTGACTTTAATCATGTAATTTTAACTCAACTCTAAATATTCATGAGAGAGAAGTAGAAGATAAAAAGTATTGTGGAAAATACTAATGAGCTCCTACTATCCGCTTCCTTCACTATTATTAGCAACCAAATAATTTGTTAAAACAGTACATCATCATATTTGAAAATCCTTAAGATGCATATCATACTGGAGCTTGCAAAACGTCAAGCATCAGCATCACAAAGTAACAAGATGTAAACTACGTCCCTTTGGGGAATGGGTAAAATAAATATAACTGTGCAAATTCTGAGCCTTTGTTTTGAAACTGTTCAGATTTTACCATAAAATTGTGTTATTCCATATGCAGCTGATGCATTGGTTTGATAAATGTATCCTAATTTCTGCAAACTGGCAATGCAGTTAAATAGTTAGCACTGTGGACTTTACAGCAAGAAAGTCGCTGGTTTGAGCTTTGGCTGGGGGAGGTTTGAACAGGGGTCTTTCTATGTGGAGTTTGCATGGTTCTCCCCAGATACCTGGGATTCCTCTCACCCACAAGGCATGTTGGTTAGGTTATTAGATCACTTAATACATGCAAGTTCCTTTTGAGAAAAGTGTCTGCTAAATAACTGTAAAACAGATAAACATTTGTAATCATCAGTTTGTTCAGCCTTCATTGCTGCCCTGCTTGTTACATAATTTTTTATTCTCTTTTCCTCACATGTGGGAATGAAGACTCAAGCCACTTTTCAGCTGAGCTGCTTGCTGTGCTAGCTCAGACCCTTAATCAGACGTATGACTTGTACTTTGGCTTTCGACCATCCACGCATCAGCTCCTGGCTCTTAAAACTGGTTCTATTCAGGCACCAACTCTTTGTTGGACCAGAGTTGAGAACAACTTAACGTTGTGTGTACCAGCAGCTAGGGGTGGGGTTATCTGGCCAAAAAAGCGCATTGAAACATGAACCAACATCTTCATACTAGCAAAGAAATTGACTCCGAAAAGGAGACTCAGTGTTTCCTGGCTTTATGGTCATCCGCAGAGGTCCAAGGTAAACTGGATGGGGCAAATCAAACAAAGCCAGTGTTCGAGTAGCAACAATGGGAGATGGCTGCAGCTCCACACATTAAAAAAGCTTCAAAAAGATTTCAAAGACCAGAAAACGGAGCTAGGATGCAAGAGCAACTAAGACCTAAAACAACCCACATTTTGGGATCATGACCTCGGCACTCAGGTCCAGGAAAAGGGTTTAGGAAAAGGTTAAGAGAGCTGTTTTGGAGGTGCTTTTTGTTATTTAACTGTAGTCACAGACATCTGGTCTTTCTTATCTGTTAATTTAGAGAACTGTATTACCATAATTATTTGTGACTCACCTGTGGCCTCAACAATTCCTTCCAAAATGACGATTATCTCAAACTGCTGTCGTTTTAGTTGCTCGGGACCCAGTTCCCACAGTGGACTGTTGGCATCAATATTATGCTGAATGACTTGAGGCTCAACGAGGAAGAGTCTGTCTGACCCAGTTTCATAACCAAGGTCAATCTCTGTCTGCTCAAGTGGCAGGAACTCTCCCTCAGCTGTTTGGCGAGACTTGATCAACTTTGCACGGACTTTTGCATCTACCATGTGACTCTCTCTCAGGTCTCCTATACGGAACATCAAGCACAGCTGGTCATCACGGTTTGCAATCACACAGGTGCGACTGAAGAGAAGTGTCTCAGCCCGCTTCTTAGGACGAGATATTTTCACAAACATGCAACCCACCATGAGTGCATCTATCATGGAGCCAACAATACACTGCATCATGACCAGTAGGACAGCCTCGTGACAGGTGGGAGAGACAGTGCGGGATCCATAACCAATAGTACGCTGTGTCTCCACAGAGAACAGAAGAGCTGAAATGAAGCCATCCACACCTAAATAGCAAGACTTTGAGTGTACAAGGTGATTCTCATGTGCACCCAGAGGTTGTGTATCTTCTAGATCCCCTCGAAAGGATGCATTGATGTAGTAGAGTCCAGCAAATACGAACCAAGTGGTAATGTAGCACATCATGAAAACAAACAGAAACCAGCGGTACTGGAGATCCACAAAGGATGTAAAGATATCAGACAGGAAACGGCCCCTCTCAGCAATGTGACACAGGTTGACACGACACTTTCCATCCTTAGATACATAGCGAAGTTGCTCCCTGGTTTCTGGGGGAAGTGTGGGTGTTTGGTTACTTTCATTCTCCATGAGTTTACTCCGGGCCTTGGCGAGCCTTTCCATTTCTCTAGCAGGACTAGATATGTTGCTGTGAGCTGGTGAAAGAGGGTTGCTTTGGAGAGGACTGCTGTTAATGAAACGAAGGGGGCTGGAGGAACCCATATTTGGAACACTGAGAGCATGGCGACGGTAACATGAAACATTATTGGGCTCTATCAATGAGCAGCGACGCCAAAGATATTGTTCTTTCTCCGTGAGTCCAGGAGTTAAAGGTGGAAGCAGACAAATGTTGCTTGGATAAGGAATGTCTGTTGTGCTTTTGTGGCGTTTCTTGGCTGTTGCTTGCTCTGGAAAAGTCCCTTGTGTGGTGTCTGATGACTGTGCTCTGTCTGTTTCTGTCTGGGAAAAAAAAAAACATTAGTATTCCCCCTTTACTGTAGATCTAATAAGTTCACTTGAAGTTAGTGACCTAAAGTGCCACAGCATCGTAAAGTGTTTTTTCATCAGCCTTTTTTATACTTTGCACAGAACAATCTATCAACTCTAATACAGTGATTAGGTCTGTACTTATAGACCTAACCCAACTACTGCGGTCAAAAGCTCTGGAAAAGCAACATTATGGACTTTAAGGTGTAGTTTACATCATCAACCACTCTTTCTATAGCGTAAAAATAACTTTTTTAACATTATAATATTAATAAGTAGTCCATAAAATGCTGGAAGTTATGAAACAGTTACCTTACCAGTATAGGAATGGTCAAAATACCATCAAACTGAGTAATATGAAGTCTTAAGTATTGAGTAAGTCGTGAAACTTCATTTTACTGTGATCATTTGACTTTTTATTTCACAATGCCAAGCGTTTGGAAAGCATAATAGCAATATCTTGTCAAGTTTATATAAACATTCAGCAAATAAAAATAATTAATGGAAATTAAACTGCAAGACTTACATTTATTGAGTAGCTCTCACACTGGACTTTCTCTCCTGAAGGAGTGGAATGGACAACCATGATAGATTTTGGTCGACAAGTCACAGATGTTCGTTGTCCTATAATTCCATCCTGTGTGGTCTCAGGATGCCCTGTGGCTCCTATGCTCACTCTGGTCCCAGTGGACCCTTTGGTCTCCATAATACAGTCTTGTCTTGCACCAAGATCCATTACAGGACAAAATGAAATAGGCACTAACAGCAGAACATGGTCATGAGCTAATTCAGTTCTTCCTGTGGTTCTAGACCTAAGGATAAAAAAAGAGAATAGTCACACAGAATTTGGGTCTTGTAGCCATCACCTTAACCCCTGATATACTACCAGTATACTTCTATAAAATAAATAAATAGGCTTATCAAAATTTTGTTTAAAAGTTAAGAATACATTCAATGTTTTGTCTTCAATAAAAAATAGAAATGGAATATCACATCTAAAATGAACTAACCTGAAGGAAGTGTGGTTTTTCTAGTCCAGCCAGGATACAGAAAACTGCTTTTTAAAGCAGTGTTTGCAGTGCATACTTATAGTAACACTGAGCAGGCCAGCACTTAGAGTAAAAGCTTTAAGAGATAGATCCTCTCCAGCTGAAGCTAAGCTCCATCATCCTGCTGCCTCAGCAGTACCACCAGAGTGTCCTGCAGACTAGGGTGGACTACTCATCCACTATCCTCTCTACACAGGACAGACTGCTAAAGTTATCTAAACTCATATATTGTACACAACATTGATTTATACATATGTGGGAGTCCATCGAGGAAATAAATGTTTATGAAACAAGACAGTCGATGATTAAACAGAACACAAATTATACTTGAATGTTTTCCAAAGTCTGTACAAACACTCACATAAATACAATACAGGGATATTCTGGTGTCATGACCACAAATAACACTTATAATATCACTGTAATCTGCTTCTGCTTTGAAATTTTGCAGAAATTCTGTTATGAAATCAAGTGGGCTGATTCAGGATCCTGTTTCCAATGGAAACCAGTAGTTTACGAAACTCCAAGTCATGAAGGGGAATGTTGATATAACACAAGTAGTTGGGTAAAAATTTTCCAGCAAATGTTTTAGAGACATGAAACTATTTATACGCACCTTACCCATAAGTTCCTTTTTTGCTTCTATTTCTAGTCTTGTGGTGTTTATAGTCTGGTTTTTTGTTGTTTTGTTTTTTTTTTAGTTCAGTTTGGTGTAGTTCAGTTTAGTTCAGTGTTTTCGTGTCTGTGATTTATATTTCATTCAGTCTATTCTGTCTTTTTTCATTCAGTTTATATAGTAATTTTACACCTTATTTTTTTATTTTTTTATTTTTTTTTTTAGTAGAGTTCACCCCTCATTGTATATTGTGTTCCTTTGTCTTCCTGCCCTCCTATCACACCTAGCCCCACGTACTGATTCTACCAAAACATATCATAGTTGACACTAAAGGAATATTTTCTTGATATTTACTTTGTTTACATACAGTTTTTGAGCCCTTTTGCATCGCTTTAGGGGAGAAACTTTGTTTAAAACCCTATTGGATGCAATCTGATGTTTGTCTCCAGGCTCTGGATACCATGAAACAGAAGATTATACTATGATAATTTTGGAACAAAATTGTCACATTGTAATAGTACAAAAAATAGTACCAAAAAAAAAAAAAAAGGATTTTGCTATGTCAAATTTGGTCAAAGGGCCACATAAAGAGTTCAGATTTAAAAAAAAAAAAAAAAAAAAAAAAAAGGCCTTTCCCCCTAGTTTTTCTTTAGTCAGGCTTTAAAAGTTTAAGGTTAGAGAGAGAAAGATGCACAGCTGTGAGAAACTCTCTGCAGTACATAATTACACATAGTTTTGCTACAACCTTTAACAGTAAAGACCACCCAACTCTTCTAGTTACAGTAGGAGGCCATGCCTGTTTTACTACTGCTGGGCAAAGTGAAGGGAGCTGACCCTGAAGCCAGCTGCTATATTAACCAATGTACGCAGTAAAGAGCTCCACAGGTGGCATTCATTCATTCATGCATATTCCTAACTGCTTAATCCAATAAAGAGTTGCGGGGAAGCTGGAGCCTATCCCAGCAGTCTTTGGGCGAAAGGCAGGGTACACCCTGGACAGCTTGCCAGTCCATTGCAGGGCCACACAGAGACAAACAAACAATCATGCTCACACTCACTCCTACAAGCAATTTAGAGTAACCAATTAACCTGACATGCATGTCTTTGGAGGGTGGGAGGAAGTTGGAGTACCTGGAGAGAACCCACGCATACACAGGGAGAACATGCAAACTCCACACAGAAAGACCACTGACCAAACCTTGCCCCAGGCCACTGTGCTAACCACCATGCCACCGTGCAGCCCTCTACAGCTGGCATACTCAGGGAAAATCAGAAATGCTGTGCGCAAAAACTTTCGGATTTATAAAGGTTTACACACACAGCTGTCTTTTTGGGTAAAATCAAAATCAACACTAAATTTGGCACACATGAGGGAGCGCCTTGTCCAGCCCATATGGTGGTATGAAGGGTAAGATTCATCAATATCATTTCCATGATGGCTCAGGAGGGGAAAAGAATGAAAAAGCAGAATTTTTCAAAAAGCAAGATTGAGAATCTGAAAGACAGTGTCGAAAAACAAAGATTTAATTTGGTGGCCACGGGATGGGCATCGCCAATGCCAGAGAGGCAGCGAAGTGGCTGCAGGTAGAAGATGCAGTCAGCACCGTCTTATCAGAGGGCCGGACAGTTCCAGAAATCCAAAAGAAGAGGTCAGACATAAAAGTGGAGGGGAAAAAAGCACATCAACGTTCACAGGAGGAGGGTGTGCACCATAAAAGAGGGGGGATACTGCAGCTCATTCCCAAAGATGAGAAACTGGCAGGGATAATTGATGAGTCTGTCCAGAGTGGGATGTGCAAGGCAAAGGGGACACAGACACACTGGAAGCAATGGACCAGAGGTACCAGATGAAGATGATGCAGGTAATTTATTCCTTTTTATACTTGCATCAAATGAACTGCTGCAGGTGTGGTTGACGAGGATGAGGGCAGTGATTCCACAGTGACTCGTGTCATTTCAGAGGGACACAGTGGAATTGTGGGAAATAAAGACCACCCTGACAGAAACAGGCTTTGTGTTGCATCACATCTAGATGCTGGATACAGCAGCAGCATTTGGCTCAAACCCAAAAGGGTGGGGTCCAACATGAGGGACAACACTATTTTCATTTAGTCTCATGTTTTGTAGCACAACACATCCCTTCATCATCCTGCACACTTTTGCAGGTGTGTAACATATGGCTTCCTCCGGCAGCATTGAGGCAGCACCTTGGTGGCCCATCTGCACCACGGTGTGTCTGGCTGTGGCACATGTTATAGTTCTGCTCCACTGCGCTGTGAAGGTTGGGGAAAAGAGTGAGCAGCTGCAATCTGTCCACCAATTTTCTTTGGAAGATGTCAGATGCTAGAAAAGCGTGTTGCCAGCACTCGCAGAAGGACTGCCACAGCGTAGTTCCTCCAGGTGTGTTGCTGTAATTCTGAGTCTAAAGCATTACAGATATCCAAGAGCACAGGACAGGACAGCCAAAGCTGACTCATGAGCCACTCATCAGCTCTGAAAATTAATTTACTCCAGCAATGTCCTCCAGCCTTGCCAGATTTTAGGGTGCTTTCTATATACAACTATCACTTAATTTTCTAAACAGCTGCAGGTGGGGGAATACCCTTATTGAAGCCTATATGATGTGCACTTTTGCAAGCTCGGCCTAGGGCTTGGGGCGGCTCCTTATGTGGACGCATCCCCAAGGTATCATTTTTTTGCAGCAGTGTCAAGCCAGATAAAGAGACAGAAACTTTAAGTTAGTTTTACACAGGTACAAAGAGGATTAGAGGAAGTTTGGGGTTGAGTGTTTGGGTTGTGTGTGTGGTTGTGCGTGTGTGTGTGTGTGTGTGTAAGTTTGAAATTATTTTTTGTTGTAAAGCACTTTTCAATGCATCTGTACGAAAAGTGCTATATAAATAAAGTTGGATTTGAATTTAATGATTTTGATATTATATGTCATAAATTCACCAAAGAAAAAAAGCAACCCCTTCCTTGTGTTGAAGGGAGGGGCTGTGACATGTAGAATCCATGACTGGATAGCCAAACAAATTCACCCTGCAACTATTTAGATGAGCTCATCCTCCTCCTCCTCCCTTCCGTTCTTCTACTTCACCAGTAGCTTTTCCTGATAAAACAAGAGTCATTCCTGAGTCAAAATGAATGCGAAAGAAATTAGAACGATCACATTCTCACTGACTGACTAAATATATTAATGGGAATGTTAGGAAAAGTATATGTTCACTATAATGTAGTGAATTTAAGGAGGCAAAAATAGTTTGTTCACAAAGTTTGCTGTTGTGGATTGCCCATAGATCAAAACGTGTGTCATGAGCTAGACCTCCCTCTACCTCATCCTCCACTTGCCCTGTCCGTAAACAGGTATGCACAGTGCAAACACACTGAGCAAAACAATATCTCCACTTTGTGGAACATGGTGAAGTTATGTTTATGTTATTTACCTGTCGGGTTTATGAAGAGCTAGCTCCAAGTCAAACTGCAACCCCTTCAGCTCTCACAATAGCCCTACTCTCAAGTTTGACAATATAAAGCCAATGTTAATGTAGGGTTTGTTCCTTTCTTTATCTGATAGCTTCTTTGCTAACAACAATATTATATTCTGTTCTGTTCTGTTCTATTCTATTCTATGTGGTTCCTTTCCCTGAGAATAGTCTATATATTTTGTAATTATGAGCAAAAAGAAATATAGTTAGACCCCTAAGTTCACTGTAAATCTGTAAAAACACTGACCAATCCAAACGTTCGGACTGAAGTGGAGTTGTTCATTTCTTATATTTCGTAATTTTCTTCTCCTGGCTACCCTCCTCCCCCTCCCACAGCATATAAATAGCATGTTAGGATGAAAATACAAAGTAATGAAGAAGAAACTCAGAGGGCAGACATGGCTGAGAAAATGCAGGAAGGATCTCCTGAGCCGGCTAAGTTTATTTGCCTTCTCTCGTTAAACAGCCGAGAAAAAGAAAATCGTTGGTGGAAAAAAAAAAAAAAAAAAAAAGCCTTGGATAATGCAAGGAGCAAAACCAAAGGAAGAGGAGCATTGTCTTCCTGCCCTCCTATCACACCTAGCCCCACGTACTGATTCTACCAAAACATATCATAGTTGACACTAAAGGAATATTTTCTTGATATTTACTTTGTTTACATACAGTTTTTGAGCCCTTTTGCATCGCTTTAGGGGAGAAACTTTGTTTAAAACCCTATTGGATGCAATCTGATGTTTGTCTCCAGGCTCTGGATACCATGAAACAGAAGATTATACTATGATAATTTTGGAACAAAATTGTCACATTGTAATAGTACAAAAAATAGTACAAAAAAAAAAAAAAAGGATTTTGCTATGTCAAATTTGGTCAAAGGGCCACATAAAGAGTTCAGATTTAAAAAAAAAAAAAAAAAAAAAGGCCTTTCCCCCTAGTTTTTCTTTAGTCAGGCTTTAAAAGTTTAAGGTTAGAGAGAGAAAGATGCACAGCTGTGAGAAACTCTCTGCAGTACATAATTACACATAGTTTTGCTACAACCTTTAACAGTAAAGACCACCCAACTCTTCTAGTTACAGTAGGAGGCCATGCCTGTTTTACTACTGCTGGGCAACGTGAAGGGAGCTGACCCTGAAGCCAGCTGCTATATTAACCAATGTACGCAGTAAAGAGCTCCACAGGTGGCATTCATTCATTCATGCATATTCCTAACTGCTTAATCCAATAAAGAGTTGCGGGGAAGCTGGAGCCTATCCCAGCAGTCTTTGGGCGAAAGGCAGGGTACACCCTGGACAGCTTGCCAGTCCATTGCAGGGCCACACAGAGACAAACAAACAATCATGCTCACACTCACTCCTACAAGCAATTTAGAGTAACCAATTAACCTGACATGCATGTCTTTGGAGGGTGGGAGGAAGTTGGAGTACCTGGAGAGAAAAAAAAAAAAAGCCTTGGATAATGCAAGGAGCAAAACCAAAGGAAGAGGAGCCAAGACAGGGAACAACTTTGAAATCTTGCTAGCTCCGCAACATTACCTACCCCAGCTTTAAGGCAAAAGGATCAGACTCATATATGCTCTCACCTTGCGTACACCTGCTTGAGGGACCAAGCCTCTTGCTTGCTTGTTGGGATGGAACCTGCAACCCTGAATTGGACTGAGCTGTTTAGGAAAACGAATAGATGGGTTTTGTACTCATGCAAGTCTCTAATGTTGAAGTAATTTAAGAAACGAACTTGAAGTGATGTTAGTATGTCACTAGATTGGTGCATCTTTGAAGACTGCTGAAATGTTCTTTCTACAGAAAGTTTTGAATTCCTGCTTACAAAACAGACGTCATCATTCTTCAAGAAATAGTGACATTTATTCTAAAAGCAGCAGCAACCAGTGTGCAGTCTCTGACAGTGGACGCCATCACTAACCAGTGTGATAGTAAAAAGAAGAGCGATCGTGACCAGTCCAGTCCAGTCAGTGCCTCAAGGCTGAATCCTCAAAATTAAGAGTGTTGTTAAAATTCAAGACATGACAGCTTGCAACCATCCTGAAAGACACAAGAATGCGTATCTATCATTTTCCAAGCGGTAATCATATTTATTTGCCATTTTTTAAAGTGGCCGCGACAGATCAAATTGTTTTGACAGCGACAGCGCCAACCGACCATGGCTGCAACCAAAATAGGTGTCGCGACCACAACTGTCCATTTAAGATCTCAGCGATTCGCACTGGGCTCTGTCAGGCGAACTCCCTTTGCCGTCCACGTTGCACGAGACTGCATACACCCGAGAGACTTTAGGTGCTCATTTCAGTTTTGAAAAAAATTAAACCGCATTTTTTACATCGTAAATTACTTGCCTGGTTATTGTTTTCCATCATCCTTTACGTTTCAAATACTCCTGATAATTGGCGTTAAAAAGGTCCAGCTTCTTGTTAGTCATAATTAAGTTATTTTTCATCTATAATAAGAATAAGAATGTGGAAGAAAATCATCTAACTGTAACGGTATGTGTGGGTGGCGCTTGAGAGCTATATAGCAGCAAAGTTTTCGCCCTCCCGAGCAGTTTGCATGATGATGAAGGGCCATTCTGATCTATGTCACAATCTAACTACCTATTGGGACGGGAATAAGTGTGTCACGTGTGAATTTAAGCCAGGTATGTCAATATTATATTATATTATATTATATTATATTATATTATATTATATTATATTATATTATATTATATTATATTATTGATTAAACAGGACGTGAGGTTACTCCTAACTGTGGCAGGGATGATGATGGTTTCTCGTACCACGAACCACCTTTCAAACCCTGCAAACAAAACACTTTCAACGACGGCAGCAGTCCGTTTTGCAAACCCTGCTCTTTATGTTCGTCTGATTTCTACACGACGACAAACTGCACCTCAGAAAGCGACACCGTCTGCAACCCTCTGAGGTAAGAAAAAAGCCATGTGTAAAACACGAGGAAATTGCATAACAATAGACGTATGTCTCAGACATGTTCTTGTTTTTATAATTTAACCCCTTGAGAAAGCTGTCGAGTCGGAGAGTCGACACACCGTTTTTGTCTCAAACACGTTTTCCCAACATGTAGCCTGCGCAGCGTTACAAACATTTAAACTGGAGTGACTTATTTTTCTTTCTTTTCTTAAACTTTACTGGTTTTCTGTCTGGGAATCGCTGTGTCGTAAAGTAATAGTCTTTTTTTCTTTTCTTTTTTTTTATTTCCACATGACAGACCCGAGCAGACCATTCCCATCACAGTGAGTAGCTCATCTGTAAACATGTTGCCCAGCAGCTAAAACACACTTCTGCATTACGTTATCTCGGTTTTGTCGTTTTTCTCAGGAAACAACTCGTTATTGGACTGATTTCTTGAGCACAACTTCCTGGGTAAGTTCCACTTTAAACAGAACAGGAAAATGTTCGTCAGGAAATAAACCCACAAGCACAAAAAAAAAACAAAAAAAAAACTTAATGAGCATTCTTTGTGGTTTTAAAGCGTGTCTTTTATTTGCTTAGTTAAAGCATTAGTAGATAATACAATCTGTGACATATCACCAAAAAACTAAATTCGTTTTTTGTTAAAACTTAAGAGCAGGTGGTGATTTTTATATTTATGGTCTTCTTATAGTTTAAAGCAGAACTTGTGAAGAATCAGGACATGTGTAATATACACAAATAAATACAAACCTACCTCTTTCAACGCAGATATTGTAATTTAATTATTTTCATTTCTGACACAGTCAAACAAAAGAATCACCACACAGCCACCACAAGAAACCAACTTTCACTCTGCTGCACTATGTAAGTTTTAGGCCCACTGCAATGTGTGGGAATGATCCTTTTCTTCATAGTCAATGTTTAACATATTTTAAATATTTGTTTGTTTGTTTGTTTTAACAGGGGCTTTACCATTAGCATTCATTGTTACAGCCATGCTGCTAACCTTGTCTGCATTCGTGATCAACTGGAAACGAAAAAAAGGTTTGTGTATTTAGAGTAAAAACCAAGGCAAAGTTAGCAAACGTAGAATCTTCTAGCTTCTAGCAGGAAGTCTTCTGCCCAAACAAACCCCCATGGGGGAAATTTTCTTGCATTTATAATAGTGTATGGAAGGTAAGTAATATCTTGTGATTGTGAGAGTAGCTGCGCGAGAAATAAAAAAGACAGATAAATAGGTATCTGATAGAAAAGTAACTTTAGTCAAATGAGAAATAGTTATAATTTATAATTATGTCTTCCTAACCATGATTAAGTAATTTTAATATCTAATCCTAGGCTAGTTTCATTGTAAGAAAGTACCATTAGGCTTGGGCCGAGACTTTAGTTGTCCAATCCTTAGCTACACAACTTAGCTCTAGGAACACGGAACATCACATCTGGAAAGAAGGGCACTGTATTGGGCACATAAGGGGCAATTGTGGGTTAGATGTCGTTGGGCTCGCCTCAGTGCACAGTGTGGGCTGTGGAACCAGTCTCCTTAAGGGAACTGAACCCTCTTCCACTCTGGAGTTGCTCCCAGTGAGAGCCGCAGAGCAAGTCTATGCACACTAATTTTCCCCTGGCTAGGGTCTGTACGTAGGAGTTTACCCTGGTGGATGGGCCCTTGGGTGGCTTTGGATGGGGGGTTCAGAGCTTGGTTTTTATTTGTGTCTATGTGCCAATGGCACGCATCCTGTTTGGCATCCTTGGAAGTGGTGCTTAAAGGCACTCATGCTGGGGACTTCAGGCTCATATGAGCAATGAGAATATGATCCAGACAGGCTCAATTGGAAGAAATGCCCTGATCTGAACCAAGTGTAGACCTCTGTACTCGTCACAGATTGACATTGTAGAGGTGTCACCGGACTTGTCATCGACATGTCTGAACACTCATCGTTGCTCCTCTGCATGGAAAGGTGCCAGGTGAAAGTGACTTGTTCATCTAGTTACGATGCATCCTTGACGCCAGCCTGGAGAGGTGTTCCAGGAATGTTGCACTTGGATTGATTGATGACTGTTTCATTTAGAGGAATTGTTAGAACTTCCATATGAGGCAGATCAGTGTCTTTTATTATGGAGAAAACTGTATTTTATTTTTTAAAAAGAGAATTTACAGTAAGGTGCAATATGGAGAGAAACTTGTGTCTTTATTATCCAATCAAAAAAGATAGATTTGAAACTCTCAAAAATCATTTTTGGTTTGAAATCTAACTTTTTTGATTGGATAATAAAGACACAAATTTCTCTCCATAGGTGCAATGTTTATACATAAATGGATATCAAATATTGAAAATAACCATTTTTCTGCCATTGTTTCATGCAGCTCAGCGGAGACAGTGTTGTGAAAGAGAATCGCTCTATGAAATCAAAGGCTTCTCATCATCCAACAAACTAATTGACCTGGAGGATGGTCTCAGTGAGTGGAACTAACATTTATTTCTAAATTTGAATTTGTTTATTATGTTCAGATGCACTTTTGAGTCATACTGGTTTCAGCTATTCTGTGCAGTTGTAAAATTTTGAGAGCATTTTTTTTTCATTTTGTCCCTCAGTTGCATTTCATAAATTGATTTGTCTTATTTTATCATTCTTTTTTTTTTTTTACTTTTTCATCTATTGTGTCCACCATACTGGACACCTAATTAAAAGCTGATTTCTAGTATTCTAATGGCTGGGGATGGTTTATTTGTGAAGTAGTAACTTCAGTGTACATCACTGAGTCATCCAATAAACTCTGTAGAAAGAATAAATATATTATACACATAAATACAATGTAAATACCAAGTTTTTCTCAGTGATAAACAGGGAAAGGAAATGATGCAGGTAAATAATTCATTAGTATGTATATAATATAAATTAGATCACATAGTTTTATAAAATATTTTGGGAGGCTCTTTCAAAATAAATGAAGTAAATAAAAAGTAGAATATGATGAAGAAAATATAAAGCATCACTGTGACTATGAAAAGCATGTAGAACTTTTTTTTTTTTAAATGCATGAATAAAAGGGCTGATTAATCAGCACACAACTTTACAATGGCAAAAAAGTTACATCTCTTCCATATATAAGTATTCAGAATCTTTTTTTCTTATTATAATAGAGCAGGATGTTCCCTGCTGAAATGTCAACCTGCACCCCAACCCAGAGATGAATGCCACTGGCACAAATATGATTTATCAACTTAGTTGTGCCTTAACAAAGGGTCTAAATACTTCCAATGCTGTTTAATGTTTAATGTTCTTGGGAAGGATTTGGTCTTGGCTGATGAGAAAAGTTATGAGTTCATTTTTATTTTTTTTGAGCAGCAAATCTTGTTGTATCTTGTTAAACTTCCAATTCAGGCGTATCAGTGCAGTTTTATACACTTTTTTCCATGCATGAAAAATCTGGGAAACTTTCAGGGCCTTTCATATTTCATGGTCTCATGTCATTTTGTAATAATTGGGATTTGTGCTTATTTAGATTCCAACCTCCACTCTGCACCATTAAAGACAGTTCTAGAGAATCTGGATGTTTTGGAAGAGTTGGTGATTTTGTTGGATCCAGAAATTCCAGGACTAAAGAACACGAAACACCTTGCCTCCCTCTGCTCCTTACCCCCCACCTGGGTCACCTATGCGTATTTTATGAAGGATAGTAAAAGTCCCCTGAAAGCTGTGCTGGAAGTGGTCACCAGCAGGTATCCAGACTGGACGGTGGGCCACCTGGCTAAGCTGCTCAAACAAATGGAACGCAGTGACACTGTTGCCATCCTGGCCAAGCTCAGACCCAGTCCACACATAAGTGGGTAGACCACTTTTGAAGTCTTTTTTTTCTACCTTATTACTTTTAACTGTTTGGCTTTATAATATGAAGGCATTTGCATTCAAAAGTTGTTGTTTTTTCTTTTCTCTTTGTTCTTTTTTTTTTTCTTTTTGGCCAAGATCTTTGATAATTGCGTCATTGACTGTCATGTAAAAATCAAATCTGACAATAGAAATGTATGCTGCAGTAGCTGAAAACAAGCAGATGGAATTTTCCACCATCCTTAATAGTCATTGTGGGAGGTTTAGACTAAATAAAGGAAAACACCTTTTTATTGTAGCCTTCTGCATCAGTGTTTATTACCTGGAAAAATAAAGCCAAACCAAATTTAGACATTTATGAACATGTGTACTGAGCTGATCATGGTTTACTCCTATTTCTTTTTTTTTTTTGTTGCATTTAAATATTCACTGAATGCATACACACATATGTTCATATGGAGGTGTCAAAGTCTGACCTTTAAATTAGCATATTTCCAAATCTGAAAATGAACATATTCTTACTCATATCAGTCATAAGAAACCAACACGGAACAGTTGTTATTTTTGTCTGCAGTTATACCGTCACATTTCCTTTTTTCAATCAATGCACTTGATTATCACGTTCAATGATTCTATGAGCTTTATTAGCAAGTACCCAAGATATTTGACTTGACATTTTTATATCAGTATTGTAGTTAAAATGTATTTACATTTGAAACTTTACTGCACAGTGTTATGAGTATAGTAAAAGATCATTCACCTCACTATCTGACCAGTTTGTACTGGTTAGAGGTCAACAAGAGCTTAGAGGAGAGTGCTTCATTAGATTTTTATCTTGGCAAAATGGTTTTGTCAGCTAAGAAAGCTCAGATTCTGAATTCTTTACCATCCAGTGTTGATAGAGGTGTAGCACTTTGAAATATTCTGAAGGAATAAGGTTTTAAATGTTTTAATTACTCCTTCATACTAGTACCTGCTCAACTTGAATCGGCTTTGCTAAAGACCATAAAATAGTTTGCACCAGATGCTTTCCACCTAATGAAGAATTCTAATAACCAAGCTGAGTCAAGTTGAGTATGTACCACTGCAAAATAAAGAACTTAGTGCAAGGAGGACTGATGTCATGGTTTTAACTTTTAGGGTTGTTTTAATGACTTCTACTTTTAAGTATTAAAAAGAAATCTGCATAATACATTTTAACTTGTCTATATAATTTTTTTTTCCACTATTTTTATTTTAAAAAAAAGTATTATCTTTGCATACCATAACCATTTCTTAATATATTATTTTGTAGGGCACATTAAATGATTTTATTGTGGAATGTATAAAAATAAACTTGCTTTGCCTTGAAAACAGTTTGACTTTCTCTCATTTTAACAGTGTTTGTGCTTTCATCTTTGAAAACTTAATTTGCCGTAATAATAAACAATGACATTTGTTCAAACATCTTAACATCTTTATTAAGCAAATAACATTATAAATAAAAAAGTGCATAGAAAATTAAACAGGTTTAGAAATATGTATACAAATATTTACAAACTCAAGGTTTATTTGTACATGGTAACAAAGACGTAAATTTAAAGAGCACATTTTTTCTCATCTTTATGTCTTTTACACTCACTTTAAAATAACCCTATTTGTATTTATATATATATATATATATTTATATCTTTATATATGTGTATATATAACATACAGCTCTCTTAACAGATCCTGGGAGAGATGGTCAGGGTGACTTTAGCTTTTGACTAGTGCCTCTGCATCCTTCATTGCACTCACATTCACACACAATTAACAGATACACATACACACAGACCAGGATATTAAAACCAGGTTATTTTTAAATCATCAACCTCTCATTTTGCATCAGTATTCCCAAACATCTGTCTAAACAGCTGAGGTAGAATCCTAGCAAGGAGTTGGAGTGACTCTGCTCTTGTTGTTAGCTAGATGATTGACACAAGTTAGTCTGGGCTCCATCCCAGTGATTGGACATGCAAAAGGGAAATGGGGATTGCTAATAAAGACAATATGTAAAGTGAATTAGTTCTCTATCAAACCTTGAGTAATAGAAATGAAGGAAAGATATAAATAAATCATCGGCTTGAGCATGTGAACGTTGCTCACCTTACTCCTGTGGCTGATTCTAAGACCGTCGGTAAACTACAATTTAAAAAGAAAAATAAGAAAATAAAAATGTATCTTAAAAAAGACAAAAAAAAAAAAAAAAAAAAAAAAAAAAAAAGGTTGAGAACAAGTTCTATCATAAAGGCTTATATTTATGACAAAACGGCCCAAAACAAAAAAAAATTTCAAGTAAATTAGTGAAACAAAGGTCATTATCTGTAAACAAAATGAATGGGGAAATCTGCTAATACACTAGACCACCACCAATTATACACAGCACAACCTTTTACCATTAAAAATAGAAATCAAAACATGAATAAATATAACTACCAATTGGAAACAGTGTGTTAATTCAATTAGCCTCGTTACCGACAGCACTGAACATCAACTTACAACAACATCAAACATTATTTTAAAGGTGCTGAATGCTCTCTGTCAGCTCCATGGCAGCAACATTCAGAGCATCTGTGCACCGTGTTCTCAACAAACGTGGCGCAGGAGCTGAACGTACACACTCAGTAGCAACGCGTTTTACCAGTGCTCTCCCTGATTTACAGAAACTAGCAGGTCTCACATAGATGAAGATCATTTGTATGTTGGATGTTTTATTCTTGTGCAGCTGTAGGGCAGCAAAGTTTTATTGCAATAGGTAATGAGTATCTGCCACGAGAGTAATAAAATAGATATTTAAAAACGGATTTTAACCACAAATTTTTACTTTTGGCTTGGGTAGTGCTTGCTACATACACTGTACACTAAGGGAAAAAATAAGCATTTAAGACACGCGGAACTATGACACGTTGTTACTGACAGAAAACTAGAATTATCTGATTTAGAACTTACAAGAAGAGATTTGGGTGAAAACATGTGGAGTATAAGATACTAAGTGTAAAACTTAACACACGCTGAATAATCTACTAAGTGTACTGCTTGAGTGCATAAATCTAAACTGGATGACCACTGCAGGGTGAATAACCAGCTAAACCATTCCTGATTTGCAAGACATTTTAGTCCAACTAAAAAAAAGCTTTCAAAGTTTAGCACCATGGTTGTTTTCTTATTCACAAAAAAACAAAACATCTAAAAACAAAAACATCGAAGTGTAAAGCGTTGGATGCAAGATAAAACACACAATTACAGGTTCAGATAAACGTATGGCTCAAGAACAGATATTACCACTGCACAGCGGGGGTTGTAATGTTCTCGTCACTAGAGGATGGAGCGATCATAATAACAAGTGTACTATAGACAGATATATCCCCACACCCACCACCCCTTCCTCCTTTCCAAAAACAATACAAGTAAGGAATCAAAGTTTTGATTTAAGTTCTCAGCAATGATTCAAACAGATAAGGCTTGGTGTGTGTGTGTATCAGAAGTTTTGTAAAATTTAAGTAAAAAAAAAAAAAAAAGAAGAAAGAAAAAAAAAAAGTAAAATGGATTTCTGCACTGATGTTTGTCCTCTTCTTAAGACAAAAAAAAAAAGTTGCTTTATCACCCTAAACAGCCAGTGTTGGCCAGTTTCATAGTGGCTAATATCCCCCCTCTTGCTGTGCAGACTGACCACAGCCTCCCCCAAGCCTGATCCAGTGCCACCTTAATTTAAGGCTTACTAATAAATGGGATCCACTCCTTTTCATCAGAGCGATCTCTCAGTTGAGGAAGCGTCGACATCGGCGTGCCCCACAGTTACAGTTTAGTTTGTTGCTGGCGTCTTCGATGGGGAACTTGTAGTCATAGGTGAGCTCTTCCCCCCTGTAGATTTTCCTCAGGGCAAAGATGACGATGTGCTTCCGACCCTCCACGTTGATCACTCGTGAGTAACAATTGGGCTCACAGGAGTGGTTGATGAACCTCGCTGCGTTGCCATGCATGGTTGCATCCACCACATCAAAGTCGTCAATGCGGAACATGTAACAGCCAATGCCCTGTGAAGACCAAAAATAAAAACAGTGATGCATTTTCCAACCCTTCTCCACTTGAGCCTTTCATTATTGTGTGTAAACCATCTGAAATCAAAGTGGGACGGATCAAAGACAATAAGCCAAGCAAACCTTGCTATCATAGTACTTTTCTCTTTTGTCAGTGAGCACTGAACGAATGACGATGCCTGCATACTCGATGACCATCTCCCCTGCTTCGATGTTCCTCTTGCAGAATAGACCGCGCCCATGTATAGCAGACCTACAACACATTAACAACACAAACACAACTGGTTTGCACAACTTAAGCTGCAAAAATAACAGTTACACACACACATACAAACATACATACATACATACACGTATTTTAAAGCACCATTTAAGCTCTCTTTACATATGGAAATCAGTAAATCTATTTGAAACATTGTCAAGACGTCACTGTCCATACGCTCCCATGCATGTTTTACACTGGCATACTTGTCAAGTTCGAAGATAGTGCAGAGTTTAAAACCACCTTGAAGTTCTGACCTCAGTTTCAAACAATAGCAAACATGGTAAGAGTAGTGGGAATTATAATAACTCACATTCTCATGAAGAGACATTTAAAAAAAGCAGAGGAGATGACGTAGGGGTCTGTGGGGTTCTTAAACACAACACAGGTCCCACAAGAGTTATATTTTGAAGCACTATCACCGTGGTTTGCAGTGGTAGCGCTTTTTTCACTACTTCTGGTTACACATCCACAAGCTCTCTGAAAATGTAACAAATAGGCATGTGAGTGATGTAGGAGAAAGACAGAACGCTGTGTCTGCATGCGTGGCATAGAGCATAAATGAGGGAAATCAACCTAAACACCCCTCCAGATATCCCTTGGTACTTAGCTATTGTGTTTTTGTCTATGCTCTAATTTTTCATTTATTATTTTTTATAAGTGGCAAAAAAAACTTCCATTTTCTCTCTTGCTCAAAATGAGTGTTGAAGAGATGACTGACCAACGTAATGCGTAGGGCTGTGACGATATGTGTTTGTCCCGATTCGATTCAGATTTTTTGGGTGCTGATTCAATTTAAATTGCGATTCTCACAATTCTTGATATTGCTGATTTTTGTAGATTAAAAACAAAATAAATGTATAAAACTTTTTTTTTGCTAGTCATTTTCCTTGATTTCAATGAGGAAAAAAAACAACACAGTAGCCAGACCATCATTGCGCTGCTATCATGCCCAAGAAGACAGGTTAAAGGATCACTAAAAACAATATAAATGACAAATAATGGTGGACTATTTTTATTTAGTTGGGGAAAAAAATTATTTTTTTTAAACAAAAATTCGGTTTTAAACTTGTGAAGCAAAAAAAAATTCAGATTTTTTATTTTTCGCTTCGATTTTCCCACCCCTAGTAATGCGTGTATCTTTTTTTTCTTTTTTTTGTGTGTGTGTAGATGGGTGGGGAGGGGGCAGAAGTACATGGATGAACTTAAACAGCTGTTGTATGTTGCTACATTTTCAGCTTTTCACCTACAAATATGTGAATTGTTTGCTGGTCAACCAGGGAAAGTATTTGAAATCCTCCCAAGACTTTTCCTGGTTGACCAGGAAGAGTCAAAGTTAACAGAAAGTTGCAGCTTTGTTAGGCAGCAACACTTGAGGGTTAAGGTGTGTGCATGTTGGGGCTATTCTGGCAAAATTTAGTCACATTTTCTTTAAGGTATTGCTGAACAACTTCAATAAGTTGAGGTCAAACTGCTACTTGTGGAGTCAACTATGTTCAATATGTCACCATGAAAATAGTTATAAGCCAGACTTTTCAAGCACTATATCACATAATTCTTAAGAGCGTTGCTATAAGGGTTTTTTTGGGTGATTCTTTTAGCGGCAACAGAGTGTGATAAGATCAGCACAACCAGAAACAAAGATTTTGCATGGTACTTTTTCTGCAACGCTGCATCCGTCCAGGTGCTGTTTGTCTACACAGCTTCAGTTTCAATACTTGAAACAGGATGTAAAAATTTTTTAATTTGGTTAAAAACAAAACCAAAGATGTGGCCTTAACTTGTTTTTTTGAAGCTTTAAAGTCACTGTCAGTTTCACCCAACTGTACTGTATAAAACAAATAACAAAAGGGAAATTTTCAAGCATTAAATGAAACCCTGTTACTGATTCGCAAACAAAGCTGACCTGTACACTCCTACAGCTTCTTTTGATGTCCTTTCCAAGTGTCTGAAGCGCATGGCCATGGGCAACTCCAAACTCGTAGCGCGTCTGAGAGATAAAAACAAGAATTAATTTCCATAAATAGCCACAAAAAAAAACCTGCTTTGTGACGCAGGAAAACATTACAGTGAACAGGAGTAAAGGCTGACCTTGTGGACTTAAGAAGAACCTCATCTTCTTCATCATCATATGGCCCAATGTCAGGAAGCTGTCTGTGCTGAGAAGCCAGGAAGTTGAACATATCAAATGTTGACTTCCTGTGGGGACAAAGCAAATGTCATCAGATTTAAGCAGGTGCTGTCACTATATGTCACAGTTCCCATTAAACAGCGATAAAGAAGAATACCTGACGTAGAGCTCAGAGCGAGCACAACCGCTGGGATTGACAGGAAGATCGTCTTCCTGACTGAATTGTTTAAAGAAACGGAACGTGTGACGCTGACAACGGTGCGCTCCTTCAAGTTGCTCCAGAAGGAACATGACTGCATCGTGGATCAGTCCCATCATGCGGGCAGCAGTGATCCTCTGAAAGATCAGAGGCCTCAGTCTTGCTATTGCCCGTGCCTCCTGTACACCGTCTACCACTGTTTTCCAAGCCACTGCAGGTAGAGAAGAATTAGATGCCTATATGAAACCAATCAAGTTAAACCTTTCAGTTGATTGAGACATTTAACTTACCATCAATACTGTCTGCCTCTACACTGAAACCATCATCACTGGTTATCTCAAATCGCAAATGTGGCTGCTCTCTGTTAGCTGGACATCCGTCATCCTCATCAGATGGTGCCGGTTCATCATCCGACACAGTAGCTGCGCCTAACAAATCGCAACATATAGAGCATTTAGCTTTTTTAAGAAAACTTGACGTATGAAAGAACAAGTTATATCTTTAGCTGGTGAACATATTTCAGGCAACTGTACCGGAGTATTTCTTCCAGTCAGTCAGGCTACTGTGTCCCACAGGTTCCCACGCATGCTGTTTGCCTTGTTCACCCAGTGAAAAGTAATTCCAAGGCTCAGATCTGGGAAGCATGAAAACACAAAAACATGTGACACACAACACTCATACACATTAATCTTTACATCAGTCTGACATTTGCTTCTGTTTTATGAAGCTTGAAATCATTGAAAAATTAGCCAATTTTTAACAGTTTCGCAAGCATTTAAATGAATAAATGTGTAAAAATCCCAACTGTGCTATTATATAATCTACTTGAATTAATCTAGTTATTTGAAACACTGGTACAGAATGTATTCCCAACAGTCATTGATAGGTGAAATGTGTTGTGCGGTAGTATCATTATTACTCAGAACTATTTCCTTTCTTTCCTTTTTTAAAATGAATTACTGCCAGCAGGTACTGACAACACTTCTCATTATTTTCTGAAGTAAAAAACTTACCCTGAGCTGTCTGAATCGCTTATGTGCTCCTCTCTTAACTCATCCAGGTTCAGGACTCCTTTCACTGTGGGGGTTTTGATGCGAACTCCTGAGGCTCTGCTGGAGACACTTGGAAATGTTGCTTTTCGATGCTCCTCATCTTCACTGATGGTCTCTGGTTGTACAAAGTCAACTTTTGTCTTCTTTGTGACAATACGGTCTGAAAGTGAGGACACTCTCTTCATACGGACATGGGTGCGGGGGCGAGGTGCAGGAGCGGCCACTGGCGATGGAGAGCGGGGCGAAATTGGAGACTCTGGTTCGATTAATAGGCCAGGTGGCAAAACCAGCGAGGATGGGCTCATTGTTCGAAGCCCACTCCACTTGGGGGTGTAATTACTGGCCATTGCTTGATTGATAATTGCTTGGGCACTTTCAGCAGGAGTCAATGGATGGTTTTCAGGTGGTTGTAAACCCTGACCTGTGGCCTTGGATGACTTGGATTTTCTGGATGAATTAGAATCTTTCTTTTTCTTTGGTTTTTTCAACTCTGGAGTTATTTCATCTTTTGAGGTTTTTGGATTTTTTCTCACCTTTTTCACATTAACTGATGCCACAGCACCGTTGTTATTTTGGGTGAGCAGCTGTGTAACTGTAGCTGGATTCTGGGAGGCAGGTGTGACTGACACAGGGGCTGCAGGGGTAACATTTGCCCCTGCTGAAGAAGCTGCAACATTACCAGCTGCTGCCAGCGTGGCTGAAAGTGCATTGCTCTGTAAAAGGCTGGCAATCTGAGTGACACAATTATAGGAAGGGGAGTTGGGAGTTGGCAGCTGAAAGGTGTTGCTTTCCGGGTTTTTCACAAAGATCTGCCCAAGGCGATTCACCAACAGCACGTGTGGAGTAGGATCCACATTTGGACCTCCCACCTCCTTGACAGTGAGGATGGCGTGACCAGGTAAAGCCTGGGGTAATGATGGCTGTTGTGGCTCCATAGCTGGTCTGGGTGTGGAGAAGTTGATGGAGATTGTGTGACCAGATGTGGCTTCCTTTTGCACAGGTGATGAGCTGTAGCCATTTAAGATCACAGGGGGTGAGGTGGTTTGTAATGGCGTTGAAGCCGCTGAGCAGTGCGTGGACAGTGCAGACAGAGACGATACTGAAGCGGAGGAAGAAACGATGGAGACAGCCGCAGAACCCAATGGCTGTGCTTGTGTGGAGAACAGAGGCACCGAAACATTATAGGATCCTGCTGGGGGGCAAGTGCTTACTGTAGCTAGTAATCCTGAATCATTTAGAGGGGCAACATTTATCTGCGTTT
Organism: Telmatherina bonti; assembly: GCF_933228915.1. Lineage (NCBI taxonomy): Eukaryota > Metazoa > Chordata > Actinopteri > Atheriniformes > Telmatherinidae > Telmatherina > Telmatherina bonti. Next base: position 23,863,122 of record NC_136623.1, read on the forward strand.
GTGAGACATCTCCAACAGGAGTCAGAGTTGTCAGTTTAGCAGACAAAGGATCCAACGTTGCTGATTCGTGGGCAGCTGTTACTGGCTGAAGCGTAATACTTGTTAGAGGAGGCTGGCTGAAAGTTGGTGAACAAGAGTACATCTGGAGGGAGTCCACAAGGCATTGTGAGGGGTTTTGTACATCTGTAGACATTAAAGGGGAGGGATGAAGCATACCTAGCAGGGAGTCTTGGGTATTATCAGCAGAATCTGCTAATGGAGGCTCAGTCACATTAGATCTTAAGTGGTTCACCATCACAGTAGATTCCCCAGCTGATGATGCAAAGTTACAACTTTCGGACTCTGAGTTTAGGGCTTTACAAGAGTTTGACTGTTCGTTTTCAAGTGTTGCGTCTTCCTCTAGCACAGGAAGCAGCTCGGTGAAGCGTGGACTGCTGTCACATCTCTCAAGAACAAGAGGCGTGTCAGAAGTAGAGCCTACACTGGACCCTACTAGTATCTCATCTGAATACGATGTTTCAGACACCTTAGTGAGTACATTGGGAAGAGCATCACAAACTGGAGTACAAAGAATGGATTCCTGATCTACGGAAGGAGTGTCGGAGTGTTGACTAGCATCACAGGGTTTAGGTGGTTGCAGGGCAGAGCTGTCACGAGTACCTTTAACAGCAGCTGACATGGTAACTGATGAAGCCTCTGTTTGCTTATCGTCAGACGGTGTGTTTGGGGCTTGTGCGTTGTTTGTAGTTTCTGAGTCAGGAGCATTTTTACCATTTAGGTTCTTGTTTTGTATCCGACTTTTGCCAGATCCATCAATTTTCTGAGCATCATCAGTAGTTGCGACACTTGCATCACTCTCTGTACCATCATCTATCCCATCCAGCTGAGCCATGGGACGGGACGAAGGAGAGGCAGGGGACTTGGACCGGTCCTTGGACACTGGGCAGCTGACTATTGTTCGTGAAAAGTCAAAATAGTGCTCCATGTCATCATCAGAGGATGTGTTGCCTAAGTCTTCCCTGGCTGAGGCAGCAGATCGTGGAACAATGACACCGAGGGTCTTCCTCTTATGTACCTCTTGGGTTCTTCCCCAAAATTCCTCCTGATCATCGCCTTCCACCACTATCTGCCCCCCGCAGTTCATCGCCACTCCTTCATTCAGGAGTGTTTCTTCAATCTCAAGCTCTGTCCTCATCTCCTCACCCAAAGTCATGCTGGGATCCTTGTGGAATGAACTGTAGGGAAACTCTTCATCGTCTCTCTGTTTGCTTAAGTCACTGTGGGGTGATGTACCATTTGCTGGGGAAGCATCTTCAGGCTCTGGTGATGCTAAGAAGTTGTGTGGCACCTCGATCGAGTCTGACTGGCTCAGATCAAATGACAATCGATTTCTGGGTAAATGTTGCATGGATGAAGAATATGGCGAATTGATGGAGGCTGCACTGTCCTGCCAGGGAGACTGAGGAAAGAATGACGAGGAACAGTGTGTTATTGTGTTCCCAGGGCAACGGGCCGAGGAAGGGTTTCTACCTCCAACGGGGCGGGATGACGGACAGTTCATCAGGCTATCAGAAGCACCGAGCGGAAACAGTGGGGAGGTCGGCAGAGAGGATTTGCCAGCACGGAGGGTTATTGGTCCTGTTAGAAGACCTAGAGGAGGAGGAGGAGGGGACATGCGAGCTCTTAGACCAGATGTCTGTGAGTGTGGGCTGTGGCGCCGAACTCTTCGGGTCTCTTCCAAATCACTTATGGTCAGAATGTGGTGAGGTTTTGTCTGGGTTACACCTAAGAGAGAGTTAACAAAGCTTAAAACTTAAGAAAATAAACTTGTGAGTAAACAACTGTTCCATAGATAGCATCCTCAACATAAACCCAGCATGAAACTTATTCATTCATCTTTTACCTGGGGATGGCAAGGGTCGGGACATTCCTCCAGCTGGTCTCCTGTGCAGTGGATAGCTGGGTACCTTTGGCCTTGCACTGTGATCAGATCTTGGGAGAGGACCTGGGACATAGGTTTCTTCTGCTGGGGGTTGGGTTTCTGTCACTTCTGTCTCGTGGAATTCCGATACTGAAGGTTCATACAGACAGATATGAAATAATTACGATGTTTAGTCAGTCAACATCTGTTATGTAACTTTTCTTGCATTTTTTTATGTTATAAAACACACACCAAAAGGCTGACAGGGGCTGTGAGCGATAGTGTGATTATCTCCTTGGTCAGGCATCTCCTCAACAGGTTTCTCTGGAACGAGAGGTCGGACCTCCCGGACTCTACATGTGTACTTGCACCGCTGCTGTGGGTTAATTGTACTCCAGTACCATCGAGAACACCTGAGAAAGGAAAAGCAGATTTCTGTTATATATTGTTTGCCATTTTAGTTCATATTAAGCTTATATTTATTAGAGGTGGGGAAATCGAATAAAAAAATTGAACATCGGGATTTTTTGTTTCACAATTTTAAAATAGATTTTTTTGTTAAACATCTATTTTTTTAAATAAATAAAAAAAATAATACATTATAATTTTCTTGTAATTTTTATTGTTTCTATTGATCTTTTAACTTGTCTTCTTGGCCATTATAGCAGCAGAAAGATGGTTTGGTTACTGTGTTGTTTTTTCCTCATTGAAATCAAGAAAAATGAAGCGCAAAAGAAAAAAAGTTTTTTTATTTTTTTGTTTTTAATCTACAAAAATCAGCAACATCAAAGAACTGTGAGAATCGCAGTTTAAACTGAATCGGCACCCAAAAAATTGGAATCGCATCGGGACAAAAGCATGTCGTCACAGCCCTAATATTAATGTTAAAAAAGTTTGACTTTAAACAATGGGGGGACAATAAAGTCAATTTATGTAAATACATCTATTAATTTTTATTTCTTGATTTCAGTGATAACTTTAAAATGATATTCATTTCCCCCATGACTACATGCATGTGCCTTTTTTTTTCACATTAAAAACATGGCGCTCCATTTAAAGCAAATTTCATTCTCTGTGGCATATACAATTTATTTACGCAATTATCTCCAAAAAGTAAAAAACAAAAAAAAAAAAAAAATTAGGCAACTTACTGAAACCCCACTGGAAACAATTTGCCTTTGCTGGCAGAAAGTTCCGAAAGCACACCAAGCTGTTCAATCTGTAAGGAACCTGCGTTCAGATAAAGTGGAAATGGATCATTAGAATTTAACATGTTCAGCTCATACTACTTAGTACAAGTAAGGAGAGAACCAAGAAAACAACTTACCAATCATTACATTGATGAGTTCTGGCTCCAGTCCAGTCAAGAACTTTCTGCGAAGGCTGATCCCCTCAAAATCCACATACACTCTACGGTTTACTTCAAATTCTTGACCAGTAATCATCTATAAAATAAAGGCAACTCAGTCAGAAAACAGGTCATAATTCAATATCAAAGTGATGAAATATTTAATGAGACGAGCTGGAGGTGCAGAATTTACCCTGCCACTGATGAGATGTCTGTGTTTGTAGCAGTAGACCTTTTTATCATCCTGGAAGACACACTGCCGGGAGCGGGCGCACATGAAGTGGTAGTTACTCTGACAAGATGTTAAGCAGCAGCCCACAGTGGCACCAGTCTGATTGCAGCGTTCGCACCGCTATGAATTGATAAAAGGAACAGCGAACATTCACAAGAATTCAGACCTATAAACGAGTATATTCAGAATTATTCAGTGAGTAATATAAGTACAACTGGGTAAGAACCAACTTTCCAGTTTACAAGAAATTAAGCTCATACTTAATTATTTGAATTGAATCTGACTTTTTAAAGTAAAAAATAAGTTAATTTGAATTATCATGAACAAACCATTAAGCGTCCCCTTGCGACAGCACTGTGCACATGTAGCAGAGAGCCGTTGTCTTCTTCAAACACCTCAGCTGACCACAGACAGCAGTTGACATGAGCCCACTCATTCTGGCCTAGATATAGCAACCTCCCAGCTTCCTATGGAAAAACACAAAAAGGTGCACTGAATAAACACTGAAGAACTACGTTTACAATTTAGGAGCAATGCTCATGCATACCGCATCACTCACGTTGGGTTTGAGATCTCCATATTTTTGGCACAAAGAGCATTGCCTCTCGTCATCTTTAGACCATCCAGTGTCAAGATCTGCTTTTGACAGCCTGCCTCTTTTCCCTGTATGAGCGTGTTCATGAGTTAAAAAAAAAAAAAGTTCCAAACACCAAACAAAACAAACTATGAATCACCAGTTTCATCACCACCCTTTCTGAACTGATGGCGTTACCTTTGATTCTGACAACCCTGCTGGTTTTAAAGTGGTTCCGGCTTATTGGCTCCCCAGACGTTGGAGAAACTCCCCCTTCCTCCTTTATATCAAAGCTTCGTCCATTGTCCTCCTGCAGGATACCCAGTGGAGGCCTGGACAACTGCTCTTCCCTTTCCTGCCACTGGGCGTACACATGCTCCGTTGTTGGAGGATGAACAGCATGGGACAGCATCCCCCTAAAGAAGGAAGACAAAAGTTTTGTAAAAACAATGTAATGTATTAGCTGTACATTTGCACAATGATGACAGACAATCTAAAATGATATTGCAATGATCATCAAAAGAAAAAAAAAAAATGCTCTTACAGTTTTAATGAAAATGAGGGACTAATTTATATATTTATATAAATCATTGGAAAGTCATTTTCACTCACATTGGCAAATCCTTGATACAGGGGTTCCACACCTTTGGGTCTTGGCTGTTGAACCAGTTAAATACCTCCTCAAGGAGCTAAACAAAGATACGTAATGTCACCAGCTATAAAGACTTGCTGACCGTTTCACTCAACAGTGTCACCTTGCAGGTTTACCACTTCAACTGGAAAAATTATTTTCATTTCAGGGGTAATTCAAACTCAGCACCTTTAAGTAATAAGAACGAGCAAGTGCAGTGGGTCTTCGCTCCTCTGGTAGATCTTCCTCTTGCTCAAGCCTCTTTCGCACCACCTGAACCACGTCTTCATGGAACATTTTCTGTTTGAAAAAAACAAACTCATTTTAAATATCTACTGAGCGGCTGGCATGATTGTTACATACTTTACAAGCTTGACGCTATGTCACGTAACATTTAGATACCATGAGTACATCACAATCCAAAAAACACAATGTGCCTTTCAACTGATTCACTGTAATCTAACAATAAAGATGTGGGAACTCTAGTTTTTCTGAGTTTGTTGAGACCAGTAAGTTTTATTGTAAGGTAACTTGTAACAATGATGCATATTGCAACATCTTTTATAATGTATAATTAGTAGAAGTGTTTAAAAATGTTTTGTTTGTTTTTTTTACTTTGAGCCCAAAAGAATTTAGGTAAGATTTAAGTAATCAAATGTGTATCTGCTCACAATGTTCCAAGGCAGCATGAATGTCACTGAATAATACAATACAATCTTTAACTTTACAGTATTTCTCAACCCATACTAGATTAAACCATTTAAATTATAATTTTCCATCTTTATTTACAAAACTGTTTCCATCCTTACCAGTGTAGTATAAAGACCTTTGTCAAACTTCTTGCCAACAGCTCGGAGATCACACGCTGGCCGGCCTTCAGTTCCACTGTCAGGGTCAACCAACTTTTCGCACTAGAATACCAAAACACATTCAGCATATTTTATTTTTTCAGTACTACATCACTTTTTCTACAGAGTAAAGAAATTCCACAAAATAAAACATGATGTATTACCACTTAAGGATATTAAAATGTCATGATTTTGTCACACTGCCTACATTTAATTTGTTAACTAGAAAAGCATTGAGAGCAGACCTCAAGCAGCTCATTTCCACTCACAGTGCGATTTCCACCCTACTGTATGTAACAGTCATATATCCATCTTATATCTATACACTACTACATTACTAGATTGCTGATAGTATATCCACAGTGTCTTGGTTATATGGTGGTGTTTGCTGCAGGTTTATGTCTTAATTTGTTTTCTCGCAGCGATGAAAATACCAAAGATCCCCTATTTTTTCCAGTTCTGGATCGTAGTATCCAGAATTTTTCTAGGATCCAGCTCTAATTTTTGATAGCTTGTGAAATCGGTGGATAAATTCTCCTGTATTTTTTTAGCCAAGCACTTGGACCACTTATTGTGGTGTTAATTACATATATGTATAACTTTCCCATTAAATATAATGGGAAATTTATCCCAAACTTTTGACCATTAATGTATTTAAAATGGCTGGATTACATAATGATAGAGAATCCCGCAAAAAATTCATGAAGGGTGATCCAGGTCACTCACAAAATTTAATGGTATCCAAGTAAGACCAAGACCCATTCTCAAGAAAAAAAATAATCTCATAAATAAAGCCCAGCAGTTCTTGTGTTAAGTTGCTAACAGACAGACAAACAGATAAACACCAGCAAAAATTAACATAACATGGAGGCCAGGTTTCCTACCTGTGAGCAGGTAACAAGGTGCTGGGTGAGGGTGGAAGAAAGTAAGCAAGCTAGGACCTTTTCTACTCCAGCCCTGAGCTCAATGTACAGCAACTCCCTCCAGGCACTGGGCTGGGTCACACTGCACGGGCGGCATGAATACACCACACTCTCTGGCAAGCTGGACAGGATCTCATACAGTTCATCTGAAATTATTGTACAGGGGAAACACATTTAGAATGGAGGCTGGCTGATATGCATTTTTTCCCCATCGCCATCTGACATTGTATTGAAAAATCACCAGAAGTGGTAATAAGTAAGAAAATGTGGTGCAATCAGTACTAATAATAACTCACCTGTTAGATCCTCACACTTGGCATGTACCCAGTGGTTACATGTGCCGCACTGCATCATCTGACTATCATAGTCATTGTCCTCATAACACTTAAAGCAGATTGGACAGTAGTTACCTAAAACAATAGGATATTAAGACAAGTTTAGCTGCAACATAAGTAACATTTGCAGAGGAAATACACAAAGAAGTAGGAGTTAACCAAAATCTTAAGTAATCTTAGAGATCAAAATCTTTTCTCACCCTGTTCATAGAGTTTTGAACAATCTGGACAGAGGCCTTTGTCATGGTTCCACTCAGTGTCCCAGCACTTCCCGGGTGTGACACCACAACTTTTACACCTGATGCATGTCATACAAACCTGCAGGTAAATAATAAAATTAGTCGGACAACCAGATGAATTACCTGTATATCTTTTTAATTTCTGAGAAACCTACCCAGGCTTTCCTCTTTTTGTTTTGTTTTGGATAATTAGGCCCCAAGCAGGAGGCATGATAACAGTTCTGGCATCGCTCACACTCTAATAAAGGCTAAGAGAGGAGAGGGGATGGATGGGACAAGATGTGATGCCTGTAGACTGAGTCATGTTACACATACAAAAGCTAAATAAGGCAAATTATCCAGTAGTACCTTTGAGAATGTGTTTTTCCTGCCACACACGTGACAAAACTTGCAGCGTCGGCAGCACCAATTTTCCTTGTTCTCCTCAGAGGGGCGCTCCGCTGGTTCAAGGCAAAACTGGTGGAAAGGTTCACAGCACACTTGGCAATACAGCATCTGTAAATGGAATACACAAAAAACCAAACATGTTACTTTCAAATGGTGCTCAAATAGTGTACGCCTCTCTAACTAGATAAAAGCATTGTTTAACTAGATGAAGTGAGGGGAGTTTTTAGCTGTCACCTCATGTTGACCTTTACTGGCACAAAGGAAGCAAACATAGGGAGGCATGAGTGGTGCAGAGGTCAATATACTTAGGCCACCCATATTCCAGACGTTCTCCAAAGTAGAGTCCTCCTGGTTTTCAAACAAAAAAAGACAATAAATGACAAGATTATTAGTTGTTGTTAGAAACAAAGCCATCTCTCCTAACTTACAACTGTGGGAGGAATATGCACAGTTTTGTCATGTTGTTGCACAGTGGAAAAATTATGATACTGAGAAGTGTAATTTCATGTCTGAGCTCATTAAAATCTGCTGCAACACAATATTTGTAAAATTGTTGTTGCTTAATTTAAAATACGTTATTAGTTGGATCAGAAAAAACGCATTTCAAAGTCAAACAGACTAGTTGGGTTAGTTAGGGATTAAACACTGACCTCTACTGAGCAAAATAAAAAGCCTTTTTCTAAACTAATGAAAGAAATGAAACAAAGTGAAGATAGGAACACTAAAACTTTACTTTTTAAATATTTTCTTTAATCAACAACAAACTATGCTGGTTAGTTTTCCCAAACAGCAAAAACATAAGAGCCATACACAGGTTGAATCTAGTAACATGGTTTATCATGCTATGATGTAATTCTTGTAACATCCAGTCACTCACATTTTATTTAGGACTTTTTTTTCCTAATTTTTGCAGATGAGTCCCATTCCTGTTACAATGACTGCACTGTCCTGCAGCAGCACTCCCTGAGTTGGACAGCAGGGAGCCTTGCAAATACTGCTTTGTAATGGCTTAAAGAATACAGCAAAGAGTAGGAGTTGTTCATCTGGCCTTCATGCATCCCAGTTACCAAGTGAGTGGATTTTGATGGCATCCATGAGAAGCAAACTTAATCCACACCTGATCCCAACTGTACCCACAAAGCCGATCAAATCCATTACAAATATGCCCATAGCAGGACATTTCCTGACATGTCCTATATCCATACCTCAACTTGTCACAACTCTTGTCATCATGAGGACCAGTTCATTGTTAAAATGATGTTATGGCTGCTTTATTATGGCTGCTCTCTATGCAGTTATTTTTGTGACTCATTTCTGAATGAGCAGAGGTCCGTTCTGATCGCAGGAAAATTATTTTTGCAAGCACATCAGTCATATCCTCAGCAGAAATCATTTCTGTGCAAAGAACAACTTAATCTGAGAGAAACAAAACTTTATTCTTTTCACACTAAATAAATTTCTGTGTTTGCCGTTGCCTGACAATAAACCTAAAGTTTTATTCATCTGCACCCTCCTTATTGTCTCCTTTGTGCACTGGAACACACCTGCACACAAGCTCTCAGTGAACTGTATGCATTCAGTTCTGTCAACACACAAGATCAACTCGGTGCAGTGCTACAAATGTGCCACAATTCCAACCAACCACAGGCTCTGACAAAGTTGTCATGATTGTGTACTTTGCTGTGGGAAAATATAGTTGTTGTTTTTTTAAAGTCAAAAGAAGTTGTTTCAAACTTCATGAAATACACTTAGGTTAGAATTATATTTACATATACCCAAAGTCAATATATTTTCTGGATATGAAGCGCTGTCAAAAAAATTTTTTTTAAATAAGTGACAAACAGAGATATATGACAAGTTGATAGAGTTTTGTTTTTTACTTAGCTAGGCTAGCAGCAGCAGGACACAAATTGAATAAGAGTGATGCTCAACTTCTAGCCCAGCTAACCAAGCAAAATCTAACTAAGATTAATGCATAATTTACATACAATCAACATGGTGAAGTAGAGTTACTGTGCTTTCTTTTCAGAAAATATATTCATGAAATAAAAATGTATGGCATTGATTTAATGTACTTGAAATAATAATAAAATAATAATAACGTCATAGCTCTGTGCATGTAGTAAGACAAGTGTGTAAATAAGAATATAATGGAACTTTAAATAATGGCCTACCTTGAAGTCAACCCTGATTTTGTGAGACGGTTTAGAAGACTCTACTTCTCGCTGCTCAAATCCATGGGCCAGAGCAGCCAGGACACTGGGAGGGGTCTGCTCCAAAGGACCCTGAGGTGGAAGACCCTGAGAGACGGGGGCAACTTAAAATTAGCAATTGAAAAAAAAGACTTGGTGATAAATTTTACATTTTGTTTAGTTTTTTTTAACACATTTAAAATACTGCAATTAAAGGTATGAATGGAAGTGAATATATCTGGGTTTGTTGATGTTTCTGTTTAATAAATGGCTTCTTCAATGACTGCTACATTTAGTGCTAGAGCATGTTGGATAACAAGCCTTCTCTACGACCATTTTCATAGAAGATGTTCAAGGCAGTACCACCACTCCTTTTCTCTGTAGGTAAAGGGACGTAATCGGAAATAAAAGATGAGGAGTTTCTGTTATGCCTCTGAGACTGCAAGCAAACTTCAAGGACTAGGCAGAATTCTCCACTCCTACAAAAAACGATGGTTACAATGTTTATAAGGGCACAGTGGCGCAACACTGAGCCTCTCCTGTTCGGTCTGAAAGGGAAAGGCCAAATTGGATCAGGGGGCAGTTTAACAAGGACATCTTTTTTTCACACAGATATGTTGCATCTATTATGTGATTGAGGCTTGTGTTTGTCAGTCTTCAATAGACTGCTGACTAGAGCCTGACTGATTTATTGCCAAGCCAGTTATAGCCAGTTATACTGCCTCACCTATTAATTAGCATTGACCATATGTAGCAGATATTTTAACTTTTGCAGCAAACAGCTAAAAAAAAACAAAAAAACACATTTTGCTGCACAGAGAATCTGTTGCTCTCCTCCTGTGTGTCTAAGTGCTATACCGTGCAGCTCCTCCCCCTCACTCACTCTCTCACACACTCACTCTCTCACACACACACACACACACACACACACACACACACACACACACACACACACACACACACACACACACACACACACACACACACACACACACACACACACACACACACACACACAGAGCACCAGAGGGTAGGTGCAGGATCACCTTCTCCCCTATTCATGCACTCGGCAGCCAGAGGGGAGCGGACAAAGATGGGAGAAACAGTATTTTAATTTACACCATGGTGAGTCGTCACTTTGAAAAACAAAATTCCACCACAAGGTAGTGCCCTGTGACGATAACGCCTTCACAGAAACACGCCGTTAGGACACATCAAAGAAAGGATTCCTGTTTTATTAATGCAATTTCAGACACAGTATCCTATGCAATATAATAGTTCCATATATGTAACTTCCATAAAGGCTTCATTCATTCATTCATTTTCCGAACTGCTTATTCCAATTCAGGGTCGCGGGGAAGCCGGAGCCTATCCCAGCTGGCTTTGGGCGACAGGCAGGGTACACCCTTGACAGCTCGCCAGTCCATCGCAGGGCTCCATAAAGGCTTAATGGATGTAAATATTAACAAACTTAAAATCAGTACCGATGAATTATTCATTTATGAACTCTGGAACAGGTAAACCATCCACTACAGTCATACAGTGTTAATATGACTGACACATGTGTTAATGGCCAAATCATTTGAATGGCAGTGGCTCAGAAGGTACAGCAAGTAGTCCAATGATCCAAATGTCAGCGTTTTAAGTCCTGCTGCCCCAGTTAATCTGTTTCAGTGCCCCCGGTCAAAACACTTCACCTTCCTTGCATTGCTGGTGTATAATGGTGAATGAATGGTACAATGGTCAGAGAGATCGCTGATGTTGGAATTCAAAACTTCAACGCTGACTAAGTTTCTATAAATGAGTGAAATGAAGTTAAAGAAGAAAAAACACACAGAAAAAGATTTGAAATGTCACGTTTCATAGTCTGCACATATTCTCAAAACCCAGATCTTAAGATAACATGTTGACATTAATAAAACCTTTAAGGAACAGTGGATCCATTTTAATCTGTATTACAACTAAGAAATACATACCTACAATGTGCGTGGCATTCTGAACTTAACACAGCAGTAAGAGAAATACTATGGTTGCCCCTTGATGGAGAGCAAGTGTGTCACTTCCTAGTAGAGTTAAAAAAAAAAAAACCTGATATTTGTGTCTGAATTTTAAGTGGTAGATGATGTTTTCCCCAATCATGCTCTGTCCGCAGTGCAGGCAGAAGTCCGCTCACTTCTGTATGTGTGTACTTGTCTGTTTCGTTGCGTCACAGCAAAGCTCCCAATAGTGCAACACAGAAAGCAGCTCTGACATACTTCAGACTGTTTTAATTAGAGAACTCAGTGCAAACCTTCTAGACTGACACTTGAAATAAATTCTGTTTTGGCTCGGCTGTATAAAAAAACCAGATGAAAATAACTTAACTTGGTAAACAGGACAGTGGGTCTAGTTAGGAGGGTGGGGCACCCATCTATATAATACTAGGGAAAACATTGTAAGACTATTATATAATGTTTAAAAGTTCTGTAAATAACCTTTGTGAGATAAAGAAAGATATGTGCAACTCTTAACTCCCATGTCAACCATTAACGTAAGGGCATCCCACTTCACTTCATACTGCCATGCAGGTTTTACTGAGACGCATAAATTCACAAGGTAATTTCTTCAATAAGAAGCACATTGCTTCTTTTCCATTCATTTCCCAAAGAATTTGCACAATGGCGCAAAAATTGTTGCCCTCCTTCAACTAAGCAACAGACAAAATTTGTGCATGTCAAATTTTACCCTTGTTCACACAGAGTGCACATTGCAATGCGACACAAGAAGGCTGAATTTTTTTTTACTTTTGTCACTGTCCCCTAGCACTACAGCCTATCAGCGAGGATTTCATTGGATTTAATAGATTCTCTAATTTCTTACAGGCAAGAAATTTGCTTGGTTATGTTGCTGCCGTTTGCAATGTCCCCCTGGTGTGGGTGGTGTATGTTGGCTTTTTAAGAAGACATGAGAAACAACACAAAAAGTAAACATGGATGCTGGTTAAGCAAGAAAACTGAGGAGTTGCTCTGATCAAAATTTCCTACCTTCTCAGATTTGCGCCGACCCTGTGGTACACGATGTGAGCTGCTTTTTCGTTGTCTGACTTCATCATCTGAAATGTCTTCCAAGAATCCATCCAGTGAAACAAAGTCTTCAGAAAAAGTAAAAACGATATTATTCACACAATATTTTTGTATTTTTCCATCAAGAATATAGAAATTTGAAGCAATGTATTTTTAAACTCTACAGCTCAAAATTCACATTCGTAAACTGTTATATCATTAAAAATAGAACAAGAAAAAAAAAAGCCAATCGGATGATCTGGTATGTTATGTGACAGAAAGATTACCTTGACTGAAGCGAGATCCTGCACCTCGTCTCCTTGCTGGTGAGGCAGAGCTAGTGAAAGCTTTATCATCCAGATCTGAATCATAATCCACCAAGTCAAAATAAACACGGGGTTTCACAATGCGCTTGGGCTGCTTCCGTACTGATGGACTGTGGCCATCACCATGGAGACCCGACGGTGAGTCCATGGTACCTTCATTCCCTTCATCGTTACTTGAATGGCCACCACTGAAAGATGGCCGCCGTCGCTTTGAGGAGCCTTACCCAAAAAGAGAATAAAAAGAAAATTAAATAAAACAAACAAACAAAAAAAAAAAAAGACTTTGATGCAGACAGTGAATGTTATGGTAAAGGTACGCATTAGGTACATGCTGAACTCACCTTTTGGTGCTGTTCTTCCACTCAGTCTGCGTGCTTTTCTCTCTTCAATTTGATCACATCTCTTATACCTTATGCATAAAAGAAAAAAAAATCTTAGTACCGAACATTATGCTGTGCACCTCAACAACTAATGAAGAAAAAAACTTACACACAACATTGCCGCTTTGTATTAGGACCACCAAATTTGGGCTTGTCAAGGCAGTTTATGCACTTGCCACAGTCCTCTTCGTGGTTGCAGCCTTTGCACACTCCACACCGCCGAGAGCGGTACCCAAATGGCCCAAGTCCTTTGCGTTTTGCAAAATTTGATTGCTTCTTACCCTTGGTTACCTTTGGATCTGACACTTCAGGGCTGTCGGACTCTGATGGAGACCCAATATCTGCATCAGGAGAATACAACACTTGGATTATAAATAATCTAAAAACAAGCAGAACAAGATTTATTTTTCTAAATTCATGTTGGATCCCATCCAAAACAGCATTAAAAAAAAACAACAAAAAAAACCAAAACACACATTTAGCATTTAAAAACTGCTGTGCCAGGACAGTGAAGGTGAAACCAGTTTTGTCACAACTTGTACTTATGTAGCCACCAAGTCATTACAGTGAAGTCATATGAAATTTTTATAAGAGCATCTGAAAAAGCAAATACAGCCAAGTTTTCCCATCACATTCATAATTACCTTTCGGAATGGCTGATGGGGAAATGCCAGATCTTTCATGCAATGGCAAGGCGCTTAGTCTGGGAATGTCATCTGGTACCATGGCTCGAGGCTGCCCGAGCACCACAGAGGCAGCACGACAAACATGCTTGATGCGTGGACCACCAGCTCTACGGAATTCCTGGCACAGCGGGGAGATGAGCTGTGGCTAAAAAAGGAAAACAAAAGAGACGGGATTTTATAGACACTCCATATTGTTAATTTTTATATGGACCTCTTTTGTTGGGATTTGGTAAAAACTAAGAAGAAAAATCAAGATTTCCTTTATTCGACCATGCAGATTTGACCACTTACTTGTACTTGAAGTGGCTCTGTCTTGACTGGAACATCAGGCTGAAGCTGCATCCTCTGTTTCCTCCTTTGTCTTTTTGAATTGATATCCGAAGCCCTGACACCAGCTGGGCCAGATAACAGCTGCAAGATTTACAGCAAAACAAGACATCAATACCAGCCAGATAAAACTGTTTAATCATCGAAAACACTTTAATTAGTGTGTATTCAATTCTGTATAAGAGATTTAACCAAGATAAAAATAACAAACATGACTTTAATGACCTTACCCCAAAAGACTTCAGTTGCTTCTGCTGGTCAATCTTAATAAGCTGAACCTTTGCTTTCCTGAGGAGATTGAACATTCTTTTATTTGCACCAGTGAGACGTGCTCTTTGTTGAACTCCTTTCTCCATAGACCCCAGACCTTCAGCTGTGCCTGACTTCTGTGTGGACTGCAACTCTCCTGTAAAGTAAGAGACAATGTCATTTTCTGGTCCAATATATGGACTGATTTTCCGTTGCATCTAACAGCATGCATTTTACATAAACATTTCCACTTGTTTAAATATTTTCATTACCTGAATGAACCTTGTCAGCATCTTTCTGTGTTACATGCTTCTGTTCACCTTGCTGAAAAGCAAGAGACTTTGAGTTCATAGCCCGAACACACACAGAAACTTTCCTCACCACCCCAGGACTGTCAAGGTCTTCTATCTTAAGCTTGGACTTGTCCTTTACTGTGCTTGTATCCCGCTGCCTGAGACTGATGCTCATGGCCTCATCATCAAGTCCTTCTGCCAAATCAACAGAGGGCTGAACAGGTTTACTTCCACTGTCCAGCTCTGGGATGTTCTTGCTTTTGAGATGTCCCATTTGTGGCCTCTTTAGTCGCTGAAAAATCTTGAGGTGGCCTGCTGGCTTGTTAAACTTGGGCAAACTTTTCCTTTGGAGAACTTCCACAAGGTCAGGTGAGTATTCTGGAGCCTTATCCGTAGGAGTAGATAAAAACAGATCCTCACATTTGCTCTCTAGAGTTTTGTCCAGTGTGTACATTTCCTCGCTAGATTCTTCTGACAGATGCCACTTGAGGCTTGAGTTTTTTAGAAGGGACCTCTTTTCATTTTTATCACTTTTTTTCTCAGTAAAAAGGCTATCAGCAATATCAAGGCTGTCATCAAGGTCCTGAGTTGAAAAGAGATCGACATCTAATTGAGCTTCACTCAATATGTCCTCCTCATCAATTGGAAGGATGGGGGATATTGCTCTCTCTGCCCCATCATCTCGCCTCTTTCCTGGACGCATCTGCAAACCCAGCTGTAAACCCTTCTTTGGCGAGTTTCTTCGAGGCAATACAGACATTCCAATATCATCCATAAATCTCTGTGGGGTCTTGATCACTCGTGACGATCTGGCACTCACAACAGGCATAATGAAGTGCTTGATGTTTTTTACAAACTTTGATTTACCAGGCTGAACGTTAACAACATCTGTCTGTCCGCCATCAACCGGGGTGTCAGCTTCTTCCTGCTTCAAACGATCCTTTTCAAGTCCCATTTCTATCAGTGTAGAAGTGATTTTGAACTGTGATTTTGGCCTTTTAGGGCCAATAAACTGAAGACCTGCTTTCCTCCTTTTGTATTTTTTATGTACTCCAACAAGTTTGGAGCTTGGTGATGGTGTAATAGCTGCCAAAGAGGTGGAAAGGTCACCATCTTCCTTGACAATGTCCTGACTCTCTGAAGACTTAAGCGGAGCAAACTTCCCATCTCTGCCTCTGTGTCTGTGTTTCTGACGCTGACCGATTACATTTTTACGCCTCTTTTTTACTCTTTTGGATTTCTTTGACGCCGTTACATCAGGTGCTTGACTTTCCGATACCACAGATTGCTGACTATCAATCAACTGTATGTCTGTTTCCTCTTTTACTGGCAGTTGTTTCTGTTCTTCTTCTACTGACAAAGTGTCCTGTTTGCTATCTGGCTCTGAACACTCTTTTGTCTCTGGCTGACTTATCTCAACTACTACCGGCTGAGCATCTTCCTTTAGTACAGGATCTACGTTAACAGAGTCATTTACAACAGGGGTTGTATCAACTGTTGTATCTGGAGAAACAATGGTAGCCTTCTTCTGAACTGCCTTTTTCTGAACAATCTTCTTTTTCCCTGGTTTATTATTTCTACATTTTCTAGGTTTGGAAGGCACGACCAATGGTTTGGCCTCTTTAACCTGTGGTTCTACTTCAGTCTCTACTTTCTGTGGAGAAACTTCACCTGGTGCCTCTAAGGGAGCATCAACACTCTGAGAGGTATCTTTGTCAAGACCTTCAGAGTTTACACTGGTCACCTGTGATTGGTCATCAACCAAAACTTGACAAGAGTCGTCAGGAAGAACTTGTGAGATGGAGTCATCAGTAGAAACCTGAGAGAAAACTTGGATTTGCACTTGTGGAGCATCTTCATCTTGTGGACTCCTTCTTAGCCTCCGTTTCTGAACTGTCATTGGCATCTGACTGACAGACTTTGTTTGTGGTGAATCAAGACTTGATGTCCTTCTCCTTAGTCTCCTAGTGGGTGTGGCCTCAGCATCCAGTTGGGATGACTTCTCCTCATTCACTTCACTTGGGTCTTTCAGGACATCCTCTTTCTTTTCAGACACAGGGCTAACGTGCTGAATCAAAAAGGATGGCTTTGAGCTTTTATGTTTCCCAGGAGAAGAGACCTTTTTAATCTGAAGAGGAGGCACAACTTTACCACAATCTGTTTTAGAGATCTCTTGTGAAGGTGTTTCAGGTGTAGGATCTTCAGCTTCAACCTGTGTGTCTGTTTTGTCTGAGTCTGCCTGACTTTGAAGCTCATTTTCATTACAATCCATTCTTTCACTCTCTTGTGGTGCTGCATCATCCACCTTCGAATTTTTGTCCAGGTCCTTTACATTTTTGTTAAGGGTGTCAGAGGGAGGGGACTGAACATCTTCCTCCACAATCTCTGCTGATGCCTTGACAGCACTCTCAGCAACTGGTGTCTTACTTGCTCCCTTCACTAATGTTAAAGTCCAGATATATTTTCTCCGTTTTTTCTTTCTAGATGAAGTCTTTCCACTGTTCTGTGAATCATATTTAGGGTTTTTTATCTTTATCAGCTTTAAACTTGGGACCCTCATTTCCTCATGTTTGAAAGGCAAACTGTCACTAGGTTGTACAGATAAATTATCCGTCTCTGTGGGAGATGACTCTTGACTTTCTGGCACAATAACATCTTTATTTAATCTTTTGCTTTGTCTCCGTCTGTCTCTTCCCACCAATGGTTTGGTCTCCACAGTTTGTGAAACTTCTGGCTTGGAGTCTGCCAGAACGGTAGCACTCTGACTTTCAGGTTCAGCTGCACTGTCTGAGGCTTTTTTACAGATTGGGTTAGTAACTCTTTTGCTCCTTCGAGTTACTTTTTTAACTGCAGAATCCTGACCTGCCACTGCTTTCTTTTTCTTGACTTCCTTTGCATTTAGTTTTGGCTCAACAGACCCACTGTCCTTAGCTGAGTCAGTCAGTTCTTTTTCTTTAGATTTTTGGTCATCAACCACAACTTTGGCAGTAGTCTGGCCCACAGGTTCTGCTGTCTTTACAGCAGATCTCCCACGCCTTCTTGTAGATATCGTCCCCATTCCTTTATCCTCTGTGCCTAGTTTATCCTCATGTGGTTCAGTTTTTAATTTGACATGAGCACTTAAAACCTGGTCACCCTGAATGTCCTTGGCATCGGGTTGATCCTGAATTTCTTTTATCTTCAATTTCCTGGCCAATTTTTTCTGGGGCTCCTTTATAGTTTTTGTTTTCTTTTTGGCCACCAACTTTATAGTAATCCTTGGTGCTGCTGCTGAAGCTCTGCTTTTACCAGACTGTTTATCAACAGTGTTTTTTCCTTTTGAACGTTTCTTGATATCCTTGGCTGGCTTTGCTTCAGGGGGTGTCCCATGTATTTCTGTTGAAGTTTCTGCATCTTTCACAGGATCAGGTGGGATAGCTGCCTCCACTGCTGGCGTCTTAAGCTTTAGCTTTCCACTTTGTCGTTTAGACTTTGAGTTGACAGCATCGCCTATAAAGTACAGATAAGTTATATTCAATACAAAAAAAAAAATAATAATACATACAAATAATTACAATGATATAAATTTCACAAAAAAAGGTCAAGTGATGCAAAAACTACTTTTTGTTTACCTTTGGAAGTATTTTGTTGAGGCATTCCACGTCCTTTGGAGCCTTTTCTCTCAGCTTCAAATCCTTTAAAGTCATCTCCCTTGAAAAATAAAAATATATAATTATTATCATTTATATCTCATTAAGACTGGAACGCTGGAAACAATTTAACCACCTGATAATGCAATACCTATATTTAAAAACAGCTTTAGCAACTACACGTCAATTAACAATACTTGGACAACAATAACATGTTCTTTGCATCATCACAATGCAATTTGTATCAACACAATGCCTAATCTTTCCAAATGCGACAATTAAAATGCGTATGTGCACATTTATATGTTGTACAGTGGATTGCATCTCATATTAAGAAAAACACATTTGAGGAAAAATGGCTGATTGATTGAAATTTTGGGGAGGAAAATTCAGATGATATATGATCTAAACAACTCTGTATGCTCTTGGGCCCTGTGATGGACTGGCAACCTGTCCAGGGTGTACCCTGCCTCTTGTCCAATAATTGTTGGAATAGGCTCCAGCTTCCCTGTGACTCTTAATCGGACAAAGCGGTTCGGAAAATGAATGAATGAAAGTATGTTCTGGGTTGTGAAGCATAAGATATAAACAGTACCTGTTTAAGTAAATACCGTCATAAGTTATAATATTTCAGACAAATATTTAAGAACTTTTCATGATACAGTTTTATCTAGTTAGAGCAGGACAAGTACTGGACTTTTTAGATCTATTCCAAGACAGTTTTAAAGGACTAAAAATATGTCCACATTTCATCTGATTTCTACTGTAAAGGTGCACACAAGCAAAACATACATATAACAGAGTACTGTGAAAAGTTAAAATAATGTCAGTGTATTTAAATCAAGCAATTTCCAATCATAACAGTTTGACTTTGCACCACTACTTACTCATGTCTGTGATGCACACTACTACAGCACGCGGACAGATAGCATTGTTAGTAATGTAAACAATAATGTCAAGGCCACTTCTACAAATACAATGTCAAGATCAGCTAATTACTTAAAGAATAATTTTGTGCCTTTTAATCGATAAATATTAAAATCCGTATTTCTTTTTTTTTTCTTTTTTTTTTTTAAACAAACATTATGTTTACTATTCAGGGTTGCAACAATGAAAGATTTTCACTTTACTCTGACAGTCAGAAAATCTTTAATGTATTAAAATTTACATTACACATTTATAGTTAACATATATCATAACTGTTCAGTTAGGGAAAACTATGGTTTGTAATATTTTATTGATATTGAACACTGTTAATTACAATTAAAGTAAATTTTCTAACTTCCTCCAAAAAATACTGTACACCATACTAAGGTGGTAACGTTTAATCTGACGTTGCGCCATGAAGTCAGTTTCTCGTTGCAACGTCAACAGCAAACATCTGTGACTGACCAATAGGCACAAATATTGAACAACTGGTGAAACTTTAAATGACATGTAAGTCAACCTCCCTTTCACAATCAGCATTACTACTTTCACTAAGGTTACAAAAAATAGAGGGAAATGTGGATCTGTACTCAATAGCCAACTCCCCTCCAAGAGGAAACTTCTTCGTATTAGCAGCTGCTATCTAAAACTCCGCAAACAACTTCATATTTATTAGTTAGAATTACGCACTACTGATAACCTGTGACCTTGACATCTTTCAATTTGTAAAAGGGTGCAAATGGCTTTGGCATGCTTCTGCACCACCATTTAAAGCTATTGTGTTTGCTAATGTTAGCTAACAGTTAGCCATCGCTTACTCGTGAAAATATTTAAACTCACGTTTGACTGCTAAAAAGGTGCACAGGCACAATGAAAACATGCCCACAGTAAGCTTAAATGGCTTTTATCAGAGACAGACTAATGGACTGTCTTATTTCAAATATCACTAGCTAAGCAGACAGCACAGGTCGCATCTGGACAGCGTATGAAAACAGAAGAGTAGCAGCTATCCATTATGGAAAGTACGGAGGTGCTAGCCTCCCCCCTCTTTGTGTTCGCTATTAGCAGCCTAGCTGCTAGCCTGGCCCTGAAATGAGTGGGCCGCATATGAAATAATTACAGTGCATGTTTACAAACTGACATTGTTGCTATATGTCGTTTATAATAGACATGTAAAAGTTTCCGTCGAAATTCACCCTCTAGTGCTTAAGCTGTTTGAGAGCAACTAGGAGCACACTGCCAACACATTTGTTGGTTGACTGTAGTGGCATATTGTGTTGCGACTGTTCATTAAATTCAACGGAGAGCTGAGCTATGCTAACACTATTTAGCATTTTAGCTTAGCAAGTTTTAAGCTAAAGTTAGCCTGGCAATAGGATGTTGACATTTCTCCATGGCACTAACCAGTCACACTGCTGCGAAAAGCACTCACTCATGCAAATTACCGATCACGCAAAATGTGAAAAGATGAAATAAAGATACTAACTCCTGGTTTGGTTTGGGACCTCACCTCTTCACTCCCACTAGAGCTGTATCCAGCCTGGCCAAGGATCTTGTGGCTTGCCTCTATCCCAAGTAAACGCAAGTGAGACTGGTCTTCGTTTAACGATAGGACCAGGTTTGCGGGCCTTGGCCCTCCGTTATTCACATCATCACCTTCCAAGCCCGATCGTCCGAGTTGCCATCGCTTCTCAGAACGCAAACGACTGCGTGATGACCAAGGCCGACCGGGGAAACGACCTCTGGCCGTAGCGGTTCCACCTTGGCCTCCTACGGCAGCCGCGGTTGCTGATCCGCATCCCGCTGCCGCCATCATTGCTTCAACAACAACACACACTCCGTCGGCTAGCAGTTCGAGGAGAGACAAGAGGGAAGGCGCGAGATGGGAGGGGGGAGCCGCAGGGGTGCAAGGGAAAGTGAGTTTTTTTTAGGTGAGAGGTTATGAGAGGAAATGGGCGTTTTACCGGGTCAAATGGTCATTCATAAATTATACACCACTTCTTCTCAATGTTACAATGTTATGAGTCAAACTTCATCAGTTGGATAAATGATTAGATAACCAGTTTTACTTATGCTTTCTATGTTACCAATATATTAATCACAGCTATAATATGTTGCAAATGTATTATTACATGTCTTAAATGTCTTAGTAATATTAGTTAACAATGTAAAAATACAGATAATTAGTAGTGAGATGAAATATAAAAGGCATCCTTTCCTCCATATTTTGTTGTTCTATTATTATTATTATTATTATTATTATTATTATTATTGTGCATTTATTATACACCACAACGAGCAAAACGTGGTGGGGAACCAACTCAAATTCCAAATTGGTGTCATGGAATGGAAAATAAAATTATGTCCAGGATGTACCCTGCCTTTCACACTAAGACTGCTGGGATAGGCTCCCGCTTCCCCACGACCCTGAATTGGATTAAGCGGTTAGGGAAATGAATGAATGAATGAATGAATGTCAGTGCAAGAACCTCCTAAATTAAACGTCAAAACCAATCATAGCCTGAGATTAGACTTTATGATAAACCAAAAAAGTCACAATTTACAGCTGGAAGCAGGAATTTTATTTGAGAAACTCTTGTCTAGCATTTATGATATATTCTTCTAAGTAAAAGCATTTAATCCACCATTTGGAACATTGGTTCTTACAATTTTAGTACAGGAGATGGCAGTATACAGCTTTGTTACCAAACTGTTTCAAGCATGCGTCATAGTGCCCCCTCTACAAGCTGAAGCAAAATAGCTTCCTAAAGAGACTCACAGAGACACCTTGGAAATAGTATATAACATATTATTTGCCTTGTGGATATATTCAAAGCTACAAACTTTGTTATCAAAAGTTGAATATAAAATGACTTTAAAAAAATTAAGGTTTTAGACAGTGAAGAATGTGTGCTCTTTTATTACTATATTGTTTTACCATGAAGCATGCTCCTGTGGAAGATCTGCATTTGAAAGGTACCTACGTGAATAAGACCTACTTGGTATATCCATTCTTATAGTTTGATTTTCTGTCAGTTTTGTATCTTAAACACACTCATATAAAAACAAACATCTCAGTCAGTTTGGTGCAATGAGGATCAATCTACAGAAACACATGGCTGCTGTAACAAAGTTTAAAGACAATAGAGGAAAAAATCTATCTTTTTAAGAAAACATGCAACAGGGTTGCATAGTGGCAGTAGCGGCTTGCCTTCTTGAGAGAAGTTTGCTTCCCTCTGGACATATATCCCCTAACCCCTCCCCCATTCTTCATTATACAAACATAGGTGTTGGGAGGCATGCAAGTCAAACTGGGTGTGGCAGAGGGTGCCGTGTAAGTGGCTTAGTTTGCTGCACCGGTGGCGGCTCACCTCTTAGTTACCGGCATTTATCTGTTTGTTTGTGTTCAAGACATCTCAGAAAATTGTGGAAGGATTTTCATGAAATTTTAAGGCATTACTGGAAATGTGAAAAGGAAGAACTAATTCAATTTTGGTGGTGATCCGGATCACTGTTTGGATCCATGAATTTTTCAAAGGATTCTTTAACATTGTGCTTGGCAGAGGATTGCGCTCTCCGAGTGCTTTTCTAGTTTTAATTAAAGTTAAACATAAAAAGAATATAAAGAAATACTTGCAACATACACACACACAGACAAAGAAAATATGCATGAGCACAAAATGTTAATTCTTGACTATAAAACTATGCATACAATATTTGACTTATTTCCACATTTATAACACTCCATCATTAATGCTAAGTCCATAAAACATAAATTGCCTCTGTATATTCTAAGTTCTATATAAAAGTAAAAGTAGTAGAAAAGAAAAGTATGAGATTAATGATTTACACAGGAGCAGAGGTGGCAGTTCCTGGTCCAGAAAGTAAAAGTACGGCCATGTCTTTGGATCTACCTGTACACTTAGAACAGGTGTTTTCACTAACAGGCTCGTTTACCAGGTAAATAAACTCTGCTCATTGAATTTAGCTCGTTTGGTGACTGGTCAGAACAGCTGCCGGACAGGACCACGTCTGACAGCAATATTTTGATTGGCTTAGTTTGAGGATTTAGTTCTTTATTGAGAAATTAACAACACAGTTATTAAGAAGATAACCCAGATGTTTTGATACAAACACATAAAACACTTCACAAAATCAGTATGGTATGGAGTCACCAACCAGTCAACCAGCAAGTACGTCGTTAAAATAGTATGTATAATACTAGGCTGTATTACACTCCATGCCAGTTGGTGGCAGTAATGTACCACTTTATCAGTTACCGCCCAGCGATGAAAATGAAGTAGAGGAAGAAGCAACCAAAAGAAATAAGAAGAAGAAATAGGAAGTGTTTGTCTCCAATTAGATAATATTTTTCAGCGACATTCGACTGTAGAAACATTGGGTGTGATAATACTTCAATATATATTGTACTTTATTATTGAAGACGACGTTTTCCAGAATCTGAATACCAGTCTAAGTAAGTGCTGCAGTTCCTGGAAGCTACGGAAACCAGTTTGTATTGTCTTGCTAAGCTAATGAAATGCTAACAGTTGCGTAAGTGAAATACGAGTCACCTGACAGGAGGTTCGCAAGTTTTGCAAGATTGCTGGGTTTTTTTTTTGTTTTTTTTTTTGTTTTTTTTTATTATTTTGTATTTGATACAGTTTTCACAAGATCTTGTTTTTTTTAAACATCTGTTCCAAACTTGGTTGACTGACATCGCCATAAGACTAACATATACAGCAACAAAACATTCACAAAATGAGTTTTATGTGTGAATAATTAGACATGTAAATGTATACAACAGGGATTTCAAATGTCTCCTCTTAATATTTTTAAAATTCTGCAGTAATTCACGATGAACTTGGAACGACTTCCAAATGAGGAGAAACTCGGGCTATGCAGAAAATATTACTTGGGTAAGGTTGCTTAGAAAATGAACCAGTAATTAAACGTCTATTAGCACTACATTGTTGATAAATTATGCGTACATGTATGCAGTGAAAAAATAATTTTGAATTGGTTGTGCTGATGTACAATGTGGATGACAGGAAGGATTTCATATGACCAGCAGTGTGGAGTGAATGGGAGCCTTTGATGCTTTGTGGCATAGTTTTTCCAGCCCTCCAGGTTGTCAACATATCCCTGCAACAATACTCCTGACTCAAATTAATGAGTCGTTGTGAAGAATTTCATTGGCTCTTTGTTCCAATTAATTTGGGTCTGGTGTGTTGAAGCAGGGATACATTGAAAACCTGTGGGACTGCGGCCCTCCTGGGACAGTGTTAGATAGCCTTGATTTATAGCATGAACAGTTATAGGATGAGTTGCTTGACATTACTTAATGTTTCTGCCATTCTGTACCCTTTCCCCTCTTTTTAGGTGGTTTTGCATTTCTTCCTTTCCTGTGGCTTGTTAATATTGTCTGGTTTTTCCGGGAGGCCTTTGTGAAGCCAGCTTACACTGAACAGCTCCAGATAAAAACATGTGAGTCTCTAATCTTCTAAACAGCAACAATGAATCTTCTAATGCTACTTCTGTAATTCATTACACTAAAATAAAATGAGCTTTAGATTTTAGCTAGTAGACATAACATTTGCTGCATTTGCATCATAAAGTTTTTACAAGTTTTGTAGTGTAATTGAGTGAATTACAGGGTGTATTCAAATTATGGGGGATAGCTATGAACTGACAAAGTAGGACACATTTAAAAATGACTACCAATTGGAGAGCTGGAACATTGACAATTTCACATGCATTGCCTTTGTGTGCCCAATTACACATTTTTGTAGTCTTTGTAAGAAAATATAAATTTATTTTGTAAAAAGAACACTGACACTTTTATAATGATCCTTGATTGTTTCCTCAGATATATATCTGGTATAAGATAAGCAAATCTATTGAAGAAACTATATTATTGTCTTTCCGGAAGACACTAAAACATTTTGATACAACAGAATGAGCATGTACTTTAAAATTTAGACACATAAGTTTTAATCTAAATGAAAGATAATTACCACAAAGTTTTTTGTACCACCTGTACAAGTTCCATAGATCTGTAACACATTTAACGTTTGCATTACATGGCTGGCAGAAAAATGTGTTTGGCCAGATAAGAAGTAAGATACCAAATATCCTGTTTTGCAATATTAATGTGTGCTACTAATAAAGATGCATTAACTTTATAAAGCTCTATTTAAATTGTATTTACTATATATACACCTTCCTCTGTATATCTGTTTTTCTAGATGTGAAGCGGTCAGCACTGGGGCTGCTGTTGTGGATAGCAGTACTCACAACCTGGATTACAATTTTCCAGCAATTCAGAGCCAAGTGGGGGGAGGTGGGGGATTACCTCTCCTTTACGATTCCACTGGGGACTCCATGAGAAAGTTAAATGTCAGGTCTTTGGAAACTACTGTTCTAATATAAAGGACCAAAGAATTTTTCATTAACTACAGCAAAAGATTTTGGACTGTTTTTATGATCCTTCAGTTGCAAAATAACATGTCCAGGGTAATCTCTCATGTAGTCAAAAGATGAAAGGATTGATGCTGTAGGATTCAGAACTGTATGTGGTGTCTACCCAGGCTTTTGTATAAAGTACTTTGAAAATACAGTAGGCTAATTCTGTGAATGTGTGATGAAATTGGTTGTGCATTCAGGTTTGTTCTACGTGGAACAATAAATTAATCAATCTTTTTTTTTTTTTCTTTCAAAAGTTAAGATGACTGTGTTAGCTAGTGTTGGTATGATTGATGAATAAAGATATAGACAATGTCTCCAAGTAACAAGATCTTTTAATCCTGTCTCACACTTACCTCATGTCCACAGCCCTCTTACTATATGGGCTTATTTTGTTTTGACTTTGATCAATGAGCTCTTTCCTTCATTTATAGTGCTCATTGTAACATATGTCTCCTAAATTTAGGACAACCAGTGGTGCCTGTTATGAAACTCAATAACTTAATCCCCCCCAAATGTCCCCTCTTCCCTGTTATCCTTTATGAGTCATAACATAATCAGCGCCAATTTTAGTCACTGGCGGCAGTCAAAGCTGAAGTGACAGGATTTGCATACCTAACAGGGAGAACATGTGCTTGCTTCATTGGAGTGAGTCAAGAACTAGCAGTACAGAGTACTTTCAATGATACAATGTCAACTTTCTAAAACTGATTATGTAGTAATTTAAAATTGAAATACAACAACTTTTACTTTACAGAAACTAAATAAAAATTTTCCCAACACTAATAGTGATTGATGGGAGACAACCTATTGGTAATACACGTGCTCTTACATGTGTTTAGGATGTCCCCGCTGTCTGGCATCTGCTCATGCGGGTCAACAGCTTGTCTTTTGATCTTATTTTTGGACAGACCTTCCTTGACAACAAGTCTTAGGCTTAAAGCCCATAACAGCTCTGATAATTGCACAGTTTTTAACAGCATCGTCATCTTACAAACAATTGAAGACTAGCACTGAAAATGCTCAATAAACATGTCAATAAGCCTGCAACAGCTGTGTCAGCTCTTCAACAATAGACCTACTGTCATCCTACATCTGCCTGGAAACCCAAGGGTATGCTGTTTGGAACATAACAGAGGCAAGGTGCCCCAGTATGAATTCCCAACTCATTATGCAACTCCAGTATAAAGCATGCACAGGGACAGTCAGTCACGTCCAGCACCCAGAGGGAGAAGAAGAAACTGGAGTCAGACAGACGGGCTCCCTAGATCATTCCCAGGACTCACTGTGCCTCATCCAGGACAAGCCACAGGGGCGGATCTTTTCCCTTTCTGTACACAACCTTGTCCAGAGAATTTAAGTGGAAGTAAGTTGCCTCATGTCATCTGTCTTTAAGTCTCATCTGCAATCGATACTCAACTGTCCTCTGCTTATTAGAAATGGACTTCATCCTTCCAAATACTCTGACAGCCAGTGGTATTCCATGGGAAAAGGTTTTACCGCCTCTTATTCCACGTCTGAACGGGACTTATGGTCATTATAACTGGTCTCCATTACTCAGTCCAGAGACTGAAAATGCCAGCTCTACAGAGGTACGTTATTCAATACAGATTACTTATTGTCAATATGTAAAAAAAAAAAATTAAAAAAAATTACCGTAAATTCATGTTGGTTTTTTTTTTATCTATAATGAAATAGTCCTTACAATGATAAATGGCTTTACAGACTGATTATCCACTGTTAACATCTTAATGAAAATTAAGAAGTCAGTTAATTCAGCTTCAGATGAATCCAGGCTACTTTCCTGAGGCAAAAATGACTTCTTTTAGGGGGTAGCTGTGGCACTGCTGGGGTTTTGTTTCCATCTCATCCCATATAACATTCTGACTGGTGTTTCTAGGTGCACTGTGATGAGAGTGGATTCACAGTCCAAGTGGATGTAAAGCATTTCAACCCAGAGGACCTACTGGTTAAAGTAATAGGAGACTTTGTAGAAGTGGAAGGAAAACACGAAGAAAAAAAGGTTGGTATGCCGGGAAGGAAACTGATGTGTTTCTTAGCTTTATTTAATTAAAAGCTTGATTTTTCCTCTAAACTTGCTTTCACTGTTTTCTGTTAGAAGGATGGCCCTGGCTTTACAACACGGCAGTTTAACCGCCGCTACCGAATCCCAAAGGGAGTCGACACCATGGCTTTGGAGTCAGCCGTCTCCCCAGAAGGAATTCTTATCATAACAGGCCCTATGCTTAAATTTAATTTTCACCAGAGCCCTGACTTAATTGCATAAGGATCATACACTCAAGTCTCTGCCACCTTCACCAAATAGGAACATAAATGAAAAGCCTCAATGAACACAGATGAAAACCACAATTTCAGGCTTCTGCACCTAGCAAACACACAAACTGTGCCAAACAACACATGTGGTCTGACCTGCACTGTTCTGATATTCGTCTCTCTGTGGTTTGTATATACTGATCTGCTTCTACTCAAAACTTCTTGCATATGTCACAGAAGCACTTTTGTAAATATTCTGTGTTCACAGTTTGAGCTGCTGTTCTTTTGTGCAACTTTTGTAAATGTGCTGTATTGTGATGAAGATAAATGTACCCAGACATATATCGAGCTTATTTAATGTGGAAAGATTTCTTTATAAAATAAAACTTACAAAGAACAAAAAAAAAAAAAGGAAAAAAAATTGGACTTTGTTTCTTGCAAATGTTCAAGTAACTTGTTGCTCTTTGTGGAATTCATTCAGCATTGTGTCCACTTCACTAGAGGGAAAAAAAGGCAGAGCATTATTTGAGAAATTTGCTTATATTTTCATCAGGAGACAAACAAGATGAGGTGTGATGAAATTAAAAAGTTCTAGGATTAATTTTTTAGATTTACCTGATCTGATTCTTTACCCATCTTCTCTTTTGGCGAAGGACCTTTAACAGGGGATCGTCTTCAAACTCTTCTTCATCAGAATCTGAAACCCAAATAAAGTCTTTGATTGCTGCAATAATTCCAGATCACACTCACACATGCATGTACACACAGACCTGTAAACATATGCACCTTAAATTTATTTCTCTAATTTTATTTCTCTCTTTAGATGTGTGCTGCAATCTTATTATATGCTCTTTAATGGTTAAAGTATTTTAATTCAATACTATTTTGTCAGTTTTTTGTTTATTCTGGAAGTCTAACCAGGGACCTGAGTTGCAAATTAGTCTCAGCTGGTAAAGTGTATGTATGGCATTTACTTTACATAATTTTATGAAGCCATGTTTTATGCAATAATCCATGTTAAATAAACATGCAAATAGATACACAAATAAATGCAGAAAGAACCAGCTTGTAGGAACACTTAAAAAAAAAAAAAAAAAAAAAAAAACCTGCGTGAACATTTCATACCTGGCAATCTTCACACAGGCACCATGCAGAAAACAGAAAATTTGGAGAAATTTTTCATAAAATGTTTAGAAATGTGACGTTTATTCGTTAGTAAGGATGTGCTCCGTCCAATCACGGACACAGGCTACCGATTTTGCAGTCATGAGCTCACCTTCAGTTTCTTGAAGAAGCTGTGAAATGACCTGCAGAGAGTTCTGAGCATCACATGGAGGAACTGGAGATTGTGAGCAGACAGTCAGAGGAGGAGGAACTGGTGAAATGGGAATCCTCTGAGCAGGAGATGAATCCACAGCAGGGAATAATACTTCTGAAACTACCTGTCAAAGTCAGTTTAGAAAACCTTGTTGGTTAATTCAGAGTTTAACAATCTACTATGTTGGAACTGTGCTGTGCCATCACATCATGCAACAATTCATCCTTTCCTACTGGTAGGTTATAATTCCAACAGCATTCCAACATCTTTGCTTCAGAATATACAAGTACCTACTTAATTACATACAGAACATTAAAATTTAAATACATTTCAATGTGTGCAATAACCAAAAGAAGTTCAGCTTGCCTGAGTACCAACCTGTCCTAAAGCAATGTGTACCGGAGAGGGTGGTGGTTTATGATCAACATTGCAGCTTTTACTGGGAAACTCTTGGACTTCTTCCACTTGATGATGCTCTTTTGGAAGACCCAGATCTGAAGAACCCCTGATTGAAAGCAATACCCCATGTTCATCACCAAGAGTATATTTTAATGCAGATGTAAGCAACACACTATTTAGATTTTAATATATCACCTTGCTGATTTCCTCTTCTGTGTGATGGATGGTGCCATCTTCTTCTCTGGCTTTTTTGTCTCTGCTCTCTTTTTCTTGGTTTTTTCATGTACTTTTCGATGACTAGGCTCTTCTCTTTTTGTAGCTCCACATGATGCATATGGTGGAAATGACCGATGAGCTTCAAGAAGCCCATCACTGGTAATATTCAAGGAGCTTTTAGGAACTTGGCTGTTTTTAAAGTCAACTGTGGCTTGAAATTCATCCAACCTTTGTGAAATGTTTTTCTCGCCTTCAACATGAGATAGCCGGATGGGACAAGGAAGTACATCACAGAGCAGATGCATGTGGGCAGGAACGTGGGTAAGAGCCTGGGATTGAGAGACTGAAGAGCCAGCAAGACCATAAGCAGGGAAGGGTTGAGGACCTGGAGCTGGAGGATACAATAATTTGGTCTCCATGGTTTCTGCTTGCAGAGCAGCATCGCTGTGTGAGGACTGAGATTAAGCAGAAAGAATAAAGTTGATTTAATTTTCTATCTAATATATAACCAAACAATATGATGATGAAGATGATATCTACACTGTGATTACAACCTTGCAAGGTTGTCCACTGGTTGATGGATGGTTTAAACTGGTAGTCTGCCAGCTAAATGCAGAACCATGAATACTGGAGTGTTGAAGGGTATGTGGCCACTCCCTGGCTTGCTCCATCTTTCTCCGCAAGCGCCACTGGAATAAAATGTCCTCTTCTGGACGTGTGGGAGTAGTGATGAGAGACTTCTGGGAGGGCACAGGATGATTTGAATTTGAGCTGTCCTTTGCTGAAAGCACATAAACACAGTTGATTCGATTTAAATATAAAGACACGGGGGGAAAAAAAAAAGACAAAATCAATAATAATTAACAAAAAAAAGAGAAAAAGTCCAGATTTTTGCCTCACTCGCAAAAGATTGAATCAAACTTGGAATAACAGGCTGTCGCACTGGCTCATCAACACTGACTGGAGAGGAAAAATTGGAGCATCCCAGCCCATCTGAACTGACGGGAACAGATCCATCACTTGGACTAAATTCACTGTAACAAAGAAAAAAAAAAAAGCAAGTTAATTTCATCTTACAGAATGCATTCAGTTGTCATTAATGTTTGCAGGTCTACACACCCTCTCAGCAAAAGTCTATTGGCCTTATCCTGAAGTTGTAGTATCTCTGTGTCATCAAACTCACCCTGGGAAGTGTCAGACAAAACCTAAGAGTTGTGACAAAGAACACGATACTCAGTTATCTTTTCTTGTTTTTTTTGTATAAAGAGTACCTTCAGCAACCAGCAACATTTGAATGAGAAATGTTAAAACTGCACTGTTTGGTCTTTCTATGTAATACTAATATATACATGGATAAGATTTTTTAAAAATAATTTTTTAAATATAATTTATAACACATTTGACATCAGCAGCCTGAACAATGTTTCTAACATGGCTCCCCAGACATAGTGGTTTTCAAATAAGAGTGGTGTTGTTTTGAAATGCAAATATTTATATGCACACTGAATGGGAATACAGTATTTGTCCTGCAAACAATCAGGTCTCCAGGCATTCGGACAAACTCAGCATAAATCAAAACGCAGTATAAACCCAATAAGTCATTACAATAGCATAAGAAAAGGAATGAAAATAAATAAAGATATAATAATGGCTGTTTTTTTCTGATAGTTTTTCTTTTAAACACATAATTTAATAAACATTTGTGATATATTTAAACAGTTTCTGACAACAGTTTACCTACTAACGACATTACGACAGAGGAAAGAAAAAAAAACCCAGTAGGAGATACTGAAAATCATTTCCAGTAAACTCCCAAATACACTCACACTGAGGAATCTTTCATGTGGAGATTGTCCATTCGGGCTGTTATCATGGTTGTCTTTCAGTGGTCCATTCAGAAGAAATCATTGCATAGAAAGATTATAAAGTTAGACAAAACGGATCAGATTATAGTATTATATAGTCCATACAATAAAGAAAGTAGCGAGTGCGAGTATACCTTTCCCCAATGTTTTTGTTGACATTTCTGACTGTAACATCCACCAAAAAGGTACCTCTTCCTCTCCAATGTTAAAGGCGACCTGCTGGCGTTCCTCTCGACTTTGAGGTTGACCGTGGCGAAACCGATCTATGTATCTGCAAATGCAACAATAAAAGTTTTTTTAAATTTATTTATTCTAAAGCAAAATTCACTTCTATTTCTTACCATAATAAAAACAGTGAAACATACTTTGCCAGCACTGAATCCTCCTGAGCTTCTGAAGAAACTCTCTCTGATGTCAAAGTCTGTTTGGTTGTCTCCATTTTAGGAGAAGCAGTGTTGCTGCCAGGAGAAGATTCACAGTGAGTGGAAGGCCAGATCTCAGTAAAAACTGGTTGTCTATCGGAGGCAAAAAAATGTTGATCATTTTTCTTGTTCAGCTGTTGACTCCCCTGGTTTAGAGAGTGGAAATGCACTCTGGATCTATGGCTTAAACGATCAGGACTCAGAGTCTGCAGAAAAGAAAGACATTTTTCAGGTTATTTGAAAATAAAAAAATCAAAATTTAAACTCGTTGACTTAGTTATATATAAGAGGGTGTCTTAAAACATTCTGTTACTTTCTCTTTCTTTGACAGACACTGCTTTTGGGATGGGTGTGCCCTCCTCAGTGTGGGTGATGGTGGAAATGGATTATGCCTAGTAAATACAGGGGCATTCTTTTCAAAAATTGACTCTAATGACTGAAACTTTTTTTTTTTAAAGTACTTTTAAATATTTAGATTAAATCTTACCTGGATTTCATAGCAGCGTAACAAAACTAAAGATAAAAAAAAAAAAAAAAGTGATGTACACATTAGATTGTTTCTCTGAGAGTCAAACTTAATCCTGATTTTATACCAACATCAACATACTACAGCATTAGCTGGTCCTCCGTGTTTGCACAACATGACCATAGAATGAAACGCTTTTAAGACACAAATTACCTTTTGAGTCATGAATAGAGCCACTAAAGTAGGAATCGAAAATCTATAAAAGGTAAAAGTCCAGCTTTTCACTGGAAAATAAAAGTATAGCTGTGTTATTTAATAAAACAACATTGTCGATTAAACCAGAAGAGTGGCAGTTTACATCTATTTGGTGCATGACTTACAGCCAATAAGCATTTTACTTAAAGTGATGGACGTGAAATTTATCCAATGAGGCGCAGCACTTTGTCTGCATCAGCACCAATCAGGTAGTAGTAAACCGGCAGCGCGCGGAAGAGGAAACCCTCTAAGCGCTTGTCAAAATAAGCTAAGTTAGCAGCGGTAGTAAGGCTAGTAAGTGCTACTGTTCGCTTAGACAATAAAATATATACTTTGCAATATACTTTAGTCAGCTATATTTATGGCATTAGGAGTAACTGTTATTAGGCAATTGTTAATAGGAAAATAGCGAAAGTAAGGTTGGATTTGTGGGCTAGTGATCACTTTACGGCTAGTACACAGGGTAGCTAACTTGATTTAAAAGGTAACCGCAGCTAGCTAGCTAACGTTGCCATTAATGAGCCAACGACCACCAGTCGTTACCAGCTTAAAATACTCTGTGTGTCCTGCTTAGAGTCAGATAGATACTTGTTTTAAACGTCAGCATTTTACTGAGAAATTATAAAAAGTTGGAGATAATGCACCACGTCAAGATCAAGACTGAAAGGACAGGTAAGCGCTTAAATACATTATATACAAAATTTATCACTTGTCATCTGCCACAATTTTTATGGGATATAAAGCTAAACAAAGGACAGGATTGCACCCGAATTTTTTTTCTTAAACAAGTAAGAATCGATGCGGTAAATTCATTAATGCATGATAAAATGTTCATTTTCCGTTTACAGATTACGATAATACAACCGTATAAGATTTAATAACATTTTCAGATGCTGAGGGGACTGGAGCACGCAGCAGGTTGGATGCTGTGCTAAAGGGACTTGTAGAAAAGAGTGATAATGAAAGGTTAGTAAAAATTTATATATAAATATATATATTTATATATATTATATATGCATGCATGCATGACATAATTATCACCTTTCATTAAATCAACCAAAAACATTGTGTTTTGCACAGGGAGACAAATGAAGGTGACCCTAGAAAAATCTTAGTGGACTCTTTAAACAAGTATGGAGCATTATTTATTTCTGTTGTTTATATCGTTCTTGTTTTTGTTTTTTTTTAATTGTGTTGAACCATATCAGAATTTTATGAATATATGTAAATTAATATGTGTGAATTTTATTAAATTTCTTGTTGTGTTCTTTATAGGGATTTGTCTCCATCATCTGCTGGGAAACGGCAAGTGCTGCTGTATTTGTCTATTTCAATTCATATATATAAATATATATATATATATATATATATATATATATATATATGTATATGTGTGTGTGTGTGTGTGTGTGCATAATATTTGTATATACTGTATATATATGTATGCATGTATGTATGTATATATGCATGTGTGTGAAATAAGTTAATCTGTTCAGTACCTTATCTACCTACATTGTCAATAGGCCTTCAACTCGATTCCCACAGCACCGGAGAAAGAAACGAAAAGATATGGACGAAGGCTTGCCTGAGACCAATCAGCATAAACAAAGTAAGAATCAAATAGATATGTTTAATGACACAGTAATAATGAGTGATGGTATGGAATTGGTCTTGACCATAACTCCTCTATTGTTTGACACCTTTTTAATTCAGTATTCCATGTCTGATTAATTTCTTCTTTTTATCTTTCTGTTTTCTGCCTGTCTCTATTCATCAGATGCTTACATTATTAAGCTGTTTGATCGCAGTGTTGATTTGGCTCAGTTTAACACAAGCACCCCACTGTATCCAATCTGCCGTGCCTGGATGAGAAACAATCCCTCTGTTAGAGTGCCAGTTGCATCCCCGAGCTCCCCACACAGCATGACAGAGGAAGAGGCAAGGCTGAAAATGTTTACATTTGATATTATTTTTACTTTATTCAAAATATAAAAGCCGTATACAAGAGCAATAATAAATTTTCTATATCTTTTTAAGTTTGCTATATGGAACACTCATCAAAAATAACATTTTTAATGTTAGCCATGTTTTGACCACTTTGCAGTCCTGTTTTCCAGAAATCACAAAGCAAAACTACTGCAGCTTTAAAACTCATAAATGATCTCATTGACTCTTTGTAAAATAAACATTGTGGAGCTCTATTCCTTGACCCGAATAAAGCTTTTAATATCGTGGATGATACTGGATTAAGGGAGAAACTGATTAAAATTGGACTTTCATATCATTGTTTGCTGGTTTACAAACTACCTCTGTCACCAAACTTGGTGTGTGCAAGCCAGGGGTTAAACCTTCCACGTGTTTATAGTTTTTAAGTGTGTACCGCAGGGTTCAGTCCTTGATTCCCCTACTCTTTAATCTTCTACACACTCAGTGCAGACTCCTATTTGTTATGCTTAATATACAATCCTATATATACATCTTTAACTTCCCCTACGATTGCTCTCCCCAAGTTGCAAAGTGCTTTTAATATAGTACAGCCAGTTTTTTTACCTTTGCCTAGGATGTAATGTTTTTGCCCACATTTATGTGTTTGTTAGCAACTTTACACAAAAGCTACTGAGTGGATTTTTCTTTTTTTTTTTTCTTTTATTTAATTTTTTATTTTTAACCCCCCTTTAAATTTTTGAAAATGGTTTTCGCTCTAACTTAGACTCCATACATTTTCAGTGCTTTTCACAAAATAGATGGACATAAGCTGCTTGGCAGTGGTCTTTGCTCTCCAAATGCTTTTCTAGTTAAGATTTAAAACTTAATCTTCGCTACTCCTAAGGTCAGAACAGAGCAGGAAAGGAAGGTTTTTAA
Source organism: Telmatherina bonti (assembly GCF_933228915.1). Classification (NCBI taxonomy): domain Eukaryota; kingdom Metazoa; phylum Chordata; class Actinopteri; order Atheriniformes; family Telmatherinidae; genus Telmatherina; species Telmatherina bonti. The sequence continues at coordinate 23,899,152 of NC_136623.1, forward strand.
ATTAGCTTCTCCTGCTGCTTGAAATGACTAGAAATGAACCTTGGACCGAAGGAGCTGGTCTCGCTGCATGCTTTTCAAGATATCTTGAAGAAATGAGAACGGAAAGGATCATTTAGTTTTTTTCTGCTTAAATTTCTGGATGGGTGGATAGAAGGAAGAAGTTTTTATATTTATTTTAATTTTTTTCCTTTTACCAGGTTACAGACATGATGAATGGCAAAAGTCAGAATGTCTGCAGACTTCCTCCTCCAACATCGTGTCCAGTTGGCCCGTCTGGTGAACCCCTCAATCTCAGGATTCCACAGACTGAAAAACCCACCATTTCCAAGGTTCTTGCATAATATGTGGTTTGCTGTTGTGTGTGTATGCTTGTAGATTGAATTACACAGATGTACCAAGACATCAACATAATTACTGAATAAGGTGATTCTTTTTCCACAGTTAAGTGATGTTGCTGTACCGGGATCTCTCATAGGTGACCACATGGAACGCTGGAAAAAGATAAGGCAAAAGTGAGTTCTTGATGTCGTGGTGTCTTTCACATCATCTTACACTTGTGCATTCAGACCCTTTTCATGCAATAGATAATTAGCGGTTAGCATGCAACGCTTCTGTTTTGTTGTGTTTATGATAATGTGGCGCACACCTGGGTGTGCCGTTCAAGTTTTAATGCCCTGTATGAAGATAGTTGTCATTAATCTGCTGTGTAAATGCACTTCTTTTTCAAATACGGAAAGGAGAAGTTTTGCGTTTTGAGTGGTAATGTTTAAACAGAACATCAGGCATTTCTTTTTCACTAAAGGGACAAAGCACCAGTCTCATATGTGATGCATGCAGTGCACTGTCAAAATCTGGAGCAAAGAGTCAGACCTTGAGACAAGTTCAGATCATAGAGTTCTTAAATTTCAGCTGTACCACTTAACAATAAAATCCATCTTATTTTGTCTGTTCAAACTACATTTGCTCCGTTTTTAAAAACATTACTTTTGATAGATTAATCTGTTTTTTAAAATGTTAAAACTAATCTTTCTGTACATGTAGTCTGATTACTGGCTGACTAATGTTACTATTCAGTTTTTTCCAATTCATGCATACAGTATATGTTAAGCTATGTGATACTGATGTATGTTTCAGGTGGAAGGAGTGCTCCAACAAGAATCAGTTGCGATACAGTGAGAGCATCAAGATCCTGAAGGAAATGAAGGACCTCTATGATCACTAACTTCGTGCCTCGAAGATTTCCAGTACAGAATAGACTTTCCTCAGCTGGGAGGGAATTTTGCAGCTCGAATCCAGTTATTTTCTGCAGCATATTTTGGCCATTTCTTTTGATGTTGTGAAATATTATATGGAACTCTGTTCATAAAAAATTGTGTAGAAATCTGAATAAATTAAGTGTTCTGTTGTATTTTGTGAATTCTCAACTAATTGAAAATAACAAAACTCATTAAAAGCCCCTCTACTCAGTTTTACTTCCTTGAAGAAAGGAAGACAGCAAGATAAACAAAAAGATGTACTGAGAATATGATTGACTAATGACATTAGCTTACAAATAAGAGATTTATCATTTATTCTTTTTTTTTTGTTAATTTCTCATAAAGTACTTAAATGGTCAATTAGGCTTAATCTAACCTTAGATGAGTATGAGATCCGTTGTTAAGAAAAAATGGTCTTGATAATGAAAATAAATCATCTCACCTTACTTAGGAATGTTTGTTGGAAGAGAAGCAGACCAGAATAGCTTCGCATTCAAAAATTTACCAGTGTTTAGTCTTCAGTGTGACCAATCACTAATGCTCTTTCAGTAAGCATGTTGACCTATAATTACTTAAGACTCCTTTTGGAATTTGAACCATATTCTTTTTTAAATCTTGGTTTGAGCCTTGATATCTCAAAATGTATATTAAACTACACTGCATATTTAAAAGTGCTACTTTGTCACAAAACAGAATCAAAACTGTTAGACTAGAGAGGAGATGCTGCATCAGCTGGACAGTCAGGACAGTTACTTGGCTACACTAAAAAAAAAAAAATGTTATGAAAATCATAATATCCCACACTGCAGTGCCTGTCTGGTCTTCAAACTGTATTGTACAGATATATAAAAACACATCTCTGATTGAATAGCTGAAAATGACCTATCAAGTTGGGATATAGTTATCTGAATTAAGAACAACTTTATTTATAAAACCCTTTAAAACAGCCACAATTGAAACAGTTATGTACATAATCAGCCAGAGCAACAAGAGAATAAGTAAAAGAAAGATAAATAGTACAAATAAAATAATTGTTCATGCTTTTACAACAGTTTAAAAACAATAAACCATTCTAAATGTTGCACACTTGAACACAAACGACTCCCAAGCGTGCATGAGTGAAGAAACGTGCCATCCACTTTATTTCTGTAACACAAAAACACGTATTTCAAACGGTGGCTGTACGTAATGAACTACGTAGCTTACAGAGCACTTCCTTGTTTCAATCTCGAGGACCGCATTCATGCCGACAACATTTCGTACACTTTTAAACTACTGTACTGGCAGACACGGTGGTTACACCTACGACGTTCTACTGAGTTTTAAAACAGGTCAGGCACTAAGTTCACATTTCGCTTTTCACGCACAACTTGATCATTTTCTCACTACTTCTGCTTACCTGTAACACAAAAACACGCATTTCAACCGGTGGCTGTACGCAATGAACAATAGACATCATATATACTACGTAGCTTACAGAGCACTTCCTTGTTTCAATCGCAAGGATCCCCTAAGCCACCTGAGATGCCTGTGTAAATTGCTCATATGAACGTGACCTCCCTGAACATCTGTAGTAATTGTAAGTGTATCTTCTGTATATCTGAAACTACTGAACAAATAGAGTTAAACACATATTAGAAAGAAAAATAACAATTAAGCATGCTTTCTGCAAAAAAGGAATGGGGGGGTTAAATGTTCTTAGTCTGTCCAGTATCCCTGTGGGTCTCCACATAAAGAACAAGAGAAAAAAACCATAAAAACAAAATAAATGTATAGTAAATAAAACCTAACTATAGCACACTAACCAGATGCAGTCTCACTGGGCTGAAAGCTAAGGAATAAAAATGGGTTTTAAGATTAGTTTTAATAAATGGAAAGTGAGGAAGCTTTTTGATTGTGGAGGGGGAGCTCGTTTCACACTTTTGGAGCAGCGATTGACAAAGCTATGTCCCCTCTGAGCTTCCTCGGTACGTCCAGGAGCAACAGGTCATCTGACCTGAGGCTCAGAGCAGGAATGTGGGGGTGGAGAAGCTCAGGGAGGTAAGGAGGGGTCTCTGTGGGACACTCTTGTGTTCCTACTAATATCAAAATAAACCCATGTGTTTGTAATTTACTGATTCTAGTTCACCTCGAATTAGTCAAGTGAAATTTATTTGTGAAGTGCAGATGGTAAAAGGGCAATGCAAAACAAAGCATTTAAGTAATTAAAGTCGATAAAAAAAACCCAAAAAAACCCAGTATGTCTACGTCAATATCAAGAGGAGCCAGTTGAGGTTACTCGGTCATCTGGTTAAGAGGCCTCCTGGACACCTCCCTAGTGAGGTGTTCCGGCCACATCCCTGCGGTTGGCCTGGGAGCACCTTGGGATCCATCCCGCAGAGCTGGGAAATGTGGCTCGAGAGAGAGAAGTCTGGGCTTCCCTTAAACTTAAGCCTGGGTTTAAGCTGCTGTGCCTGCAACAGAATCCCACGGCAGAAAATGTATAGATGGATGGACATTAAATAATATAAACAAATAGTATACAAACGTAGACAGATTAAAAGCCAAATGGAAATGCTGAAGCCGAAAAAGGAAAAAAATGGTTGGAAAAGGTTTGGTCTGCACATCTGGGCCTCCGTAGATCTGATATTAAAAAGTAGACAGTTCGAAATCCAAAGTTGGGGGGCAGCAAAAGAGAAAACTCAGTCACTTCAGCCTTTTGATTTGGTTCTAAGTGTTAAGAGCGGCAAGTTTGTCAATCTCAGTAACAGAATTTAAAAAGCTGTGGTGGTGTGATGTTGCTGGGCTTTTTAGACAGGAAGTCAGTAAAGTGAAGCCAGCACCGAAGAGATTTGTTAAGTCATTTCCTCCCTGTAATAAAGGAAGGAGACCTGCTGAGTTCAGAGGTGTTCGTATACGACAGAACAGTTAACCTTTGCCAACACTGAAAATATTCTATAGAATCCTCAGCTTATATGTACAAACACAAAAAGTCATCCCTAGTTGTGACATCCTGTGAGATGGAGCAGCACTGCAACAAGTCTTTCTTCTTTTGCTGTGAAGACAGAAACATAATCATTGACAGATGATATTTGCTGAGTGAGGAAGAGTTCACCACTGTAGATTTTTGGCTGTACTTAACAGTCAACCTTACCTAGATCCTAAAATATATCTTCATGTTAGATGTAATGTTTTCTTTCTGGTAGCTACTTGTTTTTTTTTACTTTTTTCTCACAACAAAGAAGCAAAGTCGTGTTTCTCATGTCTCACAGTCTCATGTTACACATGCCCTCAGTGGAGCAAACTGCTACTTGAGGATTGTACCATGCACTATCAATCAAAGTAGCATTATGTTATTGATAAAGATGTTGCAAGGAATGATATATTAATACATTTTGAAGTAACATACTTTGTGTAGCCAATTTAACTCAGGTAATTTAACAGAACTTGTATCAATTTCTTTATTTTGCTTGGTAGTGATGGATTAAATGAGACCTAAGCTCTGTTCATCTTTATTCAGGTAAGGACAAGTTAAATAATAAAAAAAAATATGTGCAAGAAAACGTTTTTTCAGTGGAGATATGCATTTTTTAGTTATACTTCAGTATGTTTATAAACATATCTTTATTCAACAGATTTTGACCCTTTATTTTAAAATAGGTCATTAAGAACATTACTTATTATTAGATTATTAGTTGATATATATTTCTAACAAGTCTGCTCATAATTTTTTTCTGGTTAAAATCATGTTTATTAAAGCCCGTTTTAGACATCCACTGCTTCCTATTAGTGTGGCAACTGAACGTGTCATCTGTAAGGTAATGTTGTGCAACTACTACACATTGCAAAATTAAAGGAAGTCCTCTTGAGAAATCCGAGGTTAGGATTACAAACATGAGTATCACTTTAAGGACAGCAAAAAGTCAGATATTCATCAGTAAGGATGGTATATTTGCAATTTTGCCAATTCAGTGGACATTAGGGAGTCGCCAAACACTGTCACTCATTGAAGAATGAACAAATATAGTATAAAATTTTATTTATACACAAACACATAATTACCAAATTTACCTCAGTAAATATGGTAGTAGATTGTTTTTTACAAACATTTCTGTACAAAAGAATATTCATGTCAAGAGGCACAGATACAAGCATCCGTTTGACCCGTGCATCTTTCTTTGTTTTTCCTCTTCTGGAAAAAACAAAGAAGGCTACATGAAGTCAATAGGACAACATTTATAGAAACAGCTAAGCCCACTTCTGGTCCAAATTAAGATTATAATATTGCTTGGCTATAGTTAGTAATCAGGTGTATTTAGTTGGAGTTTGAGTGGAAACGTTTGTGTGGTACTACACAACCATAACATTTTTAAAAAGGTTTTAATGGCCACCTGAACTGGAAATAAACAGAAAAAAATATGCAGAAAAAAATTGTAACTCATGAATAATTAGGACTGATGAAGACCTAATGAGTTTTGTGTGGTTATTTATTTATTTATTTATTTGTTTGTTTTGTAATTTATAGAACTATTGACACATGATGTTAATTGCCATATTAAAATTTATCCCGTGGAACAAAATTAGATTTTAGTCTTCTGTTCCTTGAAGGACACCTGAAAGCAGGAGATTACACAATAATTTTTTTTGACATATCACACGCTAATAAATGGTAAATTTCCCTAAAAAACTGATACTTTTTTTCTTTTATATTTTGTAAAAATGACAAATAAAGATAACATATTCAGATGAGTGACTTATCTGATCATGCTTTTAGTGGTTGGGGCTTTGTGGGTTGACTGGGAGTCCACATTGACAATAGCTTTGATATTTTCTAACTTTGTTTTTCATTTTGAATGTAATTCTAGTAAGAGAACTTTCTGTGTAACTAATATGCGAAAAGCGAACAAACTTTCAGTAAACAGTTCCATAGTTTTACTGGTTCCCCAGAATCTTTAGGATGATATTTACTACTCTGAGGTTTTGAAATCATACGTTTAACGCGATTTGATACAAGAGCATGCATACAGCAAGTGAAGATGTAACAAATGTGTAATACTGAAATATTGTAGGCCTTTTTCTAACCATTAGATTTATTTATTGTTTCCTGAATCATATTAGATTCATTACAGCACCAGCAATTTGCCAATTATGGTCTTCCACTCTGAAAAGTTTAGCAACACACCCAAAAAAAAAGTAGTCTGAGACTTGTAGGCTACAACACCCAGTTGAGAAACTTCCAAAAAATGGGCAGATTTATAGGAAAGCTCCTATGTGAAGCTGTTATCATTTGAAATAATTGAATGGATATGAAAACTATATGGAAAAATAATAATAATTCAGCACAGCGTGTGCCACGAGAAGATTGCTCTTCATTGTTAACTCTAACAATGCCAACCAACACAAAGATGATCATCATCTATCAATAACTTTAAATGGAAATAGTTGTTTATGGGGTAATAATAAATTTACATTTAATTATCATCCTTTTAAAGTACCAGAAGTCTAAAACTGAGGATAAATTACGGCACATTTGCACGGCTGCGCAATAGACTGAATAAAAGCATGAAATTAAAGAGATATTTACTGTTTTTAACTGATCAATGTCGTTGTTTTGTGGCTTATAAAAGTAGAAAACCTCATGCCTGCGATATTCTTCAAGATAAAGCATGGTGGCAAACATGTTACAGTATGTCTACTATAGCAATAGAATAGTAGAGTGGTTATATCAGTTTATTCACCGCTTAAAATGTACAAAAATCCAAGTTTGTTCACTTCCAGAAGCTTTTGTTTGTACACATATTTTACACATTCTTAAATCAGTACATGCAAAAAAGATGAGTTTGCAGAAAGCAAAATACATACAGGTATATTCTGAAATAAATGTTTTTACATTGCAATTTGGGACAACAGTTTAAATATACAAAACATTTTTAATTTCTTGAGTTTCTTGAAAAGTTATTATTTACATCTTACTGATGCAAGTATGTCTTCAGTCATTTACTCTGCTGATTACATTTTGAAGACAGAGGGAACTAATACATCACACAGTTTGAATTACAGAGTAGTCAAGGGGTGTCCCATTAGACACAACTGAAACCACTTGTGTGCGAGTAGTGATGTAACATAAGAGAGAGAGAGAGAGAGAGAAAGAAACATTAAAAGACAATAAATATTCTAGAACATCTTGCAAGCTGATTGTCTTCTTGCTATTAATACTAATTTTGTTTAAAAAGAAATCAAAGAAAAATAAAGTAAACTCATTTTGAATAACTGACCGTCAGATTGGGATTTCTCCTTCAGTGTCTACGCCCACTTATTGAAGATTACTTTGCTCCCTGTGAAGCCTGTGAAGCTCCCTGTGGAGTAATTGCATATTTGCCTTACAATTGGGAAGAGGCATCTGATTTTGGGGTATTTCGTGAGAAGTAGGTCAAGGACAAGGACCGAGACGATGTAAATGACAAGTGGTCCTCTGTCAGAGCACTCTCCAGGACAAAACATATGGACTTGCGAAGCTTCTTCTGGAAGTCATGACACATGAAAACGTAGAGAATGGGGTTCAGGCAACTGTTTGTGAAAGCCAGAATCACAGACACAGGTGATCCAATCTTAATAATGCCCTTGACGCCTGCATTGCTCATAAGGCTTAGCAAACTGATAACATGAAAAGGCAACCAGCAGATGAAAAATGCAAAAATAATGGAGAAAATTATTCGGTAAGATTTCTTTGTCCTTGTCCTCTGTGTCCGTAGACGCTTGGCTCTGATGCCTATTGCCACATTAGAGATGAGTATAACCAGGAATGGAATGAGGAAACCCATCACAAAGCGGAAAATGTAGAGAGTCCATTTCTGTTCTTGTGACATGATTTTATTACTACAGTAGTTTTTCTTATTTCTCTCATTAATGTCACGAAAAACAGCAAAAGGAGTGCTGCAGATAATGGCAGTTGCCCAGACTATGACACTTGCGATCTGAGCTTTGCACACTGTGCGCTTATTTTGTGCCCACACCACCACCCAGATGCACAAGCATCTATCCAGACTTATGACTGTCAGGAAAAAGACACTTGCAAACATGTTGACTGTAGTCACTAAGTTGTTAATCTTACACATGACCATTCCAAAAGGCCAGTGGTTCTCTTGATTGACCGAGATGATTGAGAATATCAGGAAGGATGTAAAGAGGAAGTCAGCCAGGGCCAAATTGAGAAACCACACAGAGTTGACTGTTTTCTTCATCCTGATGGCTGTCACGTAGATGACAAGACCATTGCCCACAGGCCCAACAATGAATATCACACAAAAGATGACCACTGTGACTGTGTGCATCGCAGTTTTTCCAGATGATTGGACCGTAGAGGTGGTGTTACCTGATAACAAATACAAGTGCAGATAAATGCATATTCTCAATTATGCACCGAGATAACAGGTGACATGTCTGGTACATTTTCTATTACAGCCTGACACCCATTTCATAGATCTTTTTATCGTAAAATTTTTAAATAAAATACTATCTTGGACTTGTCTTAAATAAAAAAAAACCAAAAAAAAAAAAAACCATGCTTATCTTGTATATTTAAAGAGTCTTACCACCTTCCATCTTCCTTGTTGTACTCAGAATAGCTCTTTAGTCTAAGCGGATCTCTATCTGGTCCTGTCTATATTTCATTTTTGTCTGCAACGCCCCCTTTACATGTAGCCAATAAGAGTGAAGAAATGTACAAGAAGTAGAAAAATTAATACCAGTTTCTCAGCATTCAGTTCTTATAAGGTTTTGCAATGCCTGATGTGGAAATGTAAATAACAGATAAATGTGTTTCAAAGTAATAGCCTTTTTTCTTTAGAATAAATAAATAAAATTTCATATGTATATCCATATATATATATATATATATATATATATATATATATATATATATATATATATATATATATATATATATATATATATATATATATATATATATATATATATATATATATGGATATGTATATATATGGATATATATATATATATATATATATATATATATATATATATATATATATATATATATATATATATATATATATATATATATATATATATATGAACAGTGCAAAAGGTGCTGTGTAGAACATTTTCAACATGTCTGCAAATAGTGAGTCATAGCTTAAGCGAAATCAATGTAAACTTTATTTTTTTCCACATAAAGATTGAATGAAAACATTTCCTGTCAGAAGATGTTACGGTTAAACAGACAGAAACTAGAAGCCACTGTTTGTACAAATAAGGGTGGATGTGCATGCTGCGTGTGTGTGTGTGTGTGTGTGTGTGTGTGTGTGTGTGTGTGGTGATTTGTGTGTGTGAGAGAGAGAAAGAGAGTGTGGTCATGTGTGTCTTACTGAACTTCGATGTTTCAAGTTTTTTGTTTGTAAAGGTTTTATATATATTAAAAATGCTGTTGTATGAAGAATGCTTAATAAATAAAGTTGATTTTATTTGATTGTCTTCCCCTGTAATTTTCCTCTGGGATAAATAAATCATATTTCATTGTATTTCAAATGCTTGAATTACTCACTCAATTGCATGTACTTTGCAGGAGGCTGTGATTGACATTTTCTCAGTCTCCTTCACTAACTAGGACACTTGCATGCTTCAGTGTAGAGCACAGGTTTGTTTCTTAGCCAGTCATCTAAGTTTTCAGCAAATTGCCCCCTCAAATTAAGTCAAACTACACAAATATGTTCTGTAATATGAATCTGGTAAAGAAAAAAAAGGCCAACCCCAAACACACACATGTGCAAGTCCGGAGAGGAAGTTACAATAGTGTAAGATGTACATTATCAGCACATTGAGTGTTCCATTTAATCATAAGCATTACAAGAACTTGCTTTTAGTCACCTTAAAAACTCACACCAGTATATGACTTCTAAATTAAATTTTCACAACTCAAGTGATAGCTAAACCCACTCACACATCACACACACTAAACAAGGAACCAGAACAAAACTCATTTGTTTTAAGATTTTAATGCTAGATTTTTTTTAGAAATGTATCAAACATTAATTCAGTGTGAGGATGATACTATTTACTGTCAGACGTACTATAATAGTGTTCATAGTATTCATACAGTATGGAATGAGAGTGATTAGGAAACATAAGCATGTTTGTGTGACAGATTATTGGTAAGCAATGGTCTGGTCGATCCAGCTGCGCAGGTAGGACACACGGGCATACACGGCAGGGGTGCGCACATTGCAGTTGGAGGTACCCCAAGAAACAATACCCACAAGGAACCACACACCACTTTGCTCACAAACAAGAGGACCGCCGGAGTCACCCTTAAATGAGAAAAATCACTTTTAGATATGAAGACTGACGACTGCATCGAGATCTTGCTTTTACTATAGATGTATTATGTTAACACAGTGCTCTGAGGAGCTTTGTGCAGAATATCTCCTTATGCTTATTCATTTCTGGACATCATTTTTAGGCATTAAATATAATGTTACCTGGCAGGAGGACACTCCAGAAGCACCAGCACAGATCATGGCATCAGTGATTCTGTTATAACCCCAGTAACTCTTGCACTGGTCTGGACTGAGCAGAGGCAGGGCAGTCTGCTGGAGATAACGAGGGCTCGCTGTAAACAGAGGACAGATGGAGATGAGTGAGATACGTGTGTGTGTGTTTATCAAATTGATCTTTGTAGTGTGTGCTCATGCATATATACACCAATGCCTTTATGGATATTTAGCATGACACATGGAGCTTCTGACTTACAGGTTTGTCCGGTCCTACCCCAACCAGTGGTGACACATTTGGTTCCAGAGGGGATGCTAGTGCTGGAAGTGGCCAGGCAAACTGGAGACACACGGGATGTCATTTGTGCAGGGGAGGACAGCTTCAGAAGTGTGATGTCATTGTTAAAGGTGTTGGAGTTGTAGTAAGGGTGTGTGATCGCCTGGATGGAGAGATAAGGGTAAACTAAATGAGAATACAAGGTGATTTTATAACAATACACAAAAGAGCTTGCATCTTCATGATGTAACTTTTGGGTTTTGTTCAGTCTTTCCTTACCTTTGCAATATTCTTGACCTGAATTGGCTCGCTATTGTAATGACGATCATGCTCTCCCAGGATAACACGGTGGCTTCTTGGACTAGAAAAGATAAATATTGTTTGCGCAGTTAGGACTACTTCCCATTTGTCCATTTTTATGTCGTGTGGCACATCAAGTTACTTACGACACACGGCAGTGAGCGGCAGTTACCACCCAGTACTCACTGATCAAGGATCCCCCACAGAAGTGAAATCCTGTGCCATCCTTAGATTAGAAGAAAACATTTTCTAAACCACATACTTTGTCTGACTCCGTTACCTGTTTTGTGATTGAAACAACACTACAGTCGATGCAGAGTGAATGACTCACCTGAAGTGAAACCTGCCAAGGCCAGGACCCGGACACAGCATTCTCTCCATTTACAATCTTGTTGTATCCGCTTACCTGGGGTTTAATGGTAGGCACTCCACACCCTAAGGCCCAATGCAGAACAAAACAGATTGCTGATACATTAAAACTTAAAACCCTTCATTTCTACCAATTCTTCATTGTTTGCACAGATGAACGTGTTGCATGAAGATAAATCCCCAATCACTCACCCAGTGTAGAGGCCACAAGAGCAAAACAGCCAAAGAGCAAGAACATAACTGTTACTTGGTCGTGATTCACGCCCCTGTGTCTCATCTATGCGCAATTCTCTCTTTTTATGGTTTTGGTTCAAATGTTTGACCTTGAATTCTGTGTGTGGCTCAGCACACACCCCATCACCTGGCCCACCAGTCCCAGTTTGGGAAGGGAACACCTGGTGACAAGTAAGGTTTCTCAGACAATTTCAAACTAAACTATTTCTACAAACAAACAAACAAAACTGCAACATGTGTCACGTTTTTTGTTTTTTTTTTCTGTAAACACTGTACTTGCATCACATTTAGGAAATTAAGCTTGTATCTGTGTTTCAAACTTGTTTAAAACTAAGAGACAAGACTGTGTTCTGTGGATGAACCCTTTGCACCATGAACCCTTCACTCTAACAGATATATTTACATCTGCGCTTTTACTTACAAATTTATCTGGAAGATCAAATTCATTCAAATTAACATACCGGAAGGAGATATAGATATGCATCTATGTGGTGAGTTCACAGGAACATTGTTAGCTGCATGTTTCAGGAAGTGCAATCTGAGTCACACAATGTGCACACTTTTTTGAGTCACTAATGACAACTCTCTGAATTCTTGTCACACAATGATATGAAGAACTATAAATGAAAAGAGTCATAGTAAACTTCAGAAAGCAATAGGTGATCTTTATTGATTTGATAATTGGCAAATTAAAACTTTTTATTAAAGACGTTCTGTCAATCACAGGTAGTCATATGTGGCTTAGATTTGTTAATCTTAACACAACACTGGAGCAGAGATTAATCTGTATTTGAATGGATTGTCTTCTTGGTAAAAGGATAGCAATTAGACAATAAATATGTCAACGTTTATTTGGGTTACATGTGTGATGCAGGAGATAAAGATGCATTCAGTCGACCTCCTCGATAGTTGGGCCAGAAGAGGAGCCAGCTCCAGCTCCACCTGGGAAACCACCGGGCATTCCTCCTGGCATTCCTCCTGGCATACCCCCCTGGTATAGCTTGGAGATAATAGGGTTGCACACCTTCTCTAGTTCCTTCTGCTGGTGTTCATATTCATCTTTCTCTGCCATCTGGTCAAAAGAAAGAGCACATATTTCATTGCAACAGAGCATTATGAAATTTTTTGCTCATAAAAACAAAATAAGAAGGAAGTGTGAAATTTGCTTCCTGTTACACACAAGCTGTAAGCTTCTGCCTTCTCAGTTTCAGCCAAAAGAACCTGACTGCTAGGAAATTCAGATCATCAGAGTTTTTTTTTTTTTTACCTGGTTCTTGTCTAACCAGGCAATGACTTCATTACACTTGTCCACGATGGTCTTTTTGTCCTCAGGGCTGATCTTTTCTTGCAGCTTCTCATCCTCCACTGTGCTCTTCATATTGAAAGCCAGAGACTCAAGGGAATTCTTGGCTGTGATTTTGTCTCTCTGGGCCTCATCCTCAGACCTGAACTGCTCTGCCTCCTGCACCATGCGCTCAATGTCCTCCTTACTCAGACGCCCTGCAAAGGAATACGAAGTTTTATTTATTTACCCTTTTTGTTATGTAGCATATTTGACCAGTTTTTATTCTCCATGACCTATGCAATGCTTTAACTATGACTGCACCTTTGTCATTGGTAATGGTGATTTTGTTCTCTTTCCCGGTGCTTTTGTCCACTGCAGACACGTTGAGGATGCCATTGGCATCGATGTCAAAGGTCACTTCAATCTGAGGGACTCCTCGAGGAGCAGGTGGAATTCCAGTCAGATCAAACTTGCCCAGGATATTATTATCCTTGGTCATGGCTCTCTCGCCTTCATAGACCTTTACACAATATTCAAATCAGAATGTAATACATCAGTGAACATTTTCTGTGTGCAGGAGTGGTTGTGTGAACTGTTCCTTGTTAGTTGCCCTACCTGAATGAGCACACCAGGTTGGTTGTCTGAGTAGGTGGTAAAGGTTTGTGTTTGTTTGGTAGGGATGGTAGTGTTCCTTTTGATAAGGACAGTCATCACCCCTCCAGCTGTCTCAATTCCCAGGGACAGGGGCGTGACATCCAACAGGAGCAGGTCTTGTACGTTCTCAGACTTATCACCAGCCAGGATGGCTGCCTGCACAGCTGTAAAGTTTCCAAAGGATGACCTTGATTGACTAAAAGATTTATATAAAACATTTCATAATTCAGCACAATTTTTAAGAACAGATGTAATGCTGAGTACAGTCGTAACCTACCGGCACCGTAGGCCACAGCCTCATCAGGGTTGATGCTCTTATTTAAGTCACGGCCATTGAAGAAGTCTTGCAGTAGTTTTTGAATCTTAGGGATACGCGTGGAGCCACCCACAAGGACAATATCATGGATCTGGCTTTTGTCCATCTTAGCATCCCTTAAGGCCTTCTCCACAGGCTCAAGGGTTCCACGGAACAGGTCTGCATTGAGCTCCTCAAAACGGGCCCTAGTGATAGAGGTGTAGAAGTCTGTGCCTTCATAGAGGGAGTCAATCTCAATGCTGGCCTGAGTGCTGCTGGAGAGGGTGCGCTTGGCACGCTCGCATGCTGTGCGCAGACGACGCACGGCTCTTTTGTTGTTGACAATTTCCTTTTTGAATTTGCGCTTGAACTCTGCAATAAAGTGGTTGACCATACGATTGTCAAAGTCTTCACCACCCAAGTGTGTGTCCCCTGCTGTGGCCTTGACCTCAAAGATGCCATCTTCAATGGTCAGGATTGACACATCAAAAGTACCACCGCCAAGGTCAAAGATGAGAACATTACGCTCACCGCCAACCTAAAGTAAGTGAAAGGAGTTACTAGGAGGAACATAGAAAGGCGTAAGGTGTACGCTGGAGTGGTTGGAACTTAAGTTACCTTTTTATCCAGTCCATAAGCGATGGCTGCAGCAGTGGGCTCGTTGATGATACGCAGCACATTGAGCCCAGAGATGGTTCCAGCATCTTTGGTGGCTTGACGCTGGGAGTCGTTGAAGTAAGCAGGAACTGTGACGACGGCATTGTTCACAGGCTGGAATGATAATAAGACTTTAAATTAATGACTAACATTTCTCTCAGTATTTCACACATAAAAACAATTGGGAACCGACAGTAAAATGTTAAAGTTTGCTTTGTTTCTTCTTCTAAAGGAATCAGGCATTGTCTAGATTTATTGTGATTTACCTTGCCAAGATAAGCCTCTGAGATCTCCTTCATTTTGGTAAGAACCATTGATGATATCTCCTCAGGGAAGAAAGTCTTGATTTCACCCTTGTATTCAACCTCCACTTTGGGTTTGGAGGAGTCATTCACAACCTTGAAGGGCCAGTGTTTCATGTCAGATTGCACCACAGGATCATCAAACTTGCGGCCAATCAGTCGCTTAGCATCTTCATAAAATTTAACAGAAAAAAAACAAGCTACAGTGAGCAATACGTGAGGTTCGCAGTGTATGCACAGGTTGACTTACAGTAATGTATGTTCTTTCAAAGGGCCAGATGTTGTAATGTTTGAAGTTGTTAAATACTAACCATTCAAATGACACTTTAAATGGGAAAATTAATATTGCAAGTGAAATATAAAATTCCAGGAAGAAACTGTTGCTATGTAATGAAAAAATATTTCATTTAATTAACTGTTTTAATTAAGCTGTAACAACTTAGTTTCAGTAGAATTTAAATATTTACAATAAGTGTGCATCTACTGTTTGGTTTAACATCTCAAACAAGTGCAAGTTGTTTTGTTGCCTGTTTATAATTGTGCTGTTTTGTCGTTTTTACCAAATACAGTGTTGGCTGGGTTCATTGCCACTTGGTTCTTGGCAGCATCTCCAATAAGTCTCTCTGTGTCAGTGAAGGCCACATAACTGGGAGTGGTCCTGTTTCCTTGGTCATTGGCAATGATCTCCACTTTGCCATGTTGGAAGATTCCCACACAGGAATATGTGGTCCCCAGATCAATACCTACTGCTGGTCCTTTAGACATCTTGAAGAAATAAAAAAAACATGTTTAGTCATGGCACTTTTTATTTTAGAGTGTAATCCCAGATTAGTGCATTCATGCTGAAGACCAAATGCAGTGTCACACAGCACTTAATTCTTTGTCTACATTAATTCTGTCCTGTCTTAGCAGCAAAACACAAAAGAAGCTAAGTCAGGCTTTTCAAATGTGATTTACTGATCCTTCAATAATGATCAAGGCATCTATTTTCCAACAGCTGACTCCAAACAGCATGCGGTTGCTATAATAAGCATCAGGGTGTCTTCCCACCACTGAATAGTAGGTGGTTAGACATTTGAGGATACGCTGTCAAAGACTCATCTGCAAAACCTTCTTGGTCTTATTTCAAATAAATGTTTTAAATAATGACACTCACAATATTGAGCTTTAATATTCTGTATTATATGTAACTCGTGAAGAAATTAAACAAAAGCCTCTTCCTCCTCATGAGGGAATGCTAAACAGGCAGAGGCTGGAGATGACTTTTTATTTGTAGGGATAGTGAATATCAAAAACACAGTGCACAGAAATATTCCTCTGTGATAAAAGGCTCAAACTTGACTCTACTAAATTTAGTCAGTTGAATGTTTTTCTTTTTCATAAACTCTGCTGGACGATTCTTATGTTTTTTACAACTGCAGCAGATACTGAATCATCGCTTGTTATGCAGTTGTGTAAGAGAGCAGAAAATGCTGACACGGTGCTTCTGTCTGCTGGTTTTTACATGGAAATTAACGAGCAAAGCCAGATTTTTGTTTGTCAGGGTTGTTTATCTGTGTTTGTTTTCCCTTTTGCCTGCTTCTGTTTCTCATGCTGTTTGACAAAAATAAAAACAAAAAAACCATGCAAGATTTACTCTGGGAACTTTTGACTTTTTAGTTCAAATTTCAGAGCAGTAAGCAAGCCACGGACTGTGCAGCCAGGCCAGAGTGCAGTGCTTTTTTCATATAAGCAGTTACCTTGTGGAGTTAAGACGTTCAAAAGAGTTTACAGAATGAAAATGATGCTTTGTTTCACCCAGCACTCAGCCGTCTGAGCTCCTCTCCAGCACTTCCCTCTCCTGGCAGGCGGACTAAGAGGGCGAGTGTCTCTGCTTACCCGTGTATATAGCCCTCTGTGTGGGGAAAGCCAATCAGAGTGTCAGGTGACTCCACCAAGGAAAGTTCTGGACCCATGTATCTGCTAACTCGATGGATCTCCTTGAATGAAAGGTTGCTATTCTTATCTGTGTAGCTTTTTACTAGTTGAAAAGATCAAGCCAAAAAAATATCATGAAAATATTTCCTTCAGCCCCCCAAAAACTACTTTTTAACATGGATAATGTTAGTCACATGCTTTATTACTCGTGCTGTAAAGTCACTGAATGGTACACAGTGTTTGCAAATTAAGTTTTTTTTCCTTAATGTTTACAGCCAGTGTCTACTACTCTCAGCTATTAGATGCACAAAACAGATAACTTGTGATATTAATTCCCTTCAGAGGTGCAAACTGTGAGCAGTGGTTTGCTTTGTGATTTCCTCTCCATGCATAAATATATTTACCCTTTCCCTTTGGACATAATCCATGTTGTGGCTGTTGCAAAAATGCTCCCGGGGGAGGGGGTTTTCTGTAGTTACAATGGTTACAAACTTTTAGTATTTCTGAAAAATAAATTTACAATTAAGTTTTATTTCCTTGACGCACCGGTTAATAATAAACAAAAAAAAACAAAAAAACAACACATATTGAAAACATGAGCAAAAGCACAGCCATCTGAGTGAAACCTGTTAATTTTGTAAGATCTAAAATAATAAACATGAATATTCAAAACACCACAGCATGTATGATCAGAATGAGCTTTATTGAGGCACAAGCTCTTTAAATGATGAATACTGAATTTCATTCACTTTTGAAACACAGTCGTGCTGTACTCTCCTGTTACTGGATGTCCTCTCCGCCAGAGCTCTTCTATTCTTGTACCACAGGCCTCTCTGACCCTCTGCCATCTGGCAATAAATATAACTGCAGTTTGCTACAACACCTGTTGCGACAGACCACGTCTGCACACTGCTCGCATTTGAATATTGCATAACTCACCAGAAAGACGGGAGCAAAGCTCCAAATGAGGTAATAGAAAAGGTTCAGCTTTAGATTTTCTTTTTCAAAACTGGTCAAGAAAGCAAATAAAATAAAGCTGTCGTTGGTCAGCTTTCGTTACAATAAATACTGTACAATAATGATAAGCAACAATAGTTTGTCACTTTTAAGGTAAGCAGCCATCGTACATCCAAGTATTTTCCTCAGAAACAAAAGTAAATGTAACAGTTTGTGCCATCTAAACTACACATATGAAGGAATTTCCTTTGTCATCTAAAGTTTTTTGCAGTATTTGCATAACAGCAACTATTTTAAAACAAATAAACTACACAATTGATAAAAAAAGTCTTCCTGTTTGCTCCTGTTTGCTCTGCAGTACCCACTCATATAATCCCATGCACAACTCTTGCAGTAGTTGTAGAAATGGTGCTCTGCCTTCTTCAGCGTGCTGTTCAGGTCCAATCTTCCCTGAAGGCTGTGCAAAAGTCACTGGTTTAAGCAGTGCATTATACAGACGAGCAAATACATAAATATTTTTCATGCAACATGTACAAACACCTGCTGGTAAAGTGGATGAGCTGGACACCATCTCGACACCGCAGCAGAAACTCTCTGTTTTCCAACAGGATGGCTGCACAGATGAAGAGCTCAAAGGTGAAGTCAGTGTTGAAGGCCTGCAGCTCTGACTCCAAGTTGTCCTCTGGAAGCATCACAAAGCCATGATGTATCTCTGTGAAACACTGTAAAGAAGTAACTTTCACCCAAGTTTCACCTGTGCAGTATTTTTGTGCCAATCTTTCCCGATATCGGGCGCGGTCGACTTGCTGCGAGATGAGCTCCAGGTGATCACAGCTAAGGATCTCAAACAAACGTAGTGCATCACTGTGTTCAAACTCCCTTTGGAAACCCAGCAGTAGCCACCTTAAAACATGTTGGCAAACATAAAAACAAGTGAATAAACGTCTATAAAACCTTAAAAAGTAAATATAGACACTCAAGATCTACCTGTGGCAGAATGTGAAGCTTTCCATGGTGTCTTTGACCAAATGAGCGTAAAGTTGAGGGTCTAGTTCCTTCAGCAGGGCTGCTTCCAGCTCTGGAAGATGTTGAAAAATTATAATGATTTCATTTGTAAAGAAAAATTTGCATTTAGGTTTATTTTCAGAGTATTCAGGAGCCCTCTGAATCTGGTTTCAAGACAATATTCTTCCTTGTTCTTCTGCTTTTATCTAAATGCTTGACCGACTATCATTTCTACCACTAGAGGCAGAAGAGCAACAGCTTCCCAGCACTTTCAATGGTTCATTAAAGCATTTATGTCCTGTCATCTATGGTGATTCAGTATATTAGTCTGAAACTACATTATGTTTGATACCTCCAGTTACTTTAGTTGCATGTGTATTCTGCTTCATAAATCAGCAAATAAAAAACTCATATTCCACATTGAAATATAATATTTTTAAATAGGAAATGCAGAATATTAAGGTAGTTAACTGAGGACATCATGATAAAAATTGATAACAAAAAATTATGAACAACATTACAATTTGCTGGTGAAATGAAAGTCGTGCAAGACGTGACTTTCATTTAAAGACCAACATCACAGTATCAGCACAAACTAGTCATTCTGCATTAAAAGTTTGGAAACTAGTCCAGACTTTCAAATAATTATATTGATTTGTTAATGAGGTAAAACTTAAACAAGGGTCTTTTTCAAATGGCTTTACTGTCAGGGCAAGTTTCTGCTGGAAATAGTGCAGCACATTTATTGCACTCAAGTTATCCTTTATATTCTCACCTATTTTCCTGTGGAGGCCATCAGCTCTGAAATCCCTCGAAAATTTCTCCATGTAGCAGGAAAAACTCCAGAAAGTGTCGACCTCAGAGTCAAGAACCTCTAGGAAGCGGCTGCACAGGTCATTCATTCCCTGGGCATAACTAACCTCTGGGGCATCAACGAAACAAACGCTGAACAACAGAAAGCCTAAACAATAACATTCTCTAAAACTGTCTGATTTAGTTAATAGATTGGGAGATGGACTGATTCTGGACATTCACCTGGATGGAAAGCAGCATAAGTGATGAGGATGTCTCTCAGCACCAACAGATTGCCTAAACCTTCGTTTCTGTGGACACACATGAATGATTAGTCATATATAAGTAAGCAGAATCAGTAAATGTTCTATGCATGTTTAGCACTGTTATTAAGCTTATTAAGACATTTAAAAGAGCAGGCGCAAAAAGAATTTTTTTTTTTTTTTTTCCAATCTGCAGACACACACAGTGGCAAAGCAAAACCAGACCTCTGATGAGTGTTCTCATTTTATCAGAAATAAGAGTCACAGATCTCGTTTTACATCACTATGCCATGAGATGCTTTTACAACTTCTACCTGTATCCATTAACTTGAATTCACTGCTTATAACCAACTGATGGTGGAGCTTACTGGTAGTAGCTAAGATCTCTGTTGGTTCTGGGCACATCCTTATCAATGATTCGTATGGCTTCTTGAAGCTCCTCCTGGTCAAATGTGACCCGTTCAAATAATATCTGGAAACACAGGGAAATACAGAAAGTCACTATCAGCAGATATTCCCTCATTTAGTGTTTGGATGACTGTGGTGAAGACATTGTTTAACACATTGTTGGTGTTAAGCAGGACTGAGGTCTTGTAACTATTAAGGTCACAACATTTAATTCACTAAATTTGTACAACATTAAACAGCAATGACCACTACTGCTGCTTAGATGGAGGTACTGTCATACTGGATGACACCACTTCAGTTACTCATGTTACTCACAATTTATAGTTTCACAGTGATTCTTCATTGTAAGGGAGCAAGTGGACTAAAATTGTTACATTTTTTTCTTTTTGGACACATCAGAACCACAAGTTCCCTTCACTTTAGTTCACAAGGTTTCAGCCTTTCCCTTTAGTTTGTCACCTGCCTGAATATCTAACTGCTATGTTTTGTAGAGCTTCATACTCTTATCTTTCATGGGGTCCATTTATTTATTTGACTGTAGGTCACTGAGTTTATTTTTTTTTATTGATGTTCAATAGAAATTGCATGGTAATGAAAATGCAGTGGTTGCACATATTTTGCTGGGTATTGTAAAAGAAATGTACAGGCCTTTCAGCTGCTGGTAAGAATGCATACTTTTTAGACAGAAGTGATTACATTTACACTTCAGACACCACAAAGAGGTCAAATAACGGCAGAGTAAATAAACAAGAAGTTGCTCAACACAAAAAAGAGAAATAACCTACTGCAGTGTTTTCCTAAACAGCTGCATTTAACTGCTTCAGTGTGAAATAGACACTTATCCAGAAACAATGTAAAGGGTATTTATATTAGAACAAATAACATGAAACTTACTGTGAACAAATGGCAGATAGAATGGGATTTAAATGTATAGGTTATCAATATTACAAGCAATGTTTGACTTGTCTGACCTGTGCTTGCAGCTCCAAGAAAGCCAGCCTGTCCCTGACCTCCTCAGACTGGTCCTGCACCTGCTGCTGCACCTGTGTTTCCCTCTGGTCAAAGTACCTCACGGCTGAAAGCAACTCCACTTAAAGTAAAAAGAGAAAGTTGCTGAACATTTTAGGTTGGACCAGACAAGAAAGGAAAGGAAATGAAAGTCTTTGTCTGCTTGAGCCTTCACCGTCCGTGCCGTTGAGGTGGATCCGCACTGCTGAGGGAAGAAACTGCTGCCACTTTCTCTTCATGACCTGGTAGCGCACCAATAACTGCTCCTGCAGAAGAGAGCGCTCTGAAGCAGTTGAGCTACATGGGTACATCCCGAACAGGAAGCGCCACACCAGGCCTCGCTCACATGGAGACACACCACCTAAACAGGGATTGAAGAGCTTTTGGTCATTTAAAGGAGTCAGACTTTGAGGTTATGTGAGGTATTGCCCTACCGTCAAAACAATCATCACCAGACTGATGCCAAACTGAAACAATTAAGATTTTAGTGAAATTTCACACAGGGATATGAGGATGTATTGCTTTCTGTGGTCTGTAATCTGTGGACTCCCCTTACATAAAAGTGGAATGTGCATAAAGGTCAATGGGCCACAGAAAAAGAGGGTGAATTTCACATTCCTGCTAACAGACATGTGATGTTTTTATTCCACAGTGAACTCATCTAGATCGACTATCAATGTCCTGTGCCTTTGTCCTGATAAAACATAACCATTAAGAATACCTGATGGACACTCTTTTTTCATCCACAACGATAAAACCACATCTGAAATCTAAAGCTATGCTTATTACTTAGCTTCTCCAACTTTACTGAGAATGTTTTTGCCAAACTCTAAAATCTCACATGATTCCCCCCTCTTAGAAATCCCACCAGCTCTCTAAATGGTGTCTGTTATTTTATCACAGCAGTCACGCTGGAGTTTTTGCCCAGAGGAGTCTGATGTACAATGAAATGTCAGTATATATAAGAGAAGAGTGTGATTATGACTCAGCTTAAGTCCTGAAGCAATGCATCACTTGACTTAGTCAGGTCTACAGGGAAAATGGTCATAGTTCACTGTTACATCTGTTCAAGACCTTATTTAACTAAAAATGGATAAATATTATCCATTCTAGCTTATCTTAACAAAGAATACACTAAGTGAATTAAATAAAATGAATAACAACCAAAGTAAACAAATAACACACAGATGGCTGCTACAAGCTACTTCATTGCTTGTGTAGTTTTACCTAGAAAAGTGCATCATATTCTGTAAGATGAAGTATTTTTGGAATTTTTCAGCAAGTCTAAGAGAGATTTTATTTCAGTAACAAAGCAAAGGTCCTTAGTTTTTCATGACAACTTATTTTAGGAATATAACTCTGAGACGTGTTGGTGCCACTTCGCAAGAAAGGTATAATATCTATAACCTGATAAGTAACAAGTAGCTGAGATTTACAGAAGAAACAGTGGAATGTAGAGTAATATTTGCCTCCCAAGATTTAGGAGTATAAAGTTCAAGAACTTTAAGTTTAAGCACCAGCCTACATTTCATTACTAACTGGACAGCCAAATACTTCAACAAAGGCCACATTTATTTTAGCCCTGAAATCATGGTTGCAGATGCCAACTGCTTTCCATTTCCATCATGTCAATGCAGATAAACATTGACTGTTTGAAAACAGTTTCAAACATAAAATCTCATGGATAAGTAGGCTTTATATAGCTAAATCTATATCAATGGACTACTTAAAAGCTCTGTTTTACCTGTTGTGACATATCTTCACACTATTATGTTAAATAACTGAGAAACCCTGGGATATACTGTACAAGTTCTTAAATTATGCAGCTATTTAACAAATGACAGACTGTTTTTGAAGATGTGCATCCTCAGCCTGGACTCGTCGACCCTCCCCTCAGCGTCCATGACTCCGGGTAAGTTGAGGCGTGCAGCGGACAGAGCAGGGCAGCTCACTGCAGCGACTCTCCTGCCACAGCGCGTCTCTTCTCCCATCGCCTGCTGCGGTTTCCCGTTGTTGTTATTGAGATCCTCCATCAGTGCATGGCGCTTTCCCGTTCACACCCACACAGCTTCAGTTCACTTTACATTGAAGTTAAGTCGCACTTCTCTCTAGCTACTCCCTAAAATATGTCTCTCCCTATAACCCATCTCTCTTTGCGCACGAGAGAGCAGAAATCAGCCAATACTGACTTCTTTCTGCAGCGTCGAGACGTCGGGATCACCCCCCCCCAAAAAAAACACAATTTCAAGGCACCATTTCCAACTCTGTTGACTCACATTCAACTAGTTGGGAGTCATATGACTGCACCTTTAAGATCCCAGTTTGACCCACATTCCAGGTGGAGTCCCGGACTTTCAGACTCCAAAGTTCACAATGAAATTACAAAAATGTCTCACTGTCTCCATCTAGTGGCTTTTTATTAAAATATCAGGTTTGTCAACCAGCTTTAGCGACAAGAAATGGACTTTTCATGACCCCACGTGAGGTTCTTTAGTAGAAACAAGAAGATTCAGCGAAATGGTTTCATTGGTTAATTAGTACAACAGATATGCCGCACAGCTTTGTGGGTTTTCAGCACTTCTGTATGAGATTCTCTTTTAGTCACAAACAGCAGTGCAAAGTGCTTCGGGGGTTCATCTGCCCCCACGAAAACCCTCATGTAAACACTCATTTCAAGATCTCTGAGGATAATATGAAGTCTTAGCAAACAATAGACACGTGAGCTGCAGAGGAAAAGCTCTCTAAAATGTGCATTTTGTGTAACTGGCATGATCAAACTTGTATTTGAGTCAGACTGCTTACACTTTATGATATTTTGAGACAAAACATTGACCTGATCATCTTGAATAATTGCTAATGCACTAAAATTACTGAATGAAAATCTGAGGCTATGGAGCAGAGAAAAGTTGACTAAACTGCAGAACAAATGTGTTACTGGAAGCTCCTGCAAGCTTTGTATTTATTTATATATTTATCTGAAGTTTGAGCACACTTACCTGGAAGTTGCACCCTGCAAGGTTAAGTCTAACCACATCCTCCACACAAAACCAGTGTTGCTGAATTTATTTGAATGTTTATTATCTATTGTAGTAATTAGTATTTAACCTAATCATGTCCTCACATAATTACATCTTCACCATCTACATGGAAAACATTTGTTCCAAATAACATAGCTCATACTGTGCTGGACTAAATATAGCACATTAATATACATAAACAAAGTTACTAAAACTGCATAGTGATCTATTGGCTTTTTAAGGGTAGCGTGCAACTTAGACATCAGCCTTAAACTCAGTTTCATTCAAATTTTGCTCATATCTTTTGAACCTGAGAACAAGATGGCGCATTTCTTGTTTTGATGCTGATCTATCTTCATCGCATGTTTTAATATGTGTATAGGCATCGCTGAGACTGCATTTGTGGCAAAAATGTGTTACAAATAAGTGTTAAAAAGTTTTTTTTTAACTTGAGACTGTGTTGTTTTGAGAAGTGTAGATAACAGATTGTAATGCTCAAAAAATGTGTAAGTGTTGTACTTGGTCGACTGCTTAGTGGAGTGGCATGCATACTTCCTCAATGCAACCAGCTGGTGTCAGAGTCTGTGGCTCTTTCTTGCATAGCTGTTGGAGTTATATCTAAGAATAAAACACAGGATTCTGTAAGGTATGATTCTATAGCTCTTTATTCCTGCACAAGAAAGAGCATACACAAGATAGTTGGAACCTCTCAGTGAATGCCTTCAGTCTTCTGTAATATTGGTGTTTTCATCTTCCCCCTTTCAGCAGTAGTCACACTTTCCCATTGAATCTAATGGATACGTGTCCCGACTTCTTATTGTGCGTAGCCTACTTTGCTCGTAAGTGACCTTAACAAAAGCAACATTTTAACATATCTTTGCAGGCATAGATGTCTTTTGCTTATGATTTTTTTTCTGTTAGGCTGCACAATGTTGCATACAAGTAATTTCATTATGAGAAACTGTATGAAATAAATACACTGTTCTAAGTTGCTACAATAAAAGAGACTCAGAAAACCAAGGACACAGCCTGTGATCTCTGTTCTCTTGCAACCTGCTTCTGCCTCCATTTTTCTGTGCCAGGCATGCTGTGTGTGTCATAATACACAGTATGTACGTAAATGCAACAATACAACAAAGTTTAGAATAACAACTATTTTCTGATGTTTAATTTTCTGTTTTTTGCTTGGTTTTTTTTTTTTTTTTTTTTTTTTTTTTAAATTAAACTGATGCTGTATATAAAACTGCTCACCTGACAGTTTGAACTTTAAGCTGTCAATTAACAAGTTAGTATTTTAGTAAAATAACAGTTTTTCTTTTTTTCCAATACATTTAACAGCACACCTCCTGTGTATTAGCTCAGGTTGAAAATAAATGCTCTCCTTTAGGATTATTGTCCAAATTGTCATATGAAACTAAAAATAACACAAAACAGACGTTAAAAATGATGAGTAAAAGAAGAAATGGTTTATAAAACTGAGCTTAATAGTGGGAGTCATCCATCTGAAAACCATTTGAGCTCTAAGCAGAAGTTAGAAAAGCTGTTAACATGGTTCGCACCACTTTACATTTAGTATTTTAGTTATGGTAAAAGTATCGTGCACTCATCTGAGCTGAATGGGCCTCCTCGGATCAGATGAAACTGCGCGCTGAATTTAAGCATAAAAATAGTGAAAGCACAAAACTAAATTACTTTTTTTGATATATCGTAAAAGTTTGAAAAATATTTGATCAAATAGTGGATTTCTTTAATAAAAAAAAACAAACAAACCTCAGTAGATCGTCAATAAGTTTACTCACTTAGCTCTTGCTCATTTTGTGTTTATTGATTCTGCCTCTCTCCTAATTCAGTCCAGGCCCCCCAAAGGAAAAGTTAACAATAATAACCTTTAAAATCAATAAGAAAATGTGTCAATTTAAACAGTATTACAAAGTTAATTTACACTAGACAAAAGAAGTTGACGAGATTCTGCTGAGTAGTAAAACTATCTCGGCCTTGGTTGTATCAGTGTCCTGCATTGGCACCGGCTTATCATGACAGCAGAGAAGCTTTTGTTTTTCCAGAGCTGATGGAGGACAAGCAGAACGAACAACACATGAAGCATAATAATGTTACACTTTCCTGCTAATTTTATCAGTTCATGTGGAAAACTTATGGTGCCAGGTTCTAAATTTCCTTGTTACTTTAATTTCCATCCAAACCAAGAAATACACTTAATTCATTTTTAATGCCAACAATTTCATGATTTAATCTGACCATACTGTGTATTTATATATTCCACAACAATAATGTATAATTCAGATTCTATTTTATCTTTCTATATTTCTGAACATAAAATATGGTTGTGCAGTTTCTCTGCGGAATGAAAGAAAAAGTAAACAGATTACAAAGCCTTAAATGTGAGACAACAATCTAGATAAAAAACCCTAATTGGAGTATGAAACTCCATGAGATTCACAGAGTTTGTTATTTAACCAATAAAATAAAAAAAAAACATCTACAGTTCAGATCTGCCATTGAATCCTTGTATCCAGTATCTTGCCAGCAATAACGGCAGCTCCGCATTTCTGGTATTTGTTGGTATCAGTTCTGCACATCTGACGACAGAAATTTAAGCCCTGTCCTGCATACAGACATGCTACATCTCAGTGGTGCAAATAGTTTTCTTCACATGACTTACTTTCTTCGGGATTTTTACTGCATTAAAATCTAGTGAAGAGACACATGATTTGTGCTCAAGGTTTCTTTCTCCTGCTGTGTGGCACACTTTTAAGATTCGGCACACAGATAGTTTTTCCTTTGAAATTAGCTGGTATAAATCTGAATTCATATTTCATTCATACTGTCAAGCTGTTTTGGTCAGCAAATCATGATCGGTCCAAACCAGCACCATGCTTCACAGCCACTTGTAGGGATATGTTTAACCTGAAACACTTGTGTTTTATGTAAGTTTTTAATA
>NC_136623.1:23931594-23996008 GCF_933228915.1 Telmatherina bonti
TCAGGTCAAAAATGGAAAGTAAATATTAATAGGACTATTTCAGCAACAAAGGGATTGCCTGTAATCATAGACTGCAGGTTTGAGTATCCAAAAGCACAGCACACCAGCAATGTTACACTTTACTGGAAAACAAAGGGAACCAGTAACTGTAGTAAGAATAGCAACGACAAAAGTGCATTCCTATTTCACCCAGATGAGACTTGTGTGATTTCACGGTACAAAGGAAAAACAAAGCTCATTGGAGATAAAACCAAAGAAAACTGTTCCCTTCTGATCCAGAGTTTCATGGATGTTGAACTGACAATATACCTGCGTGTAGCTGGATTCAATGACTGCTACAGTTTCAAAAGTGACCCAGTACAAATTTCTGTTGATGGTGAGAATTTAATTTTAACACATTTTCAGCGAAGATTGATTTAAGCAATTCTAGACAGAAATACTTACCATGTCTCACTGTCAGGTGTTTCTCCACCCACAATAAAACCAGGTATGACCAATAACTTTAAATTCTTTATTCATATCTATTTGGTATATTTCCTTACTTCCTCCTTTACAATCACATCATGTAAAGAAAAAAGAAGCACCAGTTAAAATATAAAGACAATAAAAACTGCCTAATATTTTTTTTCAAATAGATTTACAAACAACCTTAATGGTCACATCTGAACCCGTGACATGTAAGTTTATATTTACTCAATTTGTTAGTTAGAAAACATACAAACTCATATTTATTGTCTGAATGTGGAATTTATTGTCTCAGTGTGGCTCAGGGGATTTTAGTAATAATAATTTCTTTTCACAGCAACATCCAACAATGAACTCCAGACAACTTCCAATATGTATCTGGTCATCTTTATACCACTGGGTGCAGTTTTGATTATTGTTGTTATTGGAATCATCATTTATGCAAAACACAAGAGGTAATATCACTTTTAGACCTTTCATAAATTTAATGTGGAACTTTGTAGAATCAAATGTATTTTAATCCCATGGCCATCACTGATGATGAAGAAACTAGTTCAGTCTCCCAGAAATATGCTACCTTTTTTGTCTCTTTGGGAACTGTCAGTATGGTCTCTGCTGCTATGTAGGTCATAATGGAA
Organism: Telmatherina bonti; assembly: GCF_933228915.1. Classification (NCBI taxonomy): domain Eukaryota; kingdom Metazoa; phylum Chordata; class Actinopteri; order Atheriniformes; family Telmatherinidae; genus Telmatherina; species Telmatherina bonti. Next base: position 23,932,698 of record NC_136623.1, read on the forward strand.
AATTGTGCCCAAACTCTTAATTGATGCTGTATATATACACTGCCTGGCCAAAAAAGTAACCAGCTGGATTTAAGTAAGCAAATAATTACCAACCCCCCGCCATTAGATACTTATTGCAGAGGTGACCAATCCCGGCCCTCAAGATCAGCAGTTCTGCAAGTGTTGGGAGTTTCCCTGCTGCAAGATTTCTGAAAAGCTGAAGTGAAGCTTATTTGGCAGTTCCTATGGTTGCCATCTTGGAAGTGTCACGCGTGCCGTCTCTCCTGGAAAATACAAAGATTTGCAAAGGTTGTTGCTGAGTGGGGGACAGTGAGCATCAGGGTGGATGACTGACATCTATCAAACTCCAACCTGCCTGTAGCTAAGAGCTAACCAAGCTAATCCAAAGCTAACAGGAGCTAACGAGCTATAGGAGGTACATAGGCAAAAGCTAAGTAACACTGTTAACCGATTAAAAACACTGTCGTGCTTCACTTTGCCTTTTTGCAGCGGGATATCTGTACCTGTCAATCAAAAGGACATGCCCCCAATAAGCCAAATTTTTAGATTAAATTGGTTATAAATGGATGAATTATGAAAAATTCACTTCCCCCACAGTTGTCATGAAGACAAACCTGACATTTTAAACCTTAAATGTTTAAAAAAAAAACAAACAAAAAACAAACAAACAAACAAACAAAAAAAAGAAACAGGCTGTAAACATGTTTATTTTTGCTGTGAAGTTGATCTTTTAACGTGGTACTGTGGGAATTTGCTCTATTGCCCCCAATGGATGAGGGATGAGCTGCAATTTTTGGCACTTCCGTGTAGGCTTCACTGTTAGCCGCCGGAGGTTGCCGGGTGGGAAAGACACATCCTGTGATTGTGGAAAAGATGATAATCTGTTTAAGAGGGGGACAAATCGTTGGCATGCATAATGCTCAGAAAACATCTTAAGAAAATGCAGAATTTGCAGAAATTAGTTTAAGGACTGTACAACGGGTTATTTAAAACTGTAAGGAGTGGGAGTTGGGAGCCATCATCTTCCAGTAAGAAATGTGGTCAGAAAAAAAGTTGAATAATTTCAGTCTGCAATCACTTAGACATTTAGTGAAATCAAATTGAAGAAAAACAGCAGAATAATGAAGGACTATGTTTAATCGTGAAAGTAACATTTCCACATGCACAAAACAATGGCAAGTCAAGGGATTGGGACTGAATAGCTGTGTAGCCATAAGAAAACCAGTAAGCAGTGAGGCTCACAGGGTGAAAAGGCATCAGTTTGTTGGGATCAATAAAGAGTAATGGAAGAAGGTCATTTGGTTCAGTAAATCCAGATTTACCTTGTGCGTAAGTGATAGATGCATCAGGGTTAGAAGAGAAACAGATGAAGTGATGCAGCCATCAAGCCTAGTGCCTGTGGAGGCAGTGCTATGATCTGGGGTTGCTGCAGTTGGTCAAGTCTAGGTTCAGCAACATTATGTGCCAAAAGAGTGAGGTCAGCTGACTACCTGAATATACTGAATGACCAGTTTATTCTATCAATGGATTTGTTGTTTCATGATGACACTGGCGTATTCCAAGATGATAATATCAGGATTCATTGGGCTCATATTGTGAGTTGTTTAGGGAATATGAGATCATGTTCACATATGGATTGGCCACCAGCGAGTCCAGAGTCAGACTCTCTTCTGATCTTGGTGATTTTTTTTTTGTTTGTTTTGTTTTGTTTTTTACCAAGCAATATATTTGTATAATGTTTACAAGCCTCAACTCTTTCACTTATGAACTGCATCTAATCAAATCACCAACAAACATGTTAAAAATAACCACAATCTTATCAGGTCACAGACTTTCACCCGGGAGGAATCTGGATATTACGTGAACTTCAGCAGAGCATCATCCAACCCACCTAAAAGGTTTGATAGATTAGAAATTGTATTAAATCATCTTCAGTATTTTTCCACGAGTATATCTATTCTGTATGAGTAATTTTGTTCTCTTCTTTTAGTGAGACTTTGTGTAAAACATTAGATGTACAACATCCTGAACCAAAAGTCATTGATGAACCCATCTATATTAATACTGAGGTAATACAATTTAACATCCTTAAAAAGGCTTGAGGACAGGTCCTTAAATTTTTTTGGTAACAAACCATTAAACCAAACCCTGATGTAAGTTATTCTCTTCACAGGCATCAACAAATCAAATGAGCCAAGGCATGGATCCCAATGTTTATGTGAATGTGGATTATTCAAGATAGGAGAAACTGGATCGAAAAATTATACTTTGAATTTTCCTGAAAAGCCATTTCTATTCTGTCATTTTCCCCCAACTTCCTCATGTCTTTGGACGGACATATATATCTTGTTTTGGTGTCTAAGATTCATGTCAGTGGAAAAAGTAACGGATACACTTTAATTACAAGAAAACTTTACAGTATTGCTAAACAATTTGCAACAGACATTCTTGTTGACTCACTGTTGCATAAATTTACAGAAGTCACTAAAAAATAGATGACAAAATCTTATTTGCACTCCAATTCACTATTACTGGTTAGCATAAAACGTCTGAACAAATCAAAATACAGTTAACGGAGTTTGTAACCAAATTGAAAATAAAAGCTGGTGTCTGGTAGAGCATGTTTGACTGGATAATCTGCTTGGTTTTTGTTTTTTTTTGTTTTGTTTTTCTTTTTTATCAAACTGATACTGCATTTTGACCTGCTCACCTGCCTTTTTAAATTCTATCTTGTGAACTGTGAAACACTGTGAAACAGGAAATTATCAAGCAGTTTGCTGTTTTGTTTTGCAACTTTTTTAAGTGTAATATCCCCTGTCTGAAGTTCTGTTTTCTGTATGAAGCCTAATCTAAAAAAAAACAGGAAAGAAGTGTGACGCACACTCCATCAGGTTTTGCAACTTTATATAACAAATGGTAGTTTTAATGAAACATGTTTTAGCTGTTCGTGAAATATTTGTGAAATGTGTGTGCTGTGTATGTGCTTAGGTTGAAAATAAATTCTTTTTTATAATTATTGCCCAGACTTTTAATTGTCATGTAAGGTAGGTAAAGACTTTTAAAAAATGAATACAACATTTGGATCTATAGCAGGTATCTCTAAATGAGGTCCTCCAGGGCCAGCATCCTGCAGGTATGGGATGTGTCCTTGCAGTAGTACACCTCATTCAAATGAAAAATTTGTCTGAAAGACCTGTGTCAGAAAAAGTTTTGCTGTTTGAGATGTGTGTAAGACGGAGTTGTGAATAGGTTAGATGTGTGAAAACTGACATAGAGGTTTAGAGTTCAGGGACAGGGCTTAGAGCAAACCAGGACTAGGCCTTGATCTGTTTTAAAGTGGACCATTTAAGTTACTTTCTCAATCTTGGTTTAAGGTTAACCAAAATCATATGGTAGCATACCATCTTAAGTGTATTCATTCAATACTTTTATTTTGAAATTCACTTGTGATGCAGAACTGGAAGTGATGATAGGAAGCCATTACTTTGATGAATTTGTTGAAGCCTGGTGAAATGTGTTTCTTTAGTATAAAAAATTTCTCCATGGTTTGTTGATTCATTTAAAGACAGTTTTGAATACCTGTTAATATTTATAAATACATTCACAGCATTCTCCAAGTGGTAGCAACATTTATTTATCCACTAGGCCTGCTTTGTTTTAATCTGCTAGATCTCTAAATTTCTGGATGCTAAATTGAATAAATAGTGGATGTGTTGGTCCACAATATTGTTTTTTTTTTATAAGTGTTTCATACATGGAACAAATAATGAGATATATAAAATAAAAGTGAGTTTAGTTACAGGCAGTTTGCCACTATTGCAATAGATTTTGACATCTTGGTTTTGACATAATCAATATTTCATTTACAGTTTAGATTCTAATTTACAAGAACTCCTAAAAACTTAATTTGATCATTCACTGCTGCAAAGTAATGTAAACCATTTAAACTTCAATAAAAACTTTTGTTTAAGATTATACAGTACATTTTGTGTGATTTTATGGCAGATTTTTACCCTGCCACATCTTTTAAATGACACTGGTTTAGCAGACAAAGAGCAAGAGCAAGCTGTGCTTTTGAGCATCTCTTGAAAATTGGTTCTTTGCAAAAGAATTTTCACCCTCACCTTCAATCATTCTTTCTTTTGTCTCCTCACTGTACCATCATCTTTGTCATTATTTCAAGCTCTCAGAAAAGTGAATAATAAAGCTAGACACAATGTTTTACTAACAGTTTGACATTTCACATTTTTTGTAAACATTTCCAATCTTTAATTTGACGACACATTTTGTGATGCTCTTTGTGAAAGTTTGTGTATTTTTAAATATTTACAGTAATGGGGTGTACACAATAAGCATGAACCATTTAGAGGTAGGGCTTTATTGTTGAGTGAAATGCCAAATCATTTAGCTGTGATGTTTATCTGATGCTGTGTTTTCATTTAAAAATATCTTACTGTTCAGCCAGGAATGGTTATCAGCTTCTTCTAGTCTTCCTGTCAATTCAATGTGATCACACCTTCAATCACACGTCAATGGGTTTTCCACTTTTAACTTGTCCAGCCACACAGGATAGTTTAAGTTTAATTTCTGTCATTGATTACTGAAAAGATATGACCACAGAGGGAAAATCCAAGTCTTCATAAATACATACAGATTGTTTTTGATACAGTTATAAATTTTTACTTCTCTGAAAATTTTGAAATCTTCCATTTTTAACCTTTGTTGTTTTGTGATCTATCTTGGTAGTGATACAATCTTTCGCAGAAAACAGGATATTCAGAAGGCAACGTGAGCTGTGCATTACTTGTTGTCACTGGGCAGTATTGTACAACAAAAACTGGCAAATGTATTTACACACAAAAGTCAGCAAGAGTTTAATCTTCATTTTCTATTGAATATTATTGAAAAGAATAACAAACAACTAACTATATAAAGACATAACCAGCCATGAACAACAATATATAAGATTGAGCACATATCAATTAGCCTACAGGATAAAATATAAAGATACATTAAAACTGCAGATATAGAAACAGAAAAATTGTGGAAGAATTGCAAGTGTGTCTGCCATGTCCTACACGTTGGCGTATATTACATCTTCATCCCAATCACCCTGCAAAGAAAAGAAAATGAACTTACTATCTTTTTAATGTATGCATAGAATGACTGAGGGAGAAAATTAGTTTTCTTTTCTTTTTTTTACCCCTATGTTTCCATAAATATTACTATCAACTCCAGAACAAGGATCCTCATGCGACATCTCTTTCCTGAGAACAAAAAGCAGAAAGAAAAAAAAGAATTTCTCAATCATGAACAAAGAGTTGTGTTTTTTCCAATTTGAGGTGATTCTTTCAAACCTATTTGTTGTGTCATAGCGAGGAAGCTCCAGAGCTGATTCTGTCATCTTGGTTCTCCTATCTACTTGTTGCATGTCTCCTGACCTCCTCCTGCTGGCAGGATAAATGGGAAAACAAATGAAGATTGAATGTTTCACAAAAACCCTGGCAATGCAAACCGTAAATAATGGTGAAGCCTGGAAGTTAGCAGGGAGCTCCATTATTTTCTTAGTATGATGTGAGTCCATAGATGATCTTACTATTGTTTTTCAAGTTGAAAAAAAAAGAATAGAAAATATTATTTAAACCTTCAGAGCTATTTATTACAGTAACATTTGTACAATTCTACAAATATAAATGTCACATTGATGTGGTAATACCTGAAAATAAGGTGGGACTAATGGTGAATCTACACAAAGGGACTGGTGAAGTAATATTTACATAAACACAATCGTTCAGTAAAACAGTATATAGTGGCATTCAAAACTTCATGTACTTGAAAAGTTGAAAAAATGAATCATAATTTATGATAAACCCTCAAAATTCTAAATTTATAAGTCGGTTCTATCAGTTTTTTCTCCCCTAAAGTTTAACTGTTTAGTAAAAACTTTGCTGTGCTGACTTTCATTCTCAGAACGACATGTTACCACTCACCTTATCATTTTTAATTTTAAGCACAACTAAATTGAATTGAAATGTCATGATATGTGTTTTGTATTTCCAGTTTTGGTTTCTTGTTTTGTATCTTTAGTTCTGGTCTTTACTGTTTAGTTCCCTTGTTTCTTGTTTAGCCTCTGTAGATTCATTGACCACACCTATATCTTGTTTGGTTTTCCTGTTTATTTATACCTCTTGGTTTCTGTTCCTCGTGCTGTTTTATTGCTTGTGTTTTGTGTTTGCCTCCCGTGTTCGCTTCCCATTTTAGTTTATTAAAATTTCTTGATATTCTGCATCCCTGTCTCCGATTCCTGTATTTGGGTCCTCACCTCCACCACCCTCGTGACTTTCGTGATGAAAGTCCTATGTCTGATAATGGCTCAAATTTACCCTTAATATACAAACAATTTGAACACAAATGGTATAATAATCTTTTAAAAATAAAACTTTATAAAAACCTGTTTTAGCCACAATGAATTGGTTATTTTCAAACCTTGAAGAAAGTGTTGCACAAATACCTGCCAGTAAACTCAAACCCTTTTTTTAATTGAGCTTATAGTAGCACATTTTAAAACATTGAAATTGATTTTTTTCTGATTCAACAATGAGGAACAATATTTTTTAAACATAGTGTCAAATTTTAGGTTCTCCTTCGCAAAATGAATAAAAATCCAAAATATCCTAGAGAAGAAGGTTTTTTTTTTTTTTTTAGATTTGTCTCTTCATCCATTTTCTTAACTGCTTAGTTCAGTTAAGGGTTGTTGGGAAGCTGGAGCATATCCCAACAATCATTGGGTAAGAGGCGGGGTACACCCTGGACAGGTCGCCAGTCCACCACAGGGCCACACAAAGAGACATTCAACCATTCCTGCTCACGCTCACTCCTGGGGAAAATTTAGAGTAACCAGTTAACCTAACTTGCATATCTTTTGGTGGTCGGAGGAAACCGGAGTACCCGTAGAGAACGCACAACCATGTGAGAATACAGCTCGAAACACCGCCCAGATGCGACTGACCTGATGGAGGGATCAGTATCTCTTCGTAATGATTGAAATACGACATGATTGCAGTAGAGTGAAAACAACAATTTCTGATTTTAAATCAAGAGTTCGAAGGGGTGCAGTCAGGATTTGCAGGACTCTAAGAGGGATCCTCAATCCACCTTGTGGGCTGATGTCCTACAGGCTTTACAAGTGTCCCTGCTGCAACACACCTGAAAAAATTCACTGTGTATTTCGTAGATGTTTCTTGTCTGAGTCTGATGTAGGTGTATTTCAGCAGCAACACTTGAAAATCTTGCAGGAGACCGGTCCTCTTGAAAAGGGACTGAAGATCCCTGCTCTAAAACCTTTTTGAAAGTCTAATTATTCTAAGTCTTTGTCAAATTTCATGATTGCAGAAAGGGACTTTGTTGAAACTGCAAGCAATCACTCCTCTAGGTGAAAGTGATGTAGTTTCATTAGTCTACACACCAACATGATTTGCATATGTGACTTGAGTGCACATATGTGCTTATTTCTGATGTTATTTTGCATTTACGGTGATTCATTTTTCAGATCATCTTGTTTTGAAATTAGGATTGAGCCTTTAATGTAACTAAAAAAGAACAGTAACTCCCTACCTCAATCTGACAGATCTTTTTCACTTACCACTTTATAACAATTCCCACTGCTATGAAAAGCATCACCACAAACATGCCTGCTCCGGTGGCGATGAAAATAATCGGCATCATTCCTGTCCAAACAGAAATCACAGTGTTTTTCTTGTGTCCACACACAACGGTGAGAGGCACTTCTGCTGTGAATTTTTTTTAATTTCAGTGTTTGTTCATACCGTCAGCAGGTAAAGGGAGTGTGAGATGTGCTCTACCGACTGTGTTGTTTGCCACACACTGCACAAATTTAGAAGACTGAAATTCTTCTAGCAGAGCACTGAAGGCATAAGATCCATTTTTCCCTTCTTTGGTACTCTGCAGAACTTTGTCAGCAAGTAAAAAATGGACCTCACTTGAAGGCTTGGAGTCTACAATACACTCACATTTTATTAAGTTATCCTCTGAGGAGCATGAAGACTCGGTTTTAATCTCGGGGCCATCTGTAAAGACAGAGAAAATTACAGACAGTTTGATTGAGCTGTGTATTTACAATTATTATTGGTGACAATTCCTTTGTCATTAGGTCTCCAACCATTTACTTACAAAACACATTAAAGTGCACGGGGCTTGATCTGGCTTGTCCCTCTTCACTGATGGCAATACAGTACATAAGTCCTGTGTGTCGGGAGACATTTGGCAGTATGAAGAGATTTCCCTGACTGTGATTCCCATCGTTTTCATTATGCCACTCATAGCGGTTGACTGGAGGGTGAGCATCCCCAGTACAGGTCAGCTTTACGGATTCTCCTTCCTTTACATCTGACTTGTACTCAACCTTCACATTGACAGGAGCGTCTGCATAAAAACATTTATTAATGATATGGTTTCTGCTGGAGTTACACATGTATACATTTTGTACAGCTGTGAAAAAAAATCAGTCCATTGAGACATTATTGAAACAATTTTTTGACATATTTGATTCTCTTATAAAAGATTATTATGGTTTACAAGACCACAGGGTTGCTTTAACTCTTCAACTGAAAAAAAAAGTATATATCAATAGATAAAAGTCTTTTTATGAATCCCCTCTTACATGAATTGTCACCTTTTTAGCAGTGGTGGAGTTTGAATGTCTCTGTGTACAAGGAAAGAATAGATCACATCTACACAAAATATTTGCTGTAATTAAAAAAAAAAAAAAAAGGTAAATTGAACTTTGATAACATAAATAATTTAATGCTAAAGTACTGCTGTTGATGTATTTTCAAGAGCAAAATCAAAAAATGAAACAAATATATTAAAAAAAAAATCAGACTAACAGTACGAACTTTATTTGAAAAATAACTAAGGATGTGTGAATTCCATTTTAATGGACAGATCATTTATCACAGTTTTGTTCCAGTGTGAAATAAATGTTCTTCTTTTTAAATTTTTCTCAGGTTTTTTTTTTTTTTTTTTTTAAATGATATGAATACTTAGTTGTTAAGTGATGGTAAATATTCTCAAACTACTCAGCATTGTTGTCTGTCTGGCAGCCATATTGTCTTGCACTTACACTGACTGGCCAGCTGGTGGCAGTGTATGGAATGACTCATAAGGGTCTTTTTTTCTTTCTTTTCTTTTTTTACTTTTCCTGTTCAGTGACTCATTATAGTCTAATGTGGTTCTTTATGTGCAAGTAGTCTATACCATTAACAATTCCACAAAGACATCCCCCTTCCAAAAAAAAAAAGAAAAGAAAAAAAACCCAATTTGAATAGTTATCCACTGTGGAAGGCCAGCGAAGGCCATCCTTTCCCTTGTGAAGGAGGCCAGATTTGTGCAATAGGGAAAGAGATTCCAGTTAGATTTAGTTGGCCCCATCTCCACACATATTTTCAAGGGTAATGGGCTTTACTCTACTCCAGAGCTGCCCTAAGTAACAGGTAGCAGGCAGGTTGGGCTCAGCAACAAACTTGAGTTTTCCATGCTGGAAGTGAGGGTGGCTTCTCTTATCATTTTGGTCAGGGAAGATGTTTAGTGAGCTCAACCTTTTATGGCCTGACCTATGAAAAAATGATAAGAAAAGCTTATATTTTCAAATGAGGTCTTCATTTATTTTATTTATTTGACCCTTTAGCAAAATATATCTTTTGCATTTTTTGGTGTGGTGGTGGTGGTTGGGGGTGGGGGGTAGCATTTTTCACGTCAATTATATCAGTGTAATCTTCTGCTTCCTGGCATCTATTAGGCGGCAGAGAACGAGTATCAGATTGTGTTCAACAGGAGTTTGAACAAAATGTTTACCATAAAGGGATGCAAAATGTCTTAGAAACTATATGCACCAAATATGATACCTTTGTCTTGATAAGGTTACGTGATTCTCGAGGAGTGGCTACAAATAGCATAAGGGTGTTTCCCCAAGTGATGCAGATAGGAACATGATGGCATTTATTCCTGTGACTGTGAAAGAGCCAAGCTCAAGAAGCTGCCATTGTTAAGCAGTATGTAAACATTTTTGTGGGTAATTTCTATTCTGCAATGGAGAAATACTAAAAACATGTACTGTCATAGTGTGTCACCTCTTCTGCTTTTGTTTAACCTCAGTGTGGTTTGTTCTCTTTAAAGTTAAACAGAAATTATTTTGACAGATAAATCTATGACAATGGATTTATCTGTCCATTGTCAGATAAATCCATTTATCAATTTAAATACTCTAATTCTTGGAGTGTTTATAATCATTGATGTGCACTTACATTTTACTCTAAGAGTCTTGGACATGTGCTGCCTATATCCTCCCTTGTACGTCACGTTACACTGTAACGGCTTGTTGTGGTCTATGTGGGTCAGGCGAAATGTCAGAATTGATGTTGTGTTCCACTGGCCATCACCCACATGCTGTGACTGGAAATGCTGCTCTCCAGAGTGACTCCAGTGGAAAACAGGAGGAGAGGCAGGGCAGGAGTGAGACACGGAGCAGGAGGCAGATGCACTTTGACCTGCTTTTAGCTCCTCTTTCACAGATAAATGAATGGGATCTGGCTCACCTGTGTAAAGTCAGTCAGAATGATCATGATTTTACTTGAAACACGTATGCGAGAGAACACTTTACATTGGGAGCTGACAATATTGTATGTAACTAGATTCACATTAGTGAAACAAGAACCTGAGGAGTAAATTCCAAGTACTATAAATTATTGATAAGAACACCTTTGCTATTTCATTCTCATTTGTGCTTGCTTTTTATAACTTAGAGCCGTTTAGTTTAAAAGTTCTGAATTGTTTGGGTCCATTTTTTTCTCATTCGAGTCCTGTTATTTTTTATTTCAGTTGGACTTTTTTACATGATTCTTCAAAATGTTTCACCTTTATCAGGCTTTAAAAGCTGTCCCAGAGACATTCATACATTTGGAAAGTTTTTAGAGGAACATAACCCACTTTTGACCACCCCTGGCAATTTCACATAGTCTTAACTCATTAAGTCTTGTGATCAAAACATGTTGGTTGAACAGATTATAGGGAGACCTCAACTCTCAAAGTGTGAGTATCCCAGCAACAGCTTATGGGCCTGAAATGCCCCACCAGTAAGACGGAACTGAAGCCACCTTTTGGATGAGGTTTGAAACATCTTCAAGAACCACAAAAGACATGAAGTTGTCTTTTATTTAAGTATTTAGATTTACCACACAGAGAATATTAAAAATGAATATTGCAATTTTCCAAATGTGTAACAAAAAGGTTTTGTGATAACAGTGAGAACTTGAATAAACCAGTTAAAATATTAGTTTGTGATTTTTACACTCAACCTAAATTTACACAGAAAAAAAACAGATGGACAACACAGACATTAAGGTGTTCTTACCAGTGACTTACAGTGCTTTTTGCTTTTATATGTTATCAATAGTGGGAAATGTTCTACTCACGGTTCATCGAAATGGAGACTTTATCGTGGAAGGAGTAGGAATCATAGTTTTTAATTTCAATCCGGAATTTAAAAGGTCCAGTGTCACTTTCATGAAGAGGATCGATCTTCAAAGAACAGTTCTTCTGTCTGAGATCTCCCACCAGTGTCACCCGGCTCTGATGGCTAGGTAACGTCAGAGACTTTGTTGGGTGAAATATCTTGTTATTTGTTGGATCCATCCAAATTCCTGTGTATTCACTGATCACCATCTTTGTATCTGGGTAATTAAATGAGCAGGGGATCACCACACATGACCCTGGAAGACCTTTGACTGAGGGTGGCACCACAACTGTCCAAGATGAAGCTTCAGTTTCAATAACTGTAATAAAATAAAAAAACACTTCTTGAAATTAATACAGGAAAAAAAACACATTTAAAAATGTACAGATAAAACTTGTATAGAAGGAAACGACTTAATGTTTCATCTTGTAATAATCATTATTTAATACACTTTACACTGGCTGCAACATACCTTTGAACCAAACACATGTGAAAAACAAAGGCCATTCAAAAACACCCATCTTCTCTTCTTTGAGGCCAAGCTGCAAATAAAATGACAAAAAAGGAGTACTGTCAACTCTCTCGTGACAGATGATTTATGAAGTTTCCATTCCCTTTTTATAACATTCTGCAGCCACTCTGTTGCATGCACTCACATTTCTTTTACTTGTAATGTATTTCACTGGATGAATGAATCAAATAACATATGACACCAATATTGTAAGCTCAAGTTCTATTAATATCTTGAAAAATAATAATTTTAAAACAGTAAAAAAAAAAAAAAACCCCAAAAAACTAGAAAATACTTTTGAACTGATCAAACCTAAAGTTTGTGTCATTTAACAAACTGTTTTCTAGAGTTACATAAAATATTATTAACTTTAACTGTCAAAATGTTTTCATCCACAGAGTGAGATCAGTCAGCATTAACTTCTATCACTTCCTGTGCTGAATGTGGCTTGAAGCTGGCTGCAGCAACCAAGCCTCTTGTGTGTTCTTCTGGAAGGGAATTTGCATGTAGTGATGAGGCAAAAGAGCCAGCTCCACAAGAAGGGCCGGCTCTTTCAGCTCCCAAATGGGTTGATTGAGGATCTTTTGTAGCCACATATTTTCCTCTCAAAAATTACTGATTTTTATGAGAAGCCTTATATTTGCCTTCATTTTTGCATTGATTTTGTTTATTATTGTTTACCAAAAATGCAGCAAGCGATGCCACAAAACAGGACAAGTACCAGAGAGCAGCATTAATGTCCTCAGTGTTTTAAACTGCAGCTAGTAACTCATAATCATATAAGACACAATGTACCCATGCATTCTCCTCATGGCTGCTGTGTCACAGCGCATGGTCATACGGGCCAATTAAAACAAGGCGCTGCCTTGGGTAAAGCTTTGTCCAGTGCACTGTGGGCAGCATGGCATCTACTCAATTAACTACTAACCTGCAAGAACCTGTGTTCTTGGTATTAGTATTAGTATTAGTAGGGGTAGTGGCAGCTCAGATGGTAGAGTTGCTTGTCTTGTGATCTGACAGTCTGCAATTCAAGTCCTGCTCCCCTACGTTGCTGCACCCCCAAGGGGGGACAAAATTGTTCTCTAAGGTCCCAACCTGGATAAAGGCAGAGGGTTGCATCAGGAAAGCCCATGTCAACTCCCCTGTGCAAGAATTCGCTGAGGTGACCCCTTCAGAGGGACAAGTCAGATGGGGACAACATTAGTATTAGGGTCATTTGTTGGCTATAAACTGCGACTTTGATCACACAGTTTGAATCCTGCAGCTTAAGCAATGATGTGTCCAATATGTGGAATTTTTATCATCGTTTTATGATGACAACATTAAACATACCATACCTTTAAGGGCCATCTTTTTTTTCTGTTTTAATGTATGGGTTTTTACTGGCTAGAGACATTTTGCATTTCAAGCAAGCACCCTAATCATGAAGAACACATGAAGAAATGCAGGTTTGTTTGGTTTAGTTTATGTTAAGTTACTTTCATATATGAAGTTTGATTTTTATGAGTGAGTAAAACTCCAGATGGGAGTACTTCCTTCTGTACCAGCTCAGTCCCTTGAAGAAATAAATCTTAATCATGCTAAATCAATCTACCTTAAATATTTCACAACTCAACCAAAGACCCACAACTAAAATAACATTTTGATAATAAAATATCTTGAATTCAGAGCTGTAAGTTTTAGTGAATTTTAGTGGCCTTTGTGGTCATTTAAAAAATACCTTTTCATAACCACACTTAACAGGCTGGAGTTACTGGAACTCAAAAAAAAGTTTTATTCAATCATACATAGTAGCAGTGCAATAAAACCAAAAAACAGAACATTGGTATCGGCCGATTTTGGTCTTAACATATTGGTATTGGTTGGATGAATTCAATATTTGTAACAGTATTTATTTCAATTTGTTCACGTCAGGAAGTGTGTATGTGTGTGTGTATGTGGGAGACGGGGGCAAGCGGTAATTATTTGGGCATGTGACAGTGATAGTAATGCAACACGGCATTGTGTGGTGTTTAACTGAGGTGAAAAAGCAATTTCAGCGTTGTGGTAATTTTTCACTGTAAAAAAAGATACTCAAAAAGCAGTATGCATTACTTGCAAAGTTAAAGTAATGCCATCAGAATGCTGGTCAGATCATTCAGCACCACCAATTTCATACATCATCTGAAAAACCATCATCCAGAAGTTCACAAACAGTGGAAGGAAGCTGATGGTGACTTTCACTCTGTGCAGAATTTCATCATTTTAAACTTAAAGGAACAGTGAACATCGGTTATCGGTTAACTTCAATCTTAGCATGAGTATCGGCCAAAACGTTCATATCAATGCATCCCAAACCAAAACTACATAATCAAAAGAAAATACTTGGGAAAGAATAATAATAATAATAATAATAATAATAATAATAATAATAATAATAATAATAATAATAATAATAATAATAATAATCCAGTAAGATCAAGTAATTTATTAACAGCTTGGTCATGTTGATTCCTTAACCATGCACGATTTATATCTTGTGGAATAACGACAGCTGCTTGTACACACTAATTTGCTTCCACTTCCAGGTGACAAGGAAACTTGTTACCTCTATGTGGTTGCATGGAATGCCCTGAGAGGAGAAAACAATTCGCCAACGAGCAGACTACCGTCTGCGCTGTTATCTGAGCTATAAGACTGAAAATTACTGCAGACGTTATCAAAATCTGGAAATAAAACTTCTCCTCAACTTCCCAATTTGGGAATTACAGCTGTACACCATAACAGTAACAAGAACTGATCTGAAAAATGATAGTTGTCACAAAAGATTTAACAAATCGGAGTATTTTAAAACATATATTCAAAGAAAAATTACAATAAACGTACCTTGGGTTGAAGGTTTAACAAAAGCAGAGCTGTAAACAGGATTTCCTTTGCTCAGTTGATGTTTACACATCATTCAGTCAATTGACAAGTCATTTGCACGACTTCTGCTCAAACTATGAATGTTTCCTCTCAAAAACAACTAAAATAGGGTGTAGTTCCCCTCATACCCACAGTGTCATCTGACTTCCTGTTCAAGAATTCACGTTTGCTACCTATACTCTTAGTGCATACACATTCCTTTGTGTATAAATAGCACACAGCAATTTTATGAAGTTTCTCAACTGAACACAACGAATGAGAAGATCCTCTTGTTTCTGTTCTGTAGATCAAAATGTCCACAGTGGGTTCAGCCTTTCATGGGCCCTGGTCTCCAACAAAGGCAGGGTTAAGAATTTCTCCTCTGTTCATGAAATTGCCACTCTCCTGGACAGCTAAGTCAACATAACGGATGTCTTGAGTGAGATGAATCCTTTTAACAGTCAAACTTTGCTTTCTTTTAACACTCCAGAGATCTTCTTCACATTGTGTCAAGAAGTCCTTCAGCTTGATTGTGTCCTCTCTCTGATGCCCCCATGGCTTTTTCTTTGGTGTGGAAGTAATGAAGCCAGTGGAGACCGAGTTACCCATGACCGGAAATGTAAACTCCAAAATGCAAAGTCTGCAAATCAAAGTGAAATTGTACTGAACATTTTAGTAATTATAATTTGCAAACACATATATCAAGGTTCAACTGAAGAATCCACAGAAGTCATTTTTACCTGGTAACTACAAGTCAGAGTGATGTCCTGTCGCGCTGCTGGTTCGCCTGCTAAAGTTTTACAGCTGATTTTAAGGTTTGTCTCTTGCAGTTTAAAGACAAACCTGCAGGCCGAAAGAGGGCCTGACCTCTTCTGACATCAAAGGAACAGGTAATCAAATCTAAAGATTAAACAAAGCAGTAACAATAGACGTTAATCAGGGCTGATTAAAGATCTAATGGGCAGCTCTCTGTATTAATCAGTCACAAGGAAGTTACTGCATTTAAAGTTTGTCATTACCCTAAAGGGATTTAAAACCTTGATGAAAACACTCAATAGAAAGCAGTTTTTGGGCTCACTATCTTTTGTTGTCATGATAGGACTTACCAGAGGTCAGTTCATCGATTAATTGCTGACTTGCATTCAAAAATGTCAGTGAGAGACATCTCAGAATACAGACATTTTGCAAATACTACAGTTAGTTTTAAATCTATTAGGTCAAGAATACCTAGAAAATGAGTGATAGATGTGAAATGGCAGAAAAAGGAAGTGCAAGTGAATGTTATTTCTTTTTTAAAGGTTTGTCTTTAAAAGGACATACATCTGTGTGTGTGTGTTTGAATCTGGTCATACATTTGTAGTAATGGATGAATCCATTTCTCCAGGCCTTGTGAAATTCAGGTTTAGTGCTCTGACATTTAGTTTTGGTTATACATCTCTTCTAACAGAAGAGACAAAAGGTGTGAGAACACTGCCAGTACAGAAAATGCAATGTGACAAAACGAGGCAATATCTATTTTATAACAGCTTGATCGACTATTTTCTCTTCCCTATTTCGTGTATTATTAGTTCGGTCTGCCTGTTGCCATATGTGTCACAACATCTAGTCTTGAAGTCGTACCAACAATTTCTAACAGTACTGAAAGAAACTTTCAATTATGTATGCAGAATGTCAATGGTTTTAATGTAACCAAACAAAGTGTTGGAATTTTTTATCCTTTTAATCTTGTTGCAGTGTCACTTCTCTGTGGTTATGACATATGCAGCACTTCAATAACCAGCTTTTAAACTAAAAACTAGTGTGTTTTGAACTTAAAAAATTGACACGCAAAGCACCCCCACACCCAGGTTTTTGGAAAGTAGCTGTAGTACAGTAATGTACCACTAGACCATTGCAATTGTATTGTAATCCTTGTGAAGGGTGCCATTTTCTGTTTTTTTCTCCTTTAGGAAATACAGTCATCTGAATTTTCATAATGCACAGCATGCAATATTCTTCCCAGTTCAGCTCCACCTAGGGTTGCCAATCTTGATTGCATTCAGCATTGCAATATATTAATATATTTAAGACCATCCAGCCAGTTCTCTGGTTTAATGTTCAGTATAAATTTATTTAAACTTTAGCTACCTGTAACGAGTAACGATGAGGACCCAGAAATGCAGCCACACACCACACACAGAAGAACATAGTTTCAAAGGAAGCTCCTTTATTATACAGGAGGGTGGTGGTGGGTAGGTGGTTTTGGAGTAGGGATGGTGAAAGCAAGCCTTCATGAAACATTGAATTAAATTTGACAATGTTGCCTGAAATTGACATGTTGAAAAATTTTATATGGTCAAAGAGCCCCATCTGTTGGCTTTGGGTGTATGACGAATCAGAGGGAAAGCATTGACAGGATTTTGTCACTGCACTTCTGACATCCTCATCTCAGTGTTCAATAAAGAATATGTCTTGTACTTTGTGTTAATATCTATTTCAGTCGTTCATATAAATGATAAAATGGGGCAGTTAGGTAACATTAGTTTAGATAACGTAAGATTATTTTGTCATTTAAAATATACCAGTCTGTAATGACAGTAGTACTTGCCACAAAGTCTGTTGTAAATAACAGATGCTGAACATTTAAAGCATGTTTAGGTTCCCAAAGCAGCAATTAAGGCCAGGGGTCAAAAACGACAGTCAGCCAGGGACCAAAGTTTTTCTATACAGCTGAATGGGAGCCAAAATAACCTTGTCACAGTTAAAACCATTTTTTTCTTTGTATTAATACATTTATTCATATATTAGATAATGTGCATTATTTCATTATATTCAAATGGAAACTGAAAAGCATGTTGTTTCTATTCTGTGTGTTCTACACACAAGTGCTTTTTACATTGTTATGTTTTTAACTTTGTGTGGGCTAGAAGCTGCAGCTAGAAGCTTCACTTCACCAAGCAGCGGTGAAGCGGCAGATGCAGCAGATCTGCTGGAACTGGGGGAGCTGTGTGGTGATTATTGTTAAAACTTGTAGTAGAAATAGTACATTTCACACCAAGACTCCGAAGCTCGTTTCATTCTGTTGAAGCAGACTGGTTTCAGTCACTGTTTCAAGTTTTTTCATCTCTGTGATCATGGGACCAAAGACATTTGAAGCTTCATACAGCCCAATGAAACACCACAATTGAGATCACTGATTTGAATTGTTGGTGCAGTTTCATTTACTGTAAGAGACCGTTAATTGTGATGGAACTATGATGGAGAATGCAAATAAAATAATCCCATGTATATGAACATTTTATGTCCCCACAAATGTGGGCATTTTTTATTATCTTATATGGTTTTGCTTTTCGGTGCCATTTTAGCTCTGCAGCCTCACAGGAAGAAGGTTGCTGATTCGAGCAGTGGTCTTTCTTTGTGGAGTTAGCATGTTCTCCTTGTATTTGCATGATTTCTGTCCGGGTACTCCGGCTTCTTCCCCCGTCCAAAGAAAATAGATGGTTTTGCTAATTTTCTCCATGCAGCCGTTGTGGCGATTGAAAATGAAGAAAAAAAAAAAAAAGAAAAAAAAAAGAATAATTATTATAATATAAAATTGTTATTGTTGTTTTAAGTAGTTTCAGACAAATATGGCTGTTTAGCCCATCAATCAATAAGATCATAGCCTGTAATATCAGGGTCATAGCTCCAAAACACTGATATTGAAACACCCATCAGCTCACTTCACAACCTGTCAAATTAATCTAAATCATGTTTCAAGTCATGACAAAAGAACATATTAAAACATTTCATTAGTAAATTGACATTTAAAAATGTTACATTTTTGAGCAATAGCTTACAGAATGATTACATTACTGAATGTATGGCTTTTGTAAGGGTTAGAAGGGGAATAAACTAAATTGTGTGAATAATTCGGAAGTTTGTGGCTGCTGTGACTGTTGCTGACCACTGGATGTCACTGGTATTGTCCATCTTTAAGGATTTGAAGTTTCTAATACTTTTTTAAACAATTGGGAAGAAGTCTCAAAAGTTTCACAAGGCTTCAGTTGCCCATTTATATCTTGTAGGAAAACATTTACTGCTAAACAGGCAGTTTCTCACAGCAAACTTCCTCCCCCTGACACAGCTGACTTTCTGTGTGTCTCTCTCTCTCCTCTCTCTAGGGGTTAGGGCGTTAGGGTCTATTGCGCGATCAATCTTGAAAGGGCCACCGTGTTCTTGTAACACAGCATCCCCGCCTGCACACTGACAAATAACTTGTGCAATAAGTTTTATTAATAGAATCTGGCCACACTTTTTTTTATTTTTCACCACTCGCTGACCAGTAATTTACATAAAAGATTGAAGAAAAAAAAGGATAAAAAAGGAGGAAATGCCTCCATTTTCACTGGCCTATCACCTCCATTGTTCAGGCCTGTATATCAAACAGCTGGCATATATATATATAGGGATGAGCTTTACAACAGACCACTCCCTGCTTTTTGGATCATTAACTCTGCTGCTGCCTCTACATCTTCTTTCACATTTTCAGAAGCAAAGTGAGAAGTCTTATCGTGCAAACAAGAAGACTAAAGGCTAAGAAGGTAAGTTCTGGAAATGTTATTTACATACGATCAACAATCATTTGTGATTAATTTTGATTCATTAGACTTTTGTTGATTTCTTACACATTTTTCTACTCCGAAAGAACTACACCCTACAGACTGACTGATGTTTAGTTTTTTACCGTTTGGATAAGTGATTTGATGTATTCAGTGGAAGCAACTTTCTCTCAGAATGACTGTCGAAGAAAGTTAATGGATCTTACAACCCATTAAGAAGAGTGATTCAAAAGAAGTTTGATTTGGTGACTTACAGGGATATTAGTGGACCTAATGTGAGCACACACACACAGACAGAAACTGAGCTTTGATTTGCCTCAAGATGCATCTTAAGGTAAAACAAAACACAAAAACTGGTAAGTAACTAAAATCAAAGTGACGGTCAGGTTAGAGGAGAGGTCTCAAACGAGGTCTGCTATCCTGCAGATTTTGGTTGTTTCCCTGCTCCAACACGCCTGATTCAAATCCAACAACCTCTTGTAAACTTTCTAGCAGGACCATTAATTTCATCAGGTGTTGGAGCAAGTAAACTAAACCTTCAGGATGGATGCCTTTAAGGATCAGATTATGACATCCATGTTTTAGAGCACTGTTTCTGAAATGGGGATACATGTGCGTCATGAGGTACTTGGAAGCACTCTATAGGATACTTGAGAAGATAAAAATAACAATTAGCTTTTATGTAAAATTACTTTAATGTTGATAAAATATTTTATGTCAGTTGATAAAATATTTTATGTCAGTTTACTCAGTTTTATTTTGTAAAACTGGTCAGAATAAAAATCCTGGCATTTTTATTCTGACCAGGATTTAAATCCAAATGCTTGTGTCCAGGTCAACATGGCAAATGTTGAACAAGTTGTGATGGACCACAGAGACTAATTTTCAGTTGAGATGGATGAATTTAGAGATGGCTAGAAATCCACAACTTATTGCTTTTGACTTTTTGTTTAGTTTATTTATTTTTATCTATTCCATAAAATATTTATAAAATTATATATTGTCATGATTATATAGCAAACATTTTCTATAAAAAAAAAAAAATCTATGAAAATTCTAGTCGTGTTTATTGCTGATGTAAAGTTAATAATTACAGTTCTTCAGTGAGTGGCAGTGTGGATGGTCAAACAGTGGCCTTTCTGTCTGAAGTTTGCATGTTTTCCCTGTTCAAACGTGGGTTCTCTCTGGCTTCTTCCCACCGTCTCATTTAACATTTTAGAGTATGAAGGTACTGTAATTTACTAAGCTGGTAGAGCAAACATTTGGTTTCTGTTTTTGTTCATTGATAATGCTGCTTGTTGATGTGCAGATGTGACGTGATGTGAAACGTGGTAAGTTTTAAAAATGTGCATTATGAATAAAGTAGATTGAATTGGATTTGTATTTAGTTAAAAAATATTATCATCGCTGATGTAGTTTTTGTTTGTTTGTTTGTACATGGATGTGTGGACGGATGTATACCAAACTTTACTTTGTACAAATTATTTACGTTTGTGAATGAGTCTATTTTTATTCTAAAATTAAAGTCACATTTTTTGTTGCCAGAAAGTGATTGATTTAATATGTTCATATAATTAAACTTGATTTGAACATTTCAGAGAGCATTACACCCACACCACATCAGAAGAATGGAAAAAGAAAGAAAGATAATGATACTCTGTCTGGTTGTGGCAGGTAAATAAGCAGTTGTCATTTTGCTTCCAGTCTCCTTGCACTTACTAATAATTTAGCCATTTTTCCCTATCCTTCTGTCCCTTTCAGCTCGATGTTGCCCTGTGTTCAGTGTAGAGTGGACAGCCTCGGTTCAAAAACAGCTCGAGGGCATACTTTCCTCCTGTGTTGTGGTTCCCTGCTCATTCACCCATCCAGGAGGAGAGCTCCCAACTTCCAAACTCAGAGCCATCTGGCATCGTTCTGACAGACATAAAGAAAACATATACCATGAGGATCATACAAAGATCCTGGACAGCTTTAAGGGCAGAACCAAGATGTTAGGAACGCTGGGTCAGGGCAACTGCACCTTAGAAATCATTGAACTTAAAGATCATGACGGCGGCAGGTTTTGTTTCCGGATTGAACTAGTGAAAACACCTCAGGACCCACCAACGAAAGAAATGTTCTCCTTCGTGGAAGACTGCGTTGATTTAAAAATAATCCGTATGTGGCTATTCCTCCACAACATTAAATTTAACACTTTTTTCTTTTGTTTGTTTGTTTTTTAAATTTACCTCTTAAATTTCTGTCTTCTTCATTTAAAGATGACCAGCCAAAACTTGAACTGCATCAACCGAAGGCAGCTGTTCAAGGAAAAGTCTATACTATTACCTGCTCAGTCCACCATACCTGCCCCTCTCGCAAACCTAAACTCTCATGGAATCGGGGAAATGCAGATGCCAGTGTGATTCAAACAAACATGAATTATGGCAACTGGAGGACAGAGTCCATCCTGACGTTTATTCCTGAGGAGAAAGATGACCACACTCATCTCACCTGCAAAGCTATGTTTGATGGAGGACTTACGGTTTCAGAAAACATCACTCTCTTTGTAAAACGTGAGACTTTTTTCTCTTGTTTTGCTTTTCGTAGTCCAGTTGGATTCATTGTGTCCTGCTATACCAATGAAAACTGAATCTGACAAAACTTCTGTTTGTAGGGAAGGAAAACTTTAACCACATCATCATTCCTGTCACAGTGGCAGCTGGTACTGCTATGCTCTTTGGACTCGTCTGCATTTTCATGGTGAAGAAATACAAGTGAGTATGAATGCACTGATTCAGTCATTTACTACTTCTTTAATACAGTGTCCACTAAATCTGGTCTTCGAGATCTAACATCTTTCAGGTTTTTGTGTTTCCCTGCTAAAACACACCTGAACGACTCTTTAACAGGCTTGTGAAATTGATAGAATTTCTAACAGTACTTTTTTTCTCGCCTGCTAAAGGAGACGCATTAAAGAGCTGCAGAGTCGAGATGGCAGGTAAAAAAAAAAAAATGCGTTACACATATCGAATTTATTCTGTTTCATGTCACATGATTGAATTTTTTAAAAACGTAATTAACTTAATCAAATGTTCTGCAAAATTCAGCATGTGGAATCGGATGTCCAGATTTTCACGCAGGTGAGGAAACTAATAATTTTATACATTTATTTGATTTTCATCTTATATATTTCGAAAAAAAACCCTGCTGTTATAGTAGTAGTAAATGGATCTATTAAATGTTCAGGTTTCGGTCTTTTGGCCCAGGACCATCTCGATCTGATCAAAGGTAAGAGACACTTTAAGCATCATTTCTGCAAGTGCTCAATTCAGTCAAGCACACATTTTGTAACTACTGCTCTGAAAATTTTAAAATATATATTACAGTATTTTTCGGATTATAAGTCGCAGTTTTTTTCATAGTTTGGCCGGGGGTGCGACTTATACTCTGGTGCGACTTTTGTGTGAAATTATTACCACATTATCATTATATCATTTCACATGTTATTTTCACACTAAACCGCAAGAGGGCGTTCTAGGTCTGTGTTGATAATTTCAACAACTGAGAAGGGCTGAACAAAAATGGCACCGAAAAGAAAATCATATTCTGCAGATTACAAGCTGCAAATAGTGAAATATGCAGCCGAAAACGGTGATCGAGCAGCAGAAAGAAAGTTTGGAGTTAGCGAGAAACTTGTAAGGGACTGGAGAAAAGCGGAGGTTACTCTTACTGAAATGAAGAAAACGAAAAGAGCTAATCGCGGGCCAAAAGCTAGGTGGCCGCAGTTAGAGGAACGAGTTCGCGCATGGGTGCTTGAACAACGTGCTGCTGGGAGAGGTTTGTCAACAGTGCAGTTGCATCTCCACACCCAGGTAGTTGCCAAGGAGATGAATATAAATGACTTTGCGGGAGGACCTTCTTGGTGTTACCACTTCATGCAACGCAATCGCCTCTCTATTAGTGCAAGGACAACAATGTCCCAAAAACTGCCAGCAGACTTCCAAGCCAAGGTTGACAGTTTCCGTGAGTTCATTGAAAAGCATGAAAGTGAGCACAACGTGACACTGGATCATATTATTAACATGGACGAGGTCCCCCTCACATTTGACATTTCCATGGGTTGAAGTGTTGCAGAGAAAGGGCAAAAAAGTGTGAGTATAGTTACAACTGGTCATGAGAAATCACACTTCACAGTGGTGCTGGCATGTTGTGGAGATGGATCAAAATTGCCACCAATGGTCATTTTCAAAATCAAATCAAATCAAATCAAATTTTATTTATAAAGCGCTTTACAACAACCTTAGTTGACCAAAGTGCTGAACAAAGATAAAAACAAGTAAAAATATAAAATAGCAGTTCATTCACATGTAAAAATCTCAACAGCCAAAGGCTGATCTAAACAGATGAGTCTTTAGCCTGGCCTTAAACAGAGGCAGGTCCATGATGGAGCGTAACTCCAGAGGCAGAGAGTTCCAGAGTTTGGGCCCTGCCACTGCGAAGGCCCGATCGCCCCACTGTTTACACCTAGACCGAGGGACCACCAGGAGGTGCTGATCAGAGGAGCGCAGGGCTCTGCTGGGCTGGTGAGGAGTCAGGAGGTCGCAAAGGTACGGAGGTGCAAGGCCATGGATGGAGCAGAAAACAAACAGAAGGATTTTGAATTGAATTCTGAACTGAACCGGGAGCCAGTGTAGAGAGAACAGTACAGGGGAGATATGGTCATGTTTGCGTGTGTTGGTGAGAAGGCGGGCAGCTGCATTCTGCACAAGCTGTAGACGGTGCAGAGAAGCCTGGCTGAGTCCAATGTAGAGGGCGTTGCAATAGTCCAAACGTGAACTGATGAAGGCGTGGATGGCTGTTTCAAGGTCTTGACGAGTGAGAAAGGATTTGATTTTGGCCAACTGGCGAAGCTGAAAAAAGCTTGCCCTGACCACAGAGTCTATTTGTTTATTGAGTCTGAGATTATTGTCCAACGTCACTCCAAGGTTCCTAACTGTCTGACTGAGATGGTTGGTGAGAGGTGTGAACAATGGAGCTGCATTTGCTGGGCTGGGGGCACCAAAGAGGATAAATTCAGATTTTGACTCATTCAGACAGAGGAAGTTTTGCGATAGCCACTGCTTAATGTCATCCAGACACCTGTAGATGGACTGTGTGTCTGAGGAGTTCTGGGAAACTGGCAGATAGATTTGGAGATCGTCTGCATACAAGTGGAATGAGACATTATGGCGGGATATCACAGAGCCGAGGGGCAACATATACAAAGAGAACAGAACAGGGCCAAGAATGGAACCCTGTGGCACACCGGAAGACAGAGGAGCTGAAGATGAAGAGAGGTCATTAATCATTACTGAGAAAGATCTATCAGTCAGGTATGACTTGAACCATTGGAGCACAGGTCCCTGAAGACCCACTTGCTGGGCTAAGCGAGTGAGAAGGACAGAGTGGTCCACTGTGTCAAATGCTGCGGTAAGATCAAGCATTACCAACAGCACAGGTTGCTTTAAATCCAGGGAGAGCAAGACATCATTTTGCACCTTAAGGAGTGCTGACTCTGTGCTGTGGCGCGTTCTGAAACCAGACTGAAACCTCTCAAAAATGTGATTCTGATCCAAAAATGATTGTAATTGTGAAAAAACCAGCTTTTCCAATACTTTAGAGAGAAATGGCAGATGGGACACGGGTCTGAAATTTGAGAGAACTGCTGGGTCTAGGTTAGGTTTCTTGATAAGTGGCCTGACCACAGCCTGCTTAAAAACAGCCGGAACAGACCCTAACAGCAGGCAGGAATTGAAAAAAGGAAGTAGACATGGCCCCACTGTGTCAAAAACACAAACGAAAAACCATGCCAAAAATCCAATCCTCCTCAGTTGCAGCTGCCGTGAATGAGAAAGGGTGGATGGATCAAGAAATGCTGAACTTATGGCTTACAAAGTGCTACACTAAGCGACCGGATGGCTTCTTTACAGCACGCAAAGCTCTGCTTGTGATGGATAGCATGAGAGCGCACATCACGCCACAGTTCAAAAATAAATTAAAAGTTTTCAACTCCATATCTGCCATCATCCCTGGAGGCTTAACCAAAATACTCCAGCCACTTGATATCTCCCTGAATAGGAGCTTTAAGGCAGTCTTGCGTAACCTGTGGGAGCAGTGGATGATGGATGGAGAGCACAGCTTCACGGCAACCGGGAGAATGCGCTATGCAACTTTCCTGGAAGTCATTGAATGGATCGACAAAGCATGGGCTTCAGTGACAACCGAAATCACCCTGTCGGGATTCAGAAAGGCTGGAATAATTGGAACTGCAACTGACGAAGAGTCTGACGTAAGCGACGTAGAAGAGGAAGCGGCGCATTGTCTACCTCCCGAGTTGGGGGAGTTGTTTAAAAGTGACACCGAGGATGAAGATTTCATGTTTAGTGATTTAGTGATTTGGAGTGAAACTGATAGTTTGGTAAACTTGTTAGCATGTTCTTTATGCTAGAGGTATCTGAATAACTCTTAAGATGTTACGTCGTTACTGACATTACCAGGCATGTCAGTCATGTAACGTTAGTATACCGTTAGTATACCGTACACTTATTCAGCCTGTTGTTCTCTATTTTATTTTTATTTTAAATTGCCTTTCAAGATGACATGTATGTTTTTGGTGTTGGATTTTATCAAATAAATTTCCACCAAAAATGCAACTTATACTCCAGTGCGACTTATATATGTTTTTTCCTTCTTAATTATGCATTTTTTGGCTGGTGCGACTTATAATCCCAAAAATATGGTATGTATTTTCTCTAACGTGTCCAAGTGTGATGCCCCACCTTAATATCAGAGGTGGGGAACACTAGTACTTGAGGGTTTCAGCCCGCAAGCTTCCCTGCTTTAACACACATTATTGAAATGAAAGCATCAATGAGCAGAACTTAATAAATCGTTGGATCCATTGAATTTGAACCAAGTGTGTTGAACAGAGAAATGTAAAAAAACTGCAGGACCACAAGAGGACCAAGGTTCTACACGCCTGCTTCAGATAAACATTTAATTATGTGCCTTAAAACATTTGCATAGTTTCTGTTCTTCTTTTTTTGTACAGATAGTCTATTTAAAGCGGATTTTCTAGTGAAGAATTCAGGACAGTTTATGTCTAGAGAAGTTTCACAAGTTTTTTTTTCTTTTTTTTTCTTTTGATCTTGAATGCAGTTCTGTTCCATGAACTGTGCAAACCGTGCAGCAGCACAGGGCTTTGCGCCACTAGGGGCATCACACCTGCAACAAGACTGCTGTTGTTGTCGTCGTTGTTGTTTTTAATTAATACATTAGTAGGCTGATATGTAATTTTGTGTGTAATAAATATGTTATGTGTAGTTCTAAAGAAAATAAACATATATTCGTGATTGAAAAGTGTCCTAAACTGCTTGTTTAAAATGTCAAGATGGCAAAATAGAAGTACTGAACTGACTAACACCATTCATCATTTTAAAAAAAAATAAAAAAATCAACATTTTAAAAACACAGCGCGCTCATGCATGCAGAAGAACTATTAGGACTGGATCTACTACAGGTTTGTGTGTTCTAAAACGTGTGCAAACTAATTGCACATGCAAAAAAAAAAAAAAAAAAAAGAGTTGTGTCTTTCAAAAGTGAAAAATAGTGTGTCTGCATCCAATTAGTACATCTACCATAATATGCAGTAATGGGGGTTTCATGGCCTTTTTTTGCATGTGTTGGGAAGAAAAAGTGTAAATATATTAATTTAGCACGAACTGATCTGTCAAACTTGAGAGCAATTTTGCTCATAGAAACTGCGTTTATTTAATACGTTTCAACAGAACATGCAAACAGTATGTGTGCATAATTGCGCGATTGACTGAGGTTATTTTCACAAGAAGGAGGCAAAGCAAAGGGACACAGAACGCGTTTTTCATCCTCATAGGAATATCTTTAGGATGAAAAAGTTATCAAAACATGTCGCTTATCCTGCTCTGAGTCACACGATACCTTTTTCTAAGTTGTTCTTTTGTTGACCTGATGTCTTTATCCTGTATTTTTACTTGATCTCCTGTTTGCATGGTTTTACTGACAGCTTTAACTTTTTCACAACTTTGTAACTATAAATGGTCTTTGCTGTAGGTCATTTAAGTGTTTGTTGGCTTCCAACACCTCCAACTGTGGTCGAATTTCCTTTTGCGCTTTCTTTCCAAGGTCGTTATCTTGCAAACCATGAAACAGGAAAAACCCTCATTTAAATAGGGTGTCTTAAACATGTTTGCACCTGCTATCATTAATGCAATCCCTCTTTGTAAATTACCCACAAACTTTGCTTCAGCCCAGTGCGCCAAATTTTAGATTGCACACTCAGAATGGGATTTGGGTAGATCTGGCCTTAACTGTGCCCAAGCGACTCTTATACACGCACAATTGTGCATCCATGTCAAAGAGCTGGCCCCCGCAGTTTGAGTTCGCACAAGGCCTTGCACCCTCCCTGTGATGGCCCTCTCTGAGTGTTTTCACAGTTCAAGCAGCGTTTGTTTTAAATGCTAACATATTGTATCGTACAGATTACAACATGTCACTTATAGAAAATATTTTTTTCTTACAGAAGACCACAAGGGGAGACTCTGGAATTTAGTCACCAGTGAGTTTATTAAACAGTTTTAAAAGGCCATAGATGTTTCCAAACTTTAATTACATGGCTTCAAATTTACAGTTCCAGTAATGTGAGCAAAGCGTCCTCAGGTGAAAAAAAAGTCTTCAAACCACGTATTCCATCTCCAAAAAGGTACATAGTAACATGGACTTTATCTAATCAGTAGCCTATACATTATCATTTGTACTGCAGCAATGTCTTATATATCTGTGCCTTTTCTTTTTTGCTGTTGGTGTTAATGGACCTTAGCCAGCCAAAATCCTGCAATTCCAGAATGGTATATTTCTTTTGTTAACAATTTACACTACAATTTACTAGAATTAAATACCCATCAAGTCACCATTTTTGAAAATCACCTTTATCTCTCACAGGTTCTTGACGATGGTGATGACTACATGAACACCGCAGATCTCAGCGTCTATGGAAACATATGACAAGCTTTACAGAGTTTGTAATCAACACAAACAACTAGTCTACTGTTTTGTCATGTAATTTTGTCATGCTCAAAATTACATGACAAAAATAATGTCTGTGCTATGCTACCAAAAGTTACCTAACAGCTATGCTTATGATGAATAAGTGACAATCCTTTGTTTCTTTTCACTGATATTGCCTGCAGTTCTTATATAAAACCATTTTCATTCACAAAATGAATATTTTGTTTTATGAATGGTTTTTATACAATTATACAATGATTTTGTTCTTGCTGTTATTTGCATAAATTTTGAAAGTAATTAAACATTATTAAGTGCTAGTCAGACTGCTGTCGCTCCAGTTTAACACAGGTTCTGCAGTGTGGTGCTAGAGGCATCGCAAATTTAGATTTTTTTGCTGTTGGTTTTTGTTTCCTTTGATTAATTGAGAGTACACAATTTCATCACACAATATTGTTGTGAACGTAAGTCCCAGCAGCTTATTTAGTGCTGAGATGTGCCAGAGCTGGATAAATCTTTCTAACTCATTGTGATGAAAGACTGGGTAAGTCTTCTCTCGTGCACAGGTTAGAAAAAAATGAAAAATTCGCGCCCAACCAATACTGTAACAAATTTTTCAGCTTGATGGAGAAACTGAAGGTTTAAGCTTGTTTCCTGCTTAGTTTGCTGTTTTATTTTTGGAGCATTTTTCAGTAAACAGAGGTTCAAGCTTTGAAATTCGAGGATGGGCATGGCCCAATACAGATGTTAATATTGACTACAGTCCAGATCTGAGTAAACCAGAGAACAAACTTTGAAAAAGAACAATAAATGACTGAGGTTAACCTGCTAACATAGTTACTTGGTCCCCACTGTTTGCTGGCTTCATAATCTGAGGCTCCTGCACTCATTCATAACTATGGAACTGCTCTGAAGTGTAGCCACTCAGTGTAGCCAAAGATGTTGGCTGTGCAGAATTGTGGAAATCATTTTTGGTGCTTTACTCTTTCTTAGGAATTTTACATGATCCAAACAGTTTATCATTTTTATCTTTTCCATATTATGATCTCGTCATTGTTTAACATATCCCAGTAAATTGGGACATGAAGTTCTGCAACAGACGACATGCTGAGATGCCAGAATGGAAAAGTTATTTTAGGTACATGCTAACTAACCAGACTGGAGAATATTATCTCCAGAAAATTGGCATGATTATAATGTGGACTCTTGTTTAATTAAACCAAAGCATGGAGCAACATCATGAGAAACTACCACAGATTGCCATGGCAACGTATTTTCTGACATGTCTGTGGTATGAGCACCTATACACAGCAGATCACTTTAGAAACTATGAATCCTTAGAAGCTTATGTCCAATTTACAAATGGATGGGTGCAAGACCTGCATATCTATGCACAGCCAACGAGATGAAATTCCCATAACTTATTGCCCCATATCTGCCAACACAGGTGGTGGTCAACATTTACTTAAAGGGGCACCTAAGAATCTCAAAGTTATTCTGTTTATTAGCTATACATCAGAGCATTCATGTAAACTATGCTTCATCTTATAAACTTATGACTTATGATAAACTACGGTAACTGAAAATCCACTCTTGAATATAAAACAGATCTCGTTATTGTCACTGGTTATCAGGAGTGGGTAAAAGCAGTTTCAAACTTTTTAAAAGGTTTTTGATTGATCAGTTTTTCAGATATTTGGCATAGTTTTGTTAGAAGTTCAAGCTGCAGGACACCATGAAGAAGATCTGCTTGTGTTTCGTTTTCTGGTCAAAACATTGCCCTGATAAGTACATATATAACACTAAAATTCATGGTATCTCCCTAATTAACTCTCAGCGACACCGCAGCCTCCATGTCCACTAACTAAATCAAGCATAACAAATGTTACATGTGCACCGACTTAAGCGGGTTGGCAAACTGGAAACATAGAATTTAGAATCAGACTGACAGCTGTTCACCAAAATTAACCGTGTCTTTGTTGTTGAGAATAAATCAAGTGTTTAATCTGCTTTGATGTGACGGGGTCAAAGTGTGGTTTTTAAATTGAAATAGTTTTATTGCATGTGTTTTTAACTTGTTGCTTGCACTACTAACCCCCCCTGGAGGCCTGTCGCATAACAACTAAAAGAGCAACAGCAGACACTTTAAAAGAGCAACAGGTGTGGCAGAAGAGAGACAGAGAGAAGGAAAACAGAAAGAGAAGGAGAGGAGCAGAGCAGGACAAGGAAGGGGACGGAGCTCCTGAAAATGGACGACGACAAGGATGATGATGGCGGCGGCGGCGACGACGATGACGACAATGATGATGACGACGATGACGACGATGATGGCGATGATGACGACGATGGTGATGATGACGATGATGGCGACGACGACGAGGAGACTGCTGAGGGGCCAGTGACGACTGGTCCCACCGCGGCTTGGTGGTGGCAAGGCGGAGCCTGAAGTGCAGCAGCCGGTCTGGACCCTAAGGCGCAGCTACTCAGTCCTGGGCCTACTGATACTCCTGGCCCAGGACCAAGCGTGAGTAAAATGGCCTAGTTTAGGGTCCAGGGCTACAGGGCCAGGCAGGAGGGTTCCCTTCCTAAGCATGTAGACTGCCGCGTATGCTCCTCTCTGCGGGTCCTGGACGTGACTTCGCCGAAGGAAGGCTGAGAAGACTGGATCCGTCGCTGCACAGTGGTCATTTTAAAGGTCGTTTTAAAGGACATTTTTAGGGACATTTTAGAGGACTGGGGTTTTATTATTTTAACCTTTTAACCTTTTTTTATTATTTTATCTTTTTATTAAACCATTTTTATTGAGATTTTAGTGTGGTTGACTCTGCTCCCCCTGATTTTTAAAAGAACCAAGGTGGCCGGGAGGACCCTTCTTTTTTTTTATTTTTTTTTTACCTGTTTTTATTTTCTTTCTTTATTTTATTTTAACACGCCCCCGGCCACCCCCTGTTACATTGACAACATGTCATTTCTCCTCTGCTCCGTGAATATCCAGAGATCCTCCTTGATACAAACACCCCTCCTTTAATGGACAAATGGTGCTGACCACTGCCCCCTCCATTTCATACAGAAGGCAACATCCTTCAGAAAAGAAAGTTGTGTGCCCTCACATTCACCTTTTTTTCCACAATTAAAGTTGTTTGCTGTTGTTTCAACAACCTGCCTTCCCATGCATGTTCAGGATGGGAGACTGCATCCATCAAGATTCAAAGCACTGGGTTAGTTTCATTAGCTAGGCCATTGTTTTTCTTAACTGCTTGTATAAATACTGATGAATCACATAAATTAGCTCAAATTGATTTGTCCATTTTCTTAACCACTTAGTTCACGTCAGGGTTGTGGAGAAGCTGGAGCCTATCCCAGCCATCAGAGTCGGGGTACACCCTGGACAAGTTGCCAGTCCACCACAGGGCCAACACAGGGACAAACAACCATTCATGATCACACTCACTCCTGGGGATAATTTCTTGTA
Organism: Telmatherina bonti; assembly: GCF_933228915.1. NCBI lineage: Eukaryota > Metazoa > Chordata > Actinopteri > Atheriniformes > Telmatherinidae > Telmatherina > Telmatherina bonti. The sequence continues at coordinate 23,964,731 of NC_136623.1, forward strand.
ACCAGTTAACCTAACATGCATGTCTTTGGACAGTGGAAGGAAGCCGGTGTGCCTGGAAAGAACCCACATATACAGAGAGAACATGCAAACTACACAGAAAGGTCAGAAGCTTGCTGCTTTAGGGTACTTTTCACTATAAGTACAAATTCTTATGATTTTTTTTTTTTTTTTTTTTTTTTAAATTCTATGCATCACTTTAAAAAGAGCTGAAATCAAACCAACCGTGATCTATCTACCATACTAGTGCCATGCCGTAGAAAAAAGGAGATGTGAAAATAGGAAGTTATTTCTTTGATAAAAAAAACAAAAAAAAAAACATGCAGATGTTTGTGAAGAGAAGATAATTGTGTGAAAAAATTGTAAAGAACGTGGTTTGTACTTAGGGTAGGTCTGAGAAATAGAAAGTAGATTCTTTTACTGTGTGTGTGTGTGTATGTATATATATATGTGTGTGTGTGTGTGTGTGTGTATATATATATATATATATATATATATATATATATATATATATATATATATATATATATATATATATATATACACATATATATATATATATATATATATATATATATATATATATATATATATATATATATATATATAATAAAATTCTCTGCAGTAATGTTTACAGACATCTAATTCTTATGAAGGAAATATAGAAATAACATATCATTGTCCAAAACCATGAGACTTTTTTTTTATGGGTCAAAGTGCTCCTGAGTACAGAACCTGTCTGTACAGTGAGGGCCAGGTCTACTAAGATCCAAATTTGTGAGTAGCAGTTTGGGTGTGCAAGCTAAAATTTTGTATATCACGGTTTGCGGGTGCAAACAAGTTAACAAATAAGTTTCTACATTTTTTTTTTTGCATGTAATAAGTTTGTACACATTTTACTACATGCAAACCTTGTCGATCCAGCCCTTAGTTGCCTAATAAAATTACTTGATACCTAGGCTTGTCCAATCACATGGTAGGAATCAGTTAGGTTGTACTGAGAGAGGCTGAGATGAACAAAAAAATTTTACAGGAGGAACAAGTATTGTTCTCTAGTTGTATGCAAGCAGGCAGATGGCTGCCCTCCCTGAGCCAGGTTCTGCCAGAGGTTTTCTTCCTCTTAAAAGGGAGTTTTTTTTCCCTCTCACTGCCGCCTCATGCATGCTCAGAATGGGGGTTTGGATCAAAGTCATGATTCAATGCAATCAGTTGGTTTCTATTTTAGGCTATGTATGAATTGGCTTGAAATGATGTGTATGTTGATTCATGTATATAATGTGCCCTGTAACAACATTGTTGTGAAGTCACGCTATACAAATAAAGCTGAATTGAATATCAAATATTTCCATTTTGTATGGCCAAACAATACTAGTGACCCTACATGATCCACCACTATCGTTTGAAATTTAATCAGTTATGTATATAACTTCAGTATGACATAAATATGTCATGAAGTGTTTCTTGGACATGACAACTGTTTAAGTGACTCGTTTTTTACTACTCCTACAGCTTTTGATATCCATCATGAAGCATATTTTGCATGTATGTGGGCAAGTGGGATGCCTTTAGTTTTCTTTTGATGAACTGTATTTTTTTGTGTTCCTTAAAACATTTGCATACTTTCTGTTCTTCTTTTTTGTACAGGTGGTCTATTTGGAGTAGATGTTTCAAGATAAAATATTTGAAGACCCCATAGGTTCAGCTCTGCCTCTTCTGAGGAGTTTATTGGGCATAATGGACAGTTATAAATGCATTACAATTCCCACGCTGGCCATTATCTGCTTATTATTCTTACTTTGTATCAGCACAAATAACTAATTAGCCAATCACATGTTTAAGATGACTTGCTCAAGCTAAAACTGAGCATCAGAAAGACGAGTAAAGGGTATTGAAATGCTCTGGTTGCTGGTTCCGGATGGTTGGTATGAGTGTTTAAGAAGCTGTTGATCAACTAACATTTTTATGCAGATATGTCTCCAGGTTTACAGAGTAAATAGCCCGTAAATTTTAGTTGTCTGTGTGGAAATGCCATGTTTGTGTGGTCAAAGGAGAAAGTTCTTTTGTCATCTCTCTACTTGGAGATGACAAAAAGGCAGCTACAACTCAAATTTGACTTGTGCATTCAATTGTGACTTGTTGCTATCAATATATACAGAATATCATTTTTGTCATTTATGTCTTTCTAACCACAGGACAACCAATGTATCATGACACAAAGCTCTAATCATCTCAAACTGATTTCCTGACTATATATGGAATCCACTGTATTCCAGTGGTGTCCACACAGTAAATAGATCTCAATCAGCACCTGTGGGATGTGGTGGAACATAAATATTTAGCCAACAAATCTACTGTAACTGTATGATGTTATCATGTAAATTTAGACCAAATTCTCTGAGGCACATTTTTTAACGCTTGATGAATCCATGACACAAACAAATAAGGGGAAAAGGGGACCAATCTGGTACTAGCAGGCAGTGAATGTACTAAAAGAAATTTAGTACATTCTGACAATGAGACACTTCTTCATACTGACAATGAGACAGTATGAAGAAGTTGAAGAAAATAGTAGAATATTTCAATTGGAGTTGAACAGCAGACATTATTTCAAATCATTTCCATATTATCTTGTTAAAACATTGCAGTGATCATTTATCAACTTTTTAAATTTCTTCCACATGAAGAAGAAATGAACTTGTCTTGTCCTGCAAGCACCCAGGCCCGTCATGGAAACAGAAGCAAACCTGTCTTAATGTCTTAAACCACAATGACAATGTGGTCTGTCTATATTAATGATAGTGTTTTATAGCATGTCCTATTTAAAGTCCCGTACTGCAGAGAAGTAAAAATAAGAAGTAATTACTTTTATAAATATGTGCATCCTGTTAGAGCACAGCAAGACAAACATAGGAGGAAGATAAAGGAGGTGAGAGGGTAATGTGTGGAAAAACCTGCGTGTCAGAGATTTATTGATAAACCTGATGATTTACTAAGTGCCTCTTTTCTTTAGTATGAACGATGTACAGTAATTTAAACTGAATAAATTTTAAGAATGATGGGGTTTTTTCAATAATTTCCTGCTCCAAATCTTTTAGATATCAAGAAAAATATTACATGCAGTATGTGATTTATAAACCAATTAATGCAAAGCGTCATTATATACCATACATGTTTAAAAGAGAAAGGAATTGTTCTCCCTCATTAGAGCCACCCAGCAGTTTTATTATGAGTTAAGAGTTCCTTCTTTAAATACTGATTACAACCAGTTGTTGAGAGGTGAGAGAGGCAGGACACACACTGGACAGAAACGCAGCCTGTTAGAGCAAACAGAGTTGACAAGACAAACAACTATACCGACTGTCTTGAGACTTCAAAGTGACTTCTGTGCATTCTCTTTGTTCTCAAAGCCCTTTTGAGGCATGACAAACAAAGTGAAGCAAAAATACTGGTTTAGGGTTGGCGTGAATTAACTTTTAAAATAATATACATCCATCCAAATTTTTTAACCGCTTAGTCCCATAAGGGTTGCAGGAAGCTGAAGCCTATCCCCGCAGTAATTGGGCAAGAGGCAGGGTACAGTCTTGACAGATCGCCATTGCAGGGCCATTCTAGCATCCTTCCTTTTCAAAAACCTCTTGCAACACTTGTAGCCACTGTGTATCAAAGATCCTTGACAACTCCACTTCATAGAGTGTTCACTCAGGTGAAGCGGTTCATCTTATAAATCTGGTTATACTAGTACTTTCAGTAGATTTTACAGTTGCAATAAATGGCGGCTTTCAGTCTCAGTATAGCCAGACTAAAAGCTGGTGGCAAGGTTTGAAAAGCTGCCATTTACAGTGACATTTCTGTTCCAACAAGGCTGATGATGATGATCTTCCTTGTTTTGATGATCAGGTCATACTGCCTCTGAAGTGCCCTTTTTCACTTTAATGGGTCCTGCGCTGCTCCTGTATATGCATGGTCCTGCAATTTTGTAAAGGGTAATGAACTGACTTTCTAACTTAAATAAACCTCTCTTGCTGAACTCAATCATAGTGTGCTGACTCGCAGGGAAAATACATTCTTACCAAGAGAGCAGACAGTCATGGCGCTTCCCTACCAGCTTACCAATTGTATGTAGAAACAGATCTAAAATTCTTTACTCAAGAGAGTGTGTCAGATTATCAACAGAGGCCAAAATTCACAGACATTAATTCTGGCCAGTAAACAATAGACAATGTTACACAAGTTGCCTGTAAAAATGGTTGTTTCAAAACAGGTTAATGCTGTTGTGTGTCTTTGGTGTAATCGCTAGTGGGATTGTTGTTGGTATGAAAGCCCACTTTGTTGATTGATGTGACATGATTAACATCTCACCAAGGTTAACATAACACGTTAGGACACAAATCCACACACACATGTGAAATTCTAAATGTATTAGACAATTCACCTACATTAGCATCTGCCACAGATGTTGATTAATAATAATATTTGAGTATTTTAATTAATTATCATTCTTGTCCTCAAACAGCAATTGAATATGTCCAAACAACTGTGGTCCCTTTTTTATAGTTCATATGCAAATATCAAGAACAAGCTAAATTACAATTTATCTTTATAAATATGAACTGATCAAATGAATTAAGTTTCAGTTATAGTTCCAGTAACAGAAAAGCCTTTTCATGGTTGAGAAGTTGAAGTTGTCATCAAACATTAGATACATTCTGTGCATTAACGTTCTCTGAAACACTTGTGCAGTTTCAGTTCTTTTTTCCACAGAAAGTTTAGATTTAAGAAAAGATACATTCTGGTTAATTAAGGTGATGCTAACAGTCTGGGCTTAGAAAAGGTTTAACACAATAGATTACGTATGTGTGTAAATATGTCACAACAGCTTAGCTGGTATTGTTTCCATCATGAGTTTATTTGTGTGTAGGACCATGTGTGTGGTTTTCATTGGAACAAGTTCAATTTATTTTTGATTTCCATTGTGTAGTTATGTGAATTTTTTTTTTTACTGTCCCACTAAAGAGAATTGAAAATCTTGAGCAGAAAGTCCACCATTTTTCTTTATTTCAGGGGTGTCCAGCTCTGTTCTTGAAAGGTTTCCCTGCCACAACACATCGGATTCAAATGAAATGGCTCTTGTAAGCAGCTTGTTGTCAAGTTCTGCCCAAACAAGCATTGATCTGATTACGTGCAGCAACAGGAAAAGTCCAATACCTGCAGGACAGCAGCCACCTCCTTCACTTGATCTGAACCTTGTTAGAAGATAGAATATACATGAATACATGAGTGTAACTATATATATTGCTCATGATTATTATGTCTCTAAATTTACCCTCTAAGATTGTAAAGCTCATATTGTTTGCGTCTCGGAAGTTTATGTTTGAGAACTTACTAGATATGAGCAGCCACAGTTGGTTTCCATTGCATTGTAGTTCTTTATATAACCTGTTTATTTATAGGGACAGTTAGTCAACAGGCGTCCGTTAAGTGGAGATCAATGATAAAAATAACAGACATGAAGCTGAGCTTAAAATGGAGCTTAAAATTTTTAAGGGAAATGTTGTTCTGTACATCATTACTGATGTAACACACACACAAACGCAAGACTGACTCACATCTCGGCAATGATGACTCATAACTGAAAAGTTAATTATTTCAAATCAAGCTAAATGTATTTATAAAGCGCTTTTCATATATGAAGTAGCACAAAGGGATTTTTATAGAGAGAAACTATTTTTGCATGTCAAGCAAGCCTTCAGACCCAAGTATAAATAAAAAACACACACAATAAATCTACGTACCATGTAGAATATTTAAGCACAGATTTGGAGATGTTGTATTTGATCAGGAGCTGGTCTCATGGTCTAGGCTTCCAAGAATTAATCGAAATCATCATTTACACATTTGGAAAATCTCAGTGTTATTTATTTATGGGAGCTGGAAAAAACCACGATGTTCAAAAACTGTTTGCTACAACTGCTGCATGTGAAAAGAGGCCAGTTTCTACACAACAGGGATGTCAGTACGCAGCAGGCAGGAAAGAAAGCTTGTTATTAATCCATCATTTTAAATAAGAATTCGCTAATGGATTTTTAGTGCAACCCATTGGCCGATACAACATTATCTAGGAACTGCTTTAGCATTAGTTTAAGACCAGATTACACAAAGATAACTTCTTCTGATTAAATCATTTGCTCACTGCTTGGTCTTCCCAGTTCAAAGATCGGTGCCCCTGATCCACAAATACAAGTAAATATATTTTTCTTTCTACTCAGTATTCAGCTCTCAGATCAGTGAAATCAATCATTATCTCTTTCCATGGATGAGCTGGAACAGGAAATCCTCCAAATCCAGCATCCAGTGCAGCTTTTAGCTACAAATCTGACATGACTGTATAAAATATTTACAAACACCTTTTAAATAGCTTAAAATATAAATAAATAAATAAAGACTCCACTAATGGTTGATAGTTACTTTGGAGAACCATTTTCCCTTCATGATTTGTCCACAATCCTTTTTCTTCTCTGGTGGCACCTTTATTAGCCCACACTTATTGCTTAGCAGGGACTTTAGTTTTCTGGAGCTCTTCTATGTCCTGCAGATCCAGCTCTCCATGAGGCTTTATAGGCATTTTTCCTTCGGAAGAACCTGCATCTGAGTCATTTGTTGATGTATACTAGTATTTACAACATGTCCTGCAGCAGCTTTTACTATCTGATCAGTTGCAATAAATAAATCAGCTTACTGTATTGCCCCCCCCCCCTTTTGATGTCCTCTGTGCTTAATGATTGGAATGGGCTAGCTCTAAACGGGCATGGTATAGAGCAGGGATCCTCAATCCTGGTCCTCATGGGCTGGTGCCCTCAAGTTTTACAAGTGTCCCTGCTGGAACATCAGGATTGAGTATCACTAGTGTGGTGAGGAAGGCTTCACCTTCCCACACCAATCTGCATGGACCAGGTGTAAGCCATTGAGGCCAATCAAGGGGCCTTATAGATGGGCAGGTGTGCATGCTCTTCAGTCTGTCTCCTGGTTCTACCCTGCTGCATCTTAGCAGCAAGCGTGGTCAGTTCTACCCATTGACAAATTTGTGGGAGTTTGCCAGCTGTGGCTGCTGGGTGAGCTGAACCATCTAATTCTCCAGCATCAGTTGGCCATAAATCTGTTTGTGGGTACGCTGCACTTGCCTTTCAGGCTTACTGGGGAGGTGTGCACCACATGCCATTGCTCCAAGTCCCTTGGACACTGCTGTCTTGTCTGGCTCACAACAACCATTGGAGTGGACCCGCTTCACCCTGGGGAGAGACCTCTCAGAGCGGCTGTGGTTTCTGAAGACTAACCGTTTCTGCCCTCCCATGTCTGGGTGTTGTTGGGCATGGCTGGGACTCATCAGTACGGAGGCAACCTGCCTTCAACATTTTGTATGGTTTGTTTAAGTTTTCATATTTGATTTTGATTTATTTTGTTTTGCTGTTCTGCATGTTTATTTCAGTTGGCAGGTTGCTCTCTTCTGCAGGCCCACCCCTGTGCTCATCTCCAGGCTGTGGACTCGCAGGGTTTTATAGATGGTTTTCATTTAGCTTTTAACCATTTGTTGTATTAAATAAACTTTGTTTTTATTGTGAAACCCACAATCACTGTCCGGGCTTTTATCAAACTTGTGGCCATGTTGGCCGATTGCTAGGGAGTCACCCCTAGCTGGCGTTGTCATACTTGTAGTCCTCTCTTCACTCGCCACACTAGTATAGAGTCAATCACTGGCCTGGGTGTTTCACTGGGGTGCCAGTGGAGGTCACAAGCCCTCTTCTCAATGAGACCCTCAGGGGTCTCTTCAACTACAGCTGCCATTTGATCCAGTTGGACTACAGTAACTGTGTCCATGACAGAAGAGAGTTGTAATGGGATGTGTGATGGCAAGTAGGGTGCAGCTTCAGTTCTCTATTATTTTCAACTACACAGTTGTGTAAGGGCTTGTCTGTAATGGATTCATGACCTTGTGCTGTTAATCAAGGAGGGCCTTTTAAATACTGGTGTGGTGACGTGAATATATGACTTACTGAAAAGTTGCCTTGATCTCGGATTGCGGTGAGCTGACAAGGTGAATGCATTGGAGTCAAAGGCTTTGCGGTACAGCCATATGTGTGATTACTCATGGTGGTGTGGGCAGTTTTTGCACAGCTTTTCCTGTAGCTGCAACATGTCTTGTACAGGTGGGATAACCAACTTCGCCTGTGTCTAACTCAGAGCTGTAGTACAGTACGACCCATCTGTGTGTACTACTACACCTATTCCCCTTTGAATAAAGAACAGTGTTACTATAGCTGTTCTTTTCATTAACATCCAGATGAAAATGCTGTTACTAGTGTGGAGAGAGCATATCACAAATACACACTCCTAGGAGGAGGGAGAGGAGACCCAGTCTGTTTCACAGGAGTTTCAAGATATAAGGTCATATGAGGTGAAACAGGCAGCTTAATCTGGGAGGAGAATGAGTGTGTCAAGAGACCAATTTAGCCATAGAGCGGATCTCAGAGTAAGGGAAGCATGGTGGGGTGTGAGGAGGGAGGAGTGCAGTTACTTCTTGCATCCTTCAATATCTGTACAAGAGAGTGGTCAGTAGAGTCAGTTTTATTTAACTCCAAGAAGCACAAACAGACTGAATAAAACTTTTCTGCATTTTTACATTCATTGTTGCTCTCCTCTTCTATCGTTTACTTGCATTTCTCTTGTCTTTTCTGGCTGTTAGAACTTTCTTATTGAAACAACCCTTCTTCTTCTGTCTGTATGTGACCAAACCCTCCCTGTGCTTCCTTCAGACTTCAGAACTTTCTTTAGCCCTCTTATTAGAGTTAAACTGAGTACCGATCCCAAAGAACTGGGTTTATATTCAAACAATTTATTGGCTGTTTTAGCAGCCATTATGTCATGTGTTATCTGTCGCAGGGAATGATGCAGTTTGATGAGTGGTCTGATTAAGAAACTTCAACACAGGATCTAAATATCTTGTGTGTTTAATATTTGGGGTAATACAGACAGTTTTAATTCATTATGCAATATATCATCCTAAATTAGGATTGTTCCCCTTTATTCCTGTTTCAACACACAATCCCCACAGAAACTGTCTGAGATCTGTTCATGCGGTTATGTCTCCATGTATTTCTTACCTGTCTTTAATTTTAAGTATTCAGTTTCCAATCCATCTTTGTCAGGTAGTGCTAGGGGTAGACTTCATAGAGTTTCTTTGCAGGCATCTGGACCTGGTCGTGGTGATTTATCCCCGTCAGGATGCCCTGTATTTTCTGGTGGTACTTGTTGAGCTCCTCCATGAGGGTGAGAGGTCACCCAGAACCTGTGTTGCACCCCACCACTGTTTTCTTATTGGCTGTGAAACTACCATTTTTGGATGAGCCACTGGCTATATTTATGAAAATTATTGGCTACCTGGAGAATTCTGTCTATTGTGCTGATGATGAATTCATTCCACTCTGAAAAATGTTTTTATTACACCATGTTTTCACTCTGACACAGGTCCACATGGAGCAGAACGGGTTGCATGTGTGAATATAACATAATATAATATAATATAATATAATATAATATAATATATAATTCACGTCTGTGATTGTTCAAACTAACTCAAAATGCAGCACAATCCAGCAAAAACTACTGATTGAGCTCGGAGTATGACAACAGAGTAGGTGACTGTTTAAACATCACAGGTAAGTGTAGTGGAATGGTTGCTTACCTGATTGAATTCAAGTGACCTGATTACATTTGGCCCTTACAATACCTAACTTTCACTAATCATTGTACAGAACTTCATTGGCTGTTGGATCCATTTGTGTTGTAACTGGGATGCATAAAAAAAACCTGCAGGATGGCAGTCCTCGAGGACCTAGTATGGACATCTCCAGGAGAAGAAGACCAAAGCCTCACCTGTACTGCCATCTTCTGGTGTGATAAGTAACAAGTCAGCACAGCCATACTAACTGTGAAGGGTGTAGGGGGTGTAAGCTGTATCTAAAAGTAGAGCTATTAGATATATTTTTCAAATGCTGCGCATTACGCCCATAAAAATGACTGGACTCTCTTAATGACCTGCTGTCCAAAAACCTGGCACGAGCACTGATGTCTGAGAAAAATGAATAGAACACATACACCCTGAACCGGTTGCCAGCCCATCACAGGGCTAACACAGACGGACAAACAACCCTTCAGGCTCCCATTCACTCATAGTGAGAATTTAGGGTAACCAATTACCTCATGTGTTTTTGAACAGTGGGAGGATGTTGAGGTATCTGGAGAGAACCCCAGGGAGAACATGGAAACTTGATACACACCATAACATTAAGCAGGTGTGGAAGGTCACAAGGACCATCACTGGTTGCAGGATAAAGACAACCAGGCAGCGATGGGTGATGCGTATAAGTCTAATAAGTTCAACCTGTTTTACAACAGGTTTGATGCAGCACCCACTGGTCTCCCTTTTCAGTGGATGATGTGTGGAAGGAGTTTCGGTCGGTGTATCCTGGAAAGATATCAGCCCCGGATGGCAAATGTTCACACCTGTTCAATCCTGTGCCAGTCAGCTGGCAGAACCTGTCAAGAGGAGGGTCCCTCTTCTGTGGCAGACGATCATATCTTATTCCAGTACCCACAGTAGGGCAACCAACAAAGAAAAAATTACAGACCAGTAGCACCTACATCTGACATTATGAATAACCTGGAAAGATCACTACTCCTCTGGCTGAGACTTTCTATGACACATGTAGTAGACCTGCTTCAGTTTGCACATCAGGAACACATTGGAGTGGACAATGCCCCCCCTGATTATGCATCATCAGGTCTACACTCATCTGGATGTGTTGAACGGACATGTAGGAATTATGTATTTTGACTTTTTAGTTGCCTTATCGTCACCTTATTGTGGTGGAGGGGTTTGTGCGTCCCGAAGATCCTAGCAGCTATGTTGTCTGGGGCTTTATGCCCCTGGTAGGGTCACCCATGGCAAACAGGTGTCTATGGGAGGGACCAGACCAAGCACGACTCATTGACCCCTATGACGACGACAAACCTGGGCATAAATGCTCCCTTGCCCGGACGCCAGGCCTGGAGGTGGGGTACGAGAGCGAGCGTCTGATGGCCGGGCCTTCGCCCATGGGGCCCGGTCAGGGTCAGCCATGGGCCCCACCTTCCGTGGGGCCCATGGCTGCAGAAGCTGGCTCTAGGGACGGGGAATGCCACCTCTCTGGTGGGGAAGGAGCCTGAGCTTGTTCGCGAGGTTGAGCGGTTCCGGCTAGATATAGTTGGACTTACCTCGACGCATGGCTTGGGCTCTGGAACCAGTACCCTCGAGAGGGGCTGCTCTTTCTTTAACTCTGGAGTTGCTCATGGGTACAGGCGCCGACGGGTGTGGGCATTCTCATCATCCCCCAGCTTGGTGCCTGCACGTTGGGGTTTAACCCAGTGGATGAAAGGGTAGTTTCCCTCCGCCTTCCGGTGGGGGGACGGGTCCAGACTGTTGTCTGTGTTTATAGTTCAGAGTAGCCACCCTTTCTGGAGTCCTTTCTGGAGGGGAGTGATTGGGAGGGCCCCCCTTATTGGACTTCTGTGCTCGTTATGGATTGTCCATAACGAACACCATGTTCCAACATAAGAGTGTCCATAAGTACACCTGGCATCAGGATTCCCTGGGCCAGAGTTCAATGATCGTTTTTGTAGTTGTATCGTCGGACCTGCGGCCACATGCTTTGGACACTCGGGTGAAGAGAGGGGCGGAGCTGTCAATTGATCACCACCTGGTGGTGAGTTGGCTCAGATGGTGGGGGAGGAAGCTGGTCAGATCTGGCAGGCACAAACATGTTGTGAGGTTCTGCTGGGAACGTCTGGCTGAGTCCCCCGTCAGAGAGAGCTTCAACTCCCACCTTCAGCAGAGCTTCAACCATGTCCCGAGTGAGGCAGGGGACATTGAGTCTGAATGGGCTGTGTTCCGTGCCTCTGTTACTGAGGCGGCCAGCCGGATCTGTGTGATATGTTTAAAGCTGCTGGATTTTAATAAACTGATTAACTATTTGAGTTTTTAGTGTAGCCTCAACTCTGCTCACCCTGCCTTTTTAGGAGGACCATTGTGGCTACGAGGGCAGACTTTTATTAAGTTTGCAATTGGATTTGAATCCCCTCAGCCACTGACAAATTTCTGGCGTTGTCGGCAGGATCAGGGTTGAGCAGAGTGGCTGAAAATTGATTTTTTATTTTTTTATACATATATTTTCTTAATTTTTTTATTCTGGGTGTTTTAGTTTAGAAGGATGATGATGCCTGTGTTTCCTGGTGCCCCATGGGTGCCTAAGTTTAGTGGGCCAGAATCAGATCTTAAATATGCAGAATGGCGGGAACAGTTACAGGGACTTGTACAATATGGGGGTTTTACAGAACCTCATAAAGTTGGCATTTTATTGGGAGCACTGACAGGTGTCGCAAAAAGACAAATTTGCGTCATGAATGAAGAGGAGCACAATACTGCTGCCAAAATATTCCTAGCCCTAGATAAAATTTATAAAGAACAGGTTTCAGCATCAACAGTCAGGGCACAGTTTTATGGCTGTGTGCAAAAGCCTGATGAACCTCTGCAGTCTTATGTCCTCAGGCTAAAAGAACTGTTTTGTAGAGGAACAGCGTGGATCATGGCGACCCGAGGTAACGTGCGCAGTAGTGGGACGGGCAAATAATTTGTGCTCTCGTTCACAGTGGTCAGATTGGAAAGCTGAACTCAAACAGGAGGTTATGACAGAGTTGAAGGATCAACTGAAAGACCTGAAGGATGAACTTCTGAAAGAGCTGAAAACGGACACACATACTCATGTAGGTTACACTGCACAGCGTGCACACACCTACAGGCAAGAGGCCTCCAACATGTGGGCAGCTGACGGTAAGCCCATCTGTACGCGTTGCAAACAGGCTGGACACATGGCTTGACACTGTAGGGAACGTAGAGTGTTAACCCAGCAGTTAAACTAGATCCTCCTGCCACTGGGGCCCAGGTGGCAGGGATAAGGCAGCACAATCTTACTGGGCCACCATCGTCCTTAATTGGTAACTGCCCCCATGTTGAAGTGTTGATGAATGGTGTGTTGATGCATGGACCCTTGGACACGGGCTCGCAGACTACCTTGATGCATCGTTGTATGTTCCAAAAGCATTTTCCATACTACACAGTGGAACAATTCCCATCAATGATTAAACTGAAGGCTGCTAATGGCCTAAGCATACCTTGCCTTGGCTATGCTACTATGGACTTTCAGATTGAAGGTCACCAGGTTAATCAACGTGGTGTCTTCATTGTTAGGGATGAGTTTTCGTCTAACCCACTGATTATAGGAATGAATGTCATCGAGGCTTGCTGGAATACTGTTTTCAAAAGTCCAGGGGGAGCAGTGCCATTTTCCTGTCAGAACCCCAAGTCTCAGGGGGTATGGAGGGAAGCCTTCGCAGTGTGTCAGTGGACTGCAGTTGTTGCAGAAGATGGGTTCCTGGGACATGTCTGGCCTGCAAGCCGTAAAGGTATAACCATTACAGCCAGAAGTGAAGTGGTGGTGTGGGGATGCACAAAAGCCAGGGGAGGATGTGAATATTATGGATTAATTGAGGCACTCCCAGAATCTAGTGCCATTAAGGCAGCACATACAATCACTGTGGTAAGACAAGGCAGGGTTCCTGTCTGCATCCGTAATCTAAATGAGTTTCCTGTCCCCATAGGACAATACCAAAAGCTTGGGCAGCTTTTCCAGGTGGATGACAGAAATATCTATGGTGGCCAAGATATTGATCTGTGACTCTGTGAATGGTGTTATGGTGGTGGGTCTAGTGGACATGACGAGTATGGAGCAAGAGCCGGGATTTGACATATTGGAGCTGGCTGATAGACAAGATCTTAGCCAGGAGGAAAGGGGACAACTAACGGCTTTATTGCAGAAATGGAGGAAGGTGTTTTCTAGCCATGAGGAAGACTTTGGGAGGACTGATGTGGTGAGGCACCATATTTCTACAGGTGAGGCAGCCCCTATAAGGCAGCGGTTTAGACCCCTACCACCTCTCCTATACAAAGACATGAGGTCCCTGCTGGCCAATATGCTGCAAAGCGGAATAATCTCGGAGAGTTGTAGCCGTTGGGCAGCCCCTATTGTCATGGTTAAAAAGAAAGATGGAAATTGGCAATTTTGTGTTGATTATCGGAAGCTCAATTCTGTAACCCACAAGGATGCCTTTCCTCTTCCACGGATAGAGGAGACTCTCACCTCCATGACGCAAACCAAATGGTTTTCCACTTTGGATCTGGCCAGTGGGTACTGGCAAGTGGAAGTGGCTCCACAAGACAGGGAGAAAACTGCCTTTACCACACCCTTGGGGCTCTTCGAGTTTCAGTGGATGCCGTTTGGACTGTGTAATGCCCCAGCAACATTCCAACAACTGATGCAGCAGTGTCTAAGTGGGCAAATTTCAGAGTCTGTGTTAGTTTACCTTGATGACATCATTGTGTGCTCCCCAGACTTTACAACCCACATGAACAACCTTGAGGAGGTTCTTGAATGTTTGTGACGGCATGGCTTCAAACTACGACCAGAAAAATGTAATCTTCTCTGCAAGCAGGTGAACGTTTTGGGCCATGTTGTTGATCAGATGGGAATGCGACCGGACCCTGGCGAAGATATCAGCAGTTGTTGACTGGCCTGTTCCCGCGACAGCCAAGGAACTGAAGGCATTTCTAGGCCTGGCCAGGTACTACCGAAGGTTTGTTCCGGAGTTTGCTAAAGTCGCCCGACCACTGAACTCTCTGTTAGTTGGTATACCCCATAATAAACATCTGAGTGCATGTCCTCTAAATTGGTCCGCTGAGGCAAATGTTGCATTTGACACACTAAAACAAAAGCTCACTGAAGCCCCAGTTCTTGCATATGCTGACTTTTCCAAACCTTTTGTGCTCTATACAGATGCCAGTCATCAGGGACTGGGAGCTGTGTTGGCTCAGCTACAGGAAGGTAAGGAACGAGTGATTGCTTATGCCAGATGCAGCTTGCATCCGACTGAAAGGAATGATGCCAATTACAGCTCCTTTAAGTTGGAGTTGCTGGCACTAAAGTGGGCAATCACAGAAAAGTTTAAGGACTACCTTACTGGGGCAAAGTTTGTAGTGTATACGGACAATAACCCTGTTGCCCACCTACAGACCGCCAAATTGGGAGCTGTGGAGCAGTGGTGGGTGGCCCAGCTGGCATCATTTGATTTCGAGGTGAAGTACCGGGCTGGGAGGGAAAACACAAATGCTGATGCACTCTCCAGGTTTCCAGTGGAAGATTTGCCACAGACTGTAAGATGCCCACAGGAGCCAGTTACTTAAGCAACAGTAGTAGGACAAGGATCTGACACCCAGGTGGATAGTATAGACTGGGTGGCTGAACAACAAGCAGACGCCAACCTTCAATCAGTGAGAAGGTTTGTGGAACAAGGCTCCTACCCCACCAAAATGGGGTATGATTTCTCTCGACAGTATCAAGCTGTTAAAGCAATATAGAAGCTCTGCATCCATGAAGGAGTTCTTTGTCGCAAGGTTGTTGATGATGTCACTTGTGAACAACACTTCCAAATTGTGTGTCCCACCTCTAAACACCAGGGAGTGTGGAGGAAATGTCATGAAGCTGCAGCACATGCAGGAACAAACAGGACCCTGACCAAGATAAGATGGCACTTCTACTGGAGCGACATGGAAAAGGAGGTGTGGGGTTTCCAGACAGGGTGTGTTGTGTGCAGCCTACAAATGTTGGGCCTGGAAGGATGTGATATTTTTCCTCAGGTGCATCCTGACTGATTGGCTGCAGCTGTTCCTCGTTCCAGCCTGGCTGATAAAACTGAGGACTGCTCTCTCTCTTGGCCGCCGGTATAATCTGCCCATCATCCTCTCCTTTGGGAGCAGGTTTCTTCTTCGTCAAAAAGAAAGACGGATCCCTACGCCCCTGTATTGACTACAGAGGTCTCAATGCCATCACAAAAAAGAATAAGTACCCTCTTCCATTGCTCAGTTCAGCATTTGAAATCCTAGATGGAGCTCAGATATTCACAAAATTGGACCTTAGGAATGCATACCATCTTGTCCGCATTCGTGATGGAGATGAGTGGAAAACAGCATTCAACACACCTTTGGGGCACTTTGAGTATCTGGTTATGCCCTTTGGGTTAACCAATGCACCAGCAGTTTTTCAGGCTCTAGTGAATGACATTTTGAGGGACTTCCTGAATCGTTTTGTGTTTGTGTACTTGGATGACATTCTCATTTTTTTCCGTACAGAGTCTGAGCATGAAATCCATGTTCACAAGGTTCTACAACGACTCCTTGAAAATAAACTTTTCGTGAAGGGTGAGAAGTGTGAGTTCCATGTGAACATGGTTGGGTTTCTTGGTCATATCATCCAGAAAAGACAGCTTATGGCTGACCCCTCCAAGATTCAGGCAGTTGCTGACTGGCCA
Source organism: Telmatherina bonti (assembly GCF_933228915.1). Classification (NCBI taxonomy): domain Eukaryota; kingdom Metazoa; phylum Chordata; class Actinopteri; order Atheriniformes; family Telmatherinidae; genus Telmatherina; species Telmatherina bonti. Next base: position 23,981,237 of record NC_136623.1, read on the forward strand.
ACTCCAGAGAATAGGAAACAACTTCAGCGCTTTTCTCAAATTTCTACAGACGCTTCATCAAGAGCTTCAGTAGTATTGCCGCTCCACTTACTAGACTGACTTCAACTAAGGTTCCGTTTTCCTGGAACCCAGAGGCTGAGGAGGCCTTTCAGGTATTGAAGCGCCGTTTTGTCTCTGCCCCCATTCTTGCACAACCTGATCCGGCCCGACAGTTCATCCTTGAGGTGGATGCCTCTGAAGTGGGGGTTGGGGCTGTACTTTCTCAACGGGCGGAATCCGATGGAAAACTCCATCCTTGTGCCTTTTATTCCCGCTGTCTAACTTCAGCTGAACAGAATCACAATGTTGGAAACCGTGAGTTGCTGGCTATAAAACTTGCCTTGGAGGAATGGCGTCATTGGCTGGAGGGGGCAAAACATTCGTTCATAGTGTGGACTGATCACAAAAATCTGTCTTACCTGCAAACAGCTAAGCGTCTAAACTCCCGGCAGGCTCATTGGTCCCTGTTCTTTGACAGATTTGACTTCACAATTTCTTACCGACCTGGGTCTAATATTAAACCCGATGCCTTGTCCCGTTTGCATTCAGCTGTAGAACAAACAACTGAGACCATCTTACCTGCTTCACGGATTGTGGCTGCTCTCACTTGGACCTGGAGACCAAGATCAGGCAGGCTCAACGAGAAGAACCAGATCCTGGAGGGGGACCCCCTGGCAAACTGTTTGTCCCGTCTGTGGTGCGTTCCCAGGTTCTTCAATGGGGGCATTCTTCCCGGCTAACTTGTCATCCTGGCATGAATCGAACTCTCACCTTCCTGCAACGCACTTTCTGGTGGCCCAGTATGGCGGCAGATGTTCGCGCTTTTGTCCGTGCTTGTCCCAACTGCAGCCGCTCCAAAGCATCCCATCAACGTCCTCCTGGACTCCTCAGACCCCTTCCTGTCCCCAGTCGACCATGGTCCCATATTGCCTTAGACTTCATCACTGGGTTACCTGTACCCCTTGGCAAGACTGTTATTCTTACAGTCATTGACCGTTTCTCCAAGGCTGACCATTTAGTTGCTCTGCCCAAACTGCCCACAGCTTCAGAGACTGCTGATCATTTGGTCTATCATGTTTTCCGTCTACATGGTATACCACTGGACATTGTCAGTGACAGGGGACCCCAGTTCACATCTAGGGTTTGGTCAGCTTTTTGCACTGCTCTTGGTGCTTCTGTCAGTCTCTCCTCCGGTCATCATCCCCAAACTAATGGTCAGACTGAACGCTTCAATCAAGAATTAGAGGCGACTATCTGATGTGTGACAGGTGCTAACCAGAGTTCATGGAGCAAGTTCCTACCTTGGATTGAATATGCCCATAACTCTCTCGTCAGCTCTGCCTCTGGCAAATCCCTGTTTGAATGTTCCTTGGGATATCAGCCCCCATTGTTCCCTTCTCAGGAACGTGACTTGTCGGTTCCCTCTGTACAGCATCACCTCAACCGGTGCCGGAGGATTTGGAGGGAGGTGAGGACCGCCTTGCTTAAGTCTGTGGGGAGATCTAAGGACTATGCGGACCGCCGCCGGTCTCCGGCCCCCGCCTACTGCATTGGTGACAAGGTGTGGTTGTCTGCTGCCAATGTTCCCTTACATACTGAGTCGAAGAAGCTCTCTCCCCGTTACATTGGTCTGTTTGACATCATTAAGGTCATCAATCCCACAACGGTGCGTCTCAAGTTGCCCAGGACCATGAGAATTCACCCGACTTTCCATGTCTCTCAACTCAAGCCGGTCTCTACTTCTGCTTTGGCCCCTCCTTCCAGGCCTCCGCCCCCCCCCCCCCCCCCCCCCCCCCCCCGTCTTGTGGATCGGGATCCTGCGTTTTCGGTTCGTCGTCTTTTGAATTCTCATTATCGGGGCCGGGGATTGCAGTTTTTGATGGATTGGGAGGGCTATGGCCCTGAGGAACGGTCCTGGGTTCCGTGGGCTTTTGTTTTGGACCCTTCGTTGATTTCTGCTTTTTTCCGTTCCCATCCTCACAAGCCTGGGGGGCCAGGAGGCCCCCGTTGAGGTGGGGGTACTGTTGGGCCTGGAAAGATGTGATGTTTTTCCTCAGGTGCATCCTGACTGATTGGCTGCAGCTGTTCCTCGTTCCAGCCTGGCTGATAAAACTGAGGACTGCTCTCCAGCCATTGCCAGTTCGTCTGCTTGCCAGTGTCTTCAGCCTGTCCTGCCTTCCAGTCTTCAGCCTGCCCAGCCTGCCTCCTGCCTTCCAGTCTTCAGCCTGCCCAGCCTGCCCCCTGCCTTCCAGTCTTCAGCCTATCAGCCTGCCCCCTGCCTTCCAGTTTTCAGCCAGTCCTTCACTGCCCCAACCAGTGACCAAAATAAAAGAATCGGGTTGAGAAGCATCTGTGTGCCTAACTTCTTGGAGGCGCTTTCCTACACTATTCCTTAACAACAAAAAGGTAAGACTGAACCAAGGGCTCCTCTAAATCCTGTTACTGTGAACTATCCATTAGAGGTGGTAGCTTTGGATTTTCTCTCCCTTAGCAGACCACAGGATAGTTATCAGAACATCTTAGTCATGACAGACATGTTCACCCGTTATGCTTGGGCTGTACCCACCCATGATCAGACTGCCAAAACTACAGTGCGTGCAATTTGGACAGAAATCATTCAAAGTTTTGGTTGCCCTGTTCGGTTCCATTCAGATCAGGGGCCAAATTTTGAGTCAGCTCTTCTGAAAGAACTTTGTGATTTGTATGGCATTGCTAAAAGTAGAACCACCCCCTATCATCCTGCAGGGAATGGGAGGGTAGAGTGATTAAACCAGACCCTACTGTGTATGCTTCAGACTCTTGAGACTGAAAAGCAAAGCAGGTGGGCGGAATACCTACCACAACTGCTTCTGGCTTACAACAATACGGTACACAGCGCAACAGGATTTGCACCTGCATACTTGATGTTTAGTCGACATGTCAGACTCCCCATAGACATGAGCCTGGGTGTCCCAGCACAATGCTCACATGGTGACTTGAGTGACAGGGTTCATGATCATCATCAGAAACTTATCTTTGCATATGGCCTGGCCCATGCTGAGATGTCCAAGAAAGCAGAACAGATGAAAACCCAGTACGATCAGAGGGCTGGTGCTGCCCCGTTGTTGCCTGGGGAACGAGTGTGGGTCAGGTGCCGTAACAGGCAGGGACAGGGTAAGTTGCATAGCTTTTTGGATCCTGTACCTCATGTGATTATGACCCTGGTTGGCGATACAGGACTGGTGTATAAAGTTAGGCCAGAGAAAGGGGGGCAAGGAGAAAGTGTTGCATAGGAACTCTCTTAAGCTGTGTACGGGGGACCCCTGGCAACAAGCGTCTACCCCTCTGCAGTCATACACAGAGGGCCCTAAAGAACTGCCAATGGTTTATTGCATTCCCATGCCGATAGTGCCCATGGAAGGAGAGCAGCTGCATCGCTTGTCCAGGAGGAACTTGGGAGTACCACCATAGCGTTACAGACAATGACTGTTACAGGGACTGCTAACATTTAGCAATGGGGGTATGTGATTGGGCCAAAGATTAGTTTTACATTTGATTTGTTACAGTGCATGCTTGTTTTAGATTGGATTGTTGTGTATTTTAAATTGTGTGCTGCCACCAATCCCTTTTGAGGCCCATCCATCCCGCAGCTAAATAATGAGCAGGAACAGCTGCGTGCACCTGGACATTATTTAAGTGGAGCCACAGCTGTGGTAGTGAGATGGCAGAGAAGAATGGCAGAGGAACAGAGCCGGACGTGCAGCTCACTCGCCAGGAGCGGAGGCAGGATCGGGAAACCGGAAGTGCAGCAGTTCTGAGGTCGTTGGCCTGACTACTCAGCCCTGGGCCGCCGGAAACCTTACGTGGCCCGGGAAAAGCGTGAGTAAGACTAATCAGACCTAGAACTGGAGGCTGGTTGCGGAGCCAGGTGGGAGGAGTGAGGAAGCTCTTTGTACGGTGGACTGCCGCATCTGTTCTTTTCTGCAGGCTGGCTGGGAGTGCGGCAGCGCGGCGAGGGAGAGAGACGACGAAGCCACCTAAACGCCGTGTTGCACAGCAGAGGACTCCACGAGGACATATGTTTAAAGCTGCTGGATTTTAATAAACTGATTAACTATTTGAGTTTTTAGTGTGGCCTTAACTCTGCTCACCCTGCCTTTTTAGGAGGACCATTGTGGCTATGAGGGCAGACTTTTATTAAGCTTGCAATTGTATTTGAATCCCCTCAGCCACTGACAAGTACTTTTTTTCCCCGTCTTAAACAGCGGGATGACTTTGGCTATCTTTTTATTTGGAAATTGACCTGTTTGTAAGGACAAGTTGAATATGTAAGTAAGTGGTTTTGAGATTGTGTCAAAGTGGAGAACTATTTATCAGAAAAACCTTGCCCTTATGTTTTGGTTTTATTGTTTTTATGCATGATCTTGTGTTGGATTTGATTTTGTGGGCGAGGGGACTGATTAACAATTAGCCACAGCTGGCATGCCTCATCCCTGCCAGAGGATTGGCAGAGGATTGCATAAAAGGGAGCAGCTGTGGGAGACTGAAGCTCAGACTGGCACAGATGCTGGCAACAGCAATGAGGAGGGACAGCATGTGCGACTGTGACTGCTCACGGAGCATGAAAAGAGCATTGAGACACTGCGTCAGATTTGAAGCAAGGATCACCAGCCTGCAGAGAACCGAATGCTAACAAACAGCTAAGTCAAAGGAAGGTCAACACTCTTAGCTGTTGTGTGTGGGTGGGCTGGATCCCCATACGGAAGTGTCTTTGCCCTCCTTGTATGTGTCTTCCCTGGCAGTGGCGTGGCTGAATCCAAGGCGGGCAGTGGCGCAAACAGCAGACTGCATCCAGGAGGACACGCCCCATGCTGGCTGCAATTGATTTTCGCCCCCCTGCAGGTGACTGGACTACCCAAGGCTGACCCACTTCCCTGACCTTGTGTGGGACAATTTTTAAATGATCGTCTTAAAGAAAAGACTTTTTTTTCCCCTGACACTTGTCTGGAAACCCGTTCCTTAGTAGTGGGAAGTTGTCTGGAATCACAAGAACTATGTGACAATTGCATCAATGGCATATTTCACCATTTTCATATCTATATCATGATAATCAGTATGTTTTGTTTTTACACGTACTGACTATATCAATGACCTCCTTTTCATCAACAGGCATTAAAAACATTGTGTTGATTGCTTTCTGTCAAATAGTTAATAATTGTGGGTGGAACTTGGAATTGTATGTAAAACTATTTACAATTTCATATTTGTTACTGATGGTATTTCCATTTTCTTAAACACTGGGTAATTTCTCTGGGATTTATTTGTAATTTATTTAATATCTTCCATTTACTGTCAAAATTATATTTGCTGCTCTTAATCTTTTGTACAATTCTTCATATTAACTTTTTTGTAACATTTGTAACTTATTTGTAACATTTTTTTAATTTCATTTTCTGCATCTTTGGTTCTGCATTTTATGTACTCTCTGTATAATACGTTTTTCTTTTTGCAAGCATTGTGCAATCCCTTTGACATCCACTGATTATCTTTATACTTTTTCTTCCCACTGTAGCATATAATAGGGACATTTTTTTCATATAGGAATTTAAATATTCTTAAACTCATATGCTCTATCGGTATTTTTTGTAATATTTCCCAATCTTGTGCCAATAAATGATTTTTAAATGATTTGAAGACAACAAGGAATTAAATACAAAGTGTGCTACACCATGTTTGCAGTTACATGGACTCAGTTCACCACACCACAGAGCCAGAATGGTGTTGCAGCAGTGTGACGATGAATTTGGGCTTTGAAACTTTTTCAAGCTTCAGGGTTTCTAAACTCTTGCAAACACGCACATTGCAGTTATCAGATCTCATAACAGGGTTTGAAATATTTTTTGCAAACTGTGAGGGGACAACAATGCTATATTTGAAACTTTGAAAATGTCTATTTGAGAACCGCAAGTGTGCAACAAGAGGTTTGAAGATTTGAAAATGTGAGAATGAAACTCTGTAATATGCATGTTATGCTTATGAACATTTACAAATACAAATTATGATTGCAGAGGTTCAAACTATTTTCAGACTTTCAAAATACTTTTTAAAGTTTAGAAACTTCAGACTTCCAAAACTTTATTTCACTCTTTTATATTTGAAAAACAGACTTTCAAGTCTCAATGTTTTCTTTCATTTTCAGATTATGGTAGGATATAATCACATACAAATTTTCAATGTACATCTCAAAATCCATAAAAGTAAAGGTTGCAACTGCAGTTTTGCTAATGAGAATACATTACAAAGAAAAAACTTTCATACAGAAAGAACTGAGAACCATGTTATGATTGGCGGAGCATTGTGTCCATTGTTTATGCATATAATACTGTATTTACATGCTTTGACACATTCTCTAAGATAATCTGAATGTAAATTTTATTCAACTGAGTATAAAAAAGGCCAAAATAAATCTAAAGGAATCTACTTAAGTGGACATGAATTGACTTTGTTTTGTTTTTAATGTTATCCCAGATTGAACTAATTAAACACCCCTTTAAACACATATGCAGAAGATGTGTGCTAAACAAAAAAGCAAGAAAGAAAAAATAAGAGAAATTTATTTCCCTCCAACCCTGTGAGGTCTTGCATTTGCAACAGGCTTAAAGTTTACCTAAAGCGAAACTATACCATAATTTACAAGGAAATGAAAGCAATAGTGGATCTTTAGGAAGTTTAAAAAAATGAGAGGGGGACACAAAGCAAACATGTCAGACTCAGCGCATCTTAGATAATATTTGAAATAGTGAAGGTCAAAAGAGAAATTTAGGGGAACAGAAAGTCATTTAAGAACCACATTTCAGAGGGACTGCTGTCTGTTATAACACATGCAAAAGCTACAAAAAAACCCACAAATGTCACAATGCAAGTCTTGAAATATAATAAAATATTGGACATGTTTTAAGTTTACTGCATATTATTTAGGCTGAATAGACTTAATAAATTTTTCCTAACATGATTTTGACAACTTTAAATAAACAGTTGTTTTATATAGGTTTTTGGTATGACATTTCAAATGACAAGGGGTTTCAAAAAACTGTAAAATCTCCATTCTGTGCCACTGCGTTATTAAACTAGATCTACGCATGGATATTTTAATTTTCATTTTACTGCGTTGATTGTTTTTTTCAATAATGTCCTGTCAGGCATTGTAACATGCAGAATGATGGCTTTGTGCAAAACTGTGCCAGAAAAATTTACTGTACCAAGAGGAACCTGCAAACCCCTCAGTTTCAGATCTGTTCTGCACAAACCATTGGTTTCATTTCTCTGTGTAGCCAGAAAGGCTGAAAAGCAGGGGCTTCAACAAAGAGGGTTAAGTAACAACTGAAGAAAAAAAAAAAAAAAAAAAAGTCGGTCTAAAACAAAACTGTGCTGTCATTTCCAAGAAAATGAAAGCAAAGGACAATCTTTGTTGCGACAGAATCTAACATATAACTGCATGTTGCCAAAATATTCAACACAGTTCCCCAAATGCTTATAGAGTGTTGTTAAAAAGAAAAATAGAAATTAAGAAAAAAATCTATAACAAAAAAAGAGATGGGTACACCCCTGTATGCTAACTATACAGTAATGTTATATCCTTTTGCACCAAGGGACAACATAGTGCAAATGACAACCCTGTTAAATTATACATCAATTAAAACAAAACAAAGAAAAACTTAATAATGTAAAGAACAAAACAAGTTGCTTAGGAATCTACTTAAGTGGACATGAATTGACTTTGTTTTATTTTTAATGTTATCCCAGATTGAACTAATTAAACACCCCTTTAAACACATATGCAGGAGATGTGTGCTAAACAAAAAAGCAAGAAAGAAAAAATAAGAGAAATTTATTTCCCTCCAACCCTGTGAGGTCTTGCATTTGCAACAGGCTTAAAGTTGACCTAAAGCGAAACTATACCATAATTTACAAGAAAATGAAAGCAATAGCGGATCTTTGCTGCTGTAGGATTCATCATGCATGTTCGGTCATGTCAACAAATTTAATAGTGGTGGTTAATCATGTGAAGCTAACTTCTTCATGTTTTTTTTTTTTTTTTTTATTTCTATTTCATGACAAAAGCCTTGTTTCTTAAAATGGTATTTAAAATGGTACAGATAATAGACTACAAAAAGCACTCAGACAGTGAAAACCTCCAACAAGGCCTTTAAAAGGTTCCTGGATCCAATAATTATCTTTTTTACAATTCTTCATATTAACTTTTTTGTAACTTATTTTTACATTTGTAACTTATTTTTTTATTTCATTTTCTGCATCTTTGGTTCTGCATTGTATGTACTCTCTGTATAATACGTTTTTCTTTTTACAAGCATTGTGTAATCCCTTTGACATCCACTGATGATCTTTATACTTTTGCTTCCTACTGTAGCATATAATATGGAAATCTTTTATCATATAGGAATTTAAATATTCTTAAACTCATCATATGCTCTATCGGTATTTGACACATTCTCTAAGATAATCTGAATGTAAATTTTATTCAAGTGAGTATAAAAAAAAGGCCAAAATAAAAATTCTAAAGGGAGACTGATAAAGTAAAAGTTTATTTAATTTTTCATCAATAACGTTAAAACATTTCTGTGTACAAAAGAAAACATTTAGTTGCTAAAAGCACTGAACAACAAATTTCCATCAGTATTTATTGATTTTAACTGAAAACACACAAACGCACACTTGCAAAGAATAACCACAAGAAGCAAATAACTTTTTGGCTTTCCATAGCATTACACCTGACTAAAATGTTTTTACTTTTGTCACATGCGTCTTTTGAAGGGTTGTTAACTCTTTAATTACACAAAGATGAAATAAACTGGGCATTATACTGCTGTTTAAACAGCTAAGAAACCAAGACTAAAGAAATAAGTGGCACCACCAACAGCAGCAGGCCAGCACTTGCACTGCTGGCACTGTTGCAGAAGTCCCCCTGGCAGCAGTCCACTGCTCCAATGAGTCCTGAAAGTTGTGGATTTGACGCTGCTGTGCACATCAGTTTGGAGGCACAGCCCTTCACTGTCATCTTTTTTCCTTCTACAGTCACTGAGAGAATGAAAATATTGTTATAACTTATTATTCACTGTTTAAAATTCGAAATACTTAACATTGTTCAGAGCAGAGAGTGTTGTGGAGAACAGATTAAGAGGCAGGTCACTTACATGTTGTTTTGATGCAGTGGTCCTCGCTTCCTTCACAGTTTAAAGTGTTATCGCATGTTTCTCCTACACAGCCGAAGCACTTTTTGCCATTTGGTAAGGACTGGATGGCATCTGCAACATAAAACATCAATTACCCAATTTACAAGTATTTTTCCCTAACATGTGATTTAACTGTTTAAAAACCTAAAAATCTAATGACTTGTAAAAAATAATCCTAAAGGTTTTTATCAACACAAATTCAAAACTTGCAACTTAAGACATCTATAACCTTAATTATTTGAAGTGTGATACAACTTTTACTCTGTACCATCCTTTCTGATGCAATGTGTCATGATATGAAAAAGATGTATTATTCACTTTTATGATTTATTCTGAAGCTTTACTTCAGAGTCAGACTTAACAAATTCTTAGTTTTAGCTATGTTTTTTCTCACTCTGATATTACTGCATTCACATTGCATGTCGTATAAAATTCAGCACTCTAGTTTAATTGCACAACTAGAAATGGTTAAGGATGGAAATTACCAGGGGCAGGTTGGGTGTTGCACCGGTCAGAGTTGCAGCACTTGCTGGTTATCATGGTTTTAGCATTTCCAAAGTTGATTGAACCCTCAATACAATCTTGAGCCAAGGCACAGGTTTTGGCTTGAATATCTGAAGTTTTAAAATCACCTGCAACCAAAACAACAATTATGGACTGAGTCAGTACCAAGAAGGAGATAAATGACCATGGCACAATATTCCAAACCATACCTATATATGTTAGAACTCTGACTGCTCCACACTGATGATCTGCTGTGGGGCATTCTTTGGTTGTATCAGAGCAACTTCCATAGACTCCCGGTACACACTCATAACATGTGAGAGTGCTGGCTGATAAAACAATAAGCATAAAGAGCATTTACTGTCAACAACGTAAAACAATACTGTGTCATTCCATTATTTCTAAAGTAAATTAAGGGAACTATGAAGTAAGGCATTGCTTAATTTCTAAATAAAATGCAATACTGACCATATTTAAAACCCAAGTAAACAGATAATTCACCAGATTTTTTTCGTGATAAGAGAAAAAGAAAAACGAAGCAGTAAAAAAAGAGTAGAGAACTTGCCTTTTGGGAGAAGCCAAATCCCAATGACCAAAGTAAGGAGATGCATTGTGTGTTTGGGACACAAGTAGGTTTTATTTCAGTCTGTTCTGGCTTTATAGGTCCAAAGAGGCTCCTCCCTCCTGCACCAGTGACTGTTAACCCACCTTCAATAAGTCTTAAATTAACATCAAACTATATTTACTGTTTTTTTTTACAATTCAACTTTAAATTAATTTTTAACCCTCTATGCATCAGGAATTCCAAACTATTCTCTATGCGAATTGTTTTCATATGCAACTAAATGGTGATGTTTCCTTTGGTGTAGGTTAAGTTGTCCATCTACTTCTTTAGGAAGTTTAAAAAAATGAGAGGGGGACACAAAGCAAACATGTCAGACTCAGCGCGTCTTAGATAATATTTGAAATAGTGAAGGTCAAAAGAGAAATTTAGGGGAACAGAAAGTCGTTTAAGAACCACATTTCAGAGGGACTGCTGTCTGTTATAACACATGCAAAAGCCACAAAAAAAACCCACAAATGTCACAATGCAAGTCTTGAAATATAATAAAATATTGGACATGTTTTAAGTTTACTGCATATTATTTAGGCTGAATAGACTTAATAAATTTTTCCTAACATGATTTTGACAACTTTAAATAAACAGTTGTTTTATATAAGTTTTTGGTATGACATTTCAAATGACAAGGGGTTTCAAAAAACTGTAAAATCTCCATTCTGTGCCACTGCGTTATTAAACTAGATCTACGCATGGATATTTTAATTTTCATTTTACTGCGTTGATTGTTTTTTTCAATAATGTCCTGTCAGGCATTGTAACATGCAGAATGATGGCTTTGTGCAAAACTGTGCCAGAAAAATTTACTGTACCAAGAGGAACCTGCAAACCCCTCAGTTTCAGATCTGTTCTGCACAAACCATTGGTTTCATTTCTCTGTGTAGCCAGAAAGGCTGAAAAGCAGGGGCTTCAACAAAGAGGGTTAAGTAACAACTGAAGAAAAAAAAAAAAAAAAAAAAAAGTCGGTCTAAAACAAAACTGTGCTGTCATTTCCAAGAAAATGAAAGCAAAGGACAATCTTTGTTGCGACAGAATCTAACATATAACTGCATGTTGCCAAAATATTCAACACAGTTCCCCAAATGCTTATAGAGTGTTGTTAAAAAGAAAAATAGAAATTAAGAAAAGAATCTATAACAAAAAAAGAGATGGGTACACCCCTGTATGCTAACTATACAGTAATGTTATATCCTTTTGCACCAAGGGACAACATAGTGCAAATGACAACCCTGTTAAATTATACATCAATTAAAACAAAACAAAGAAAAACTTAATAATGTAAAGAACAAAACAAGTTGCTTAGGAATCTACTTAAGTGGACATGAATTGACTTTGTTTTATTTTTAATGTTATCCCAGATTGAACTAATTAAACACCCCTTTAAACACATATGCAGGAGATGTGTGCTAAACAAAAAAGCAAGAAAGAAAAAATAAGAGAAATTTATTTCCCTCCAACCCTGTGAGGTCTTGCATTTGCAACAGGCTTAAAGTTGACCTAAAGCGAAACTATACCATAATTTACAAGGAAATGAAAGCAATAGTGGATCTTTGCTGCTGTAGGATTCATCATGTTATTGCATGTTCGGCTCGTGTCAACAAATTTAATAGTGGTGGTTCATCATGTGAAGCTAACTTCTTCGTGTTTCTTTTTTTTTTTATTATTATTTCTGTTTCATGACAAAAGCCTTGTTTTTTTAAAATGGTATTTACAGATAATAGACTAGAAAAGCACTCAGAGAGTGAAAACCTCCAACAAGGCCTTTAAAAAGTTCCTGGATCCAAACGGTGATTCAGAACCACGAAAATGAAATCCGTTCTTTCCTTTTCACCTTTCCAAAAAGTCCCTAAAATTTAATAAAATCCGTCCATAACTGTTTGAGTTATCTTGAACACAAAAAACAGACAAACAGATAAACGCCCGGGTAAAACATAATCTCCTTAATGGAGGTAAAAATAATTTTTTTAAAAAAAGCTCAATTTTTATTTAAAAAAAATTTGCAACACAGTTTTACAAATCTTCAGCCACAGACAACTAATAAGAGCTTGCAAAAGAAAAAGAAAATGCTATATCTCTCACAAGTCTGCTTTTTATTTATTTTTTCTTATTACTACCGTCATCACCCTGCACCTGTCTATAGGCATGACGTTTCCTTAAACCAGGGGTAGGCAAACTTTCTGGCTTGTAGCAGCAGAAGACTGAATTACTACATGTAATTTGACAGTCTGAAATACACCAGCATTTTCTAGTTTCACTTCAAACCTCCTGTTTTTCAGCAAAACACTTGTCTTCCACATTATCTATGTATCAGAAATAAAACACTTCTGCATAGAACAGCGGTTCAACTAGGGTGCTAGCAGAGCAGGCGGCTGTATTCAGAGAGGGCCGAAGACTTTTTCACACCATCCCAGATACGAGCTGCGTAGTGAAACCTGCAAAAACAGAAATGACTTGCAGTATTATGGGGTTGAAATATCCTGCTCAACCAAATTAAAGGCCAGCAGAATAAAAAGGTTTTGAGCAGTGTTGTACATATTAGAGGCCACAAATCAACTTCTGTTTTTTATTCCAATATGTAACCCAGCGTGAGGTGTAGTTTACTTTTAGTTAGCTTTAAAATATGTACTGGTTGACTAGTAATAGTTGCTCAACACAGTTTCCCAGAGAGTCTTGTTTTGTTTTACATCCATTGTGAAATTTATGTGCAGCCAGATATTTCTTCACTGCAACATCAGGTTCAGACTAGTTGAAGCAACACATGAATCAAAACTGTTCCCTAACTGAGGAGCAGTTGAAGGTGATAGACTAACTCTGGGGGAAACTAAGCTTATGGTTTTTCCTCTTAAATGGAAAATTCCCAAGTTAGTATGAGAAGTTTAACCAGTTTTTCTCAGTGAGGATGGTGTGTGACAGCTGACAGCGCGGCATGGCAAGTATTTGGCTGCGCAGTTTCGAGACCATTAGTGGAGAAGGAGGGATGTCCCCTGTACCCCGGAAGAAGAGAGAAGAGTGGGTACGTTCCTGACCCGAAACAATGCAAAAGGGTTAATTTTAACCTTATATAATAGACAAGAGGTTGTGCTTCATCAATAAGTTCTGAACAACCTGCTTTGTTTAGATTATCGTCGCCGTCACCATCTTGGACAGGAAGCAGGAACATGTTGACCTCAGTGACCAGATAATCCTGCCCCAGGCCTGGGAAGACGTTGCAGTCCAGCATGGACAGAGTACCTGTGCAGTAAAAATGAGATTTTGGGATGATGCCTCAGGGCCTAATTGCCATAGTGCTTTGCATCGTGTTGGGTTAAGTACATCGTCACTGGGATTGCTCGATCTTTGGTTTTTCCAACACTGATTTCCAGCAAATAATTTCAAAGCCTCTGTAAAATATCCTTTTCTTACCCCTCAATATTTTTAGGTTCATTTCATCTTTGTTATTCTTTATATTTTTATTTGAATCTCAGTGTTTTCCTCATTGGGATCCTTCATGACTGGGGCTTTGTCTGCTCGGTCTGCAGAGTTACCGATGCGGTGACCACCCTTGTCAGGATGGTTGTTGGGTTACTGCCCTTGTTACGATGTGGGAACTGGCCAGCCATGATTGGGATTCTTCCTGCGTTGGTGGCCTTTGTGATCAAAGATGAGGTGGCTCTCAATGTGGGCGGATCCCCAAAACATTGCTTCCTTTCTACATGCATCAAGCCTGATAAATTAAACTAGAGTTTGTTTGTTTGTGTCAAATGGAATTGTGTGTGTGTGTGTGTGTGTGGTGGGGGGGGGGATATTATATGTGCTTTTAACTTTGTTACTTTACTTGCCAAGGCATGTGAGGGCTAGTTTTTAACTTTTTAATTTGAAATTGAAATTATTTTAATTTGATATTTACTCACTGCTGTTATTATGTACAGCTCTTCATACCAAATTAAGTTTATTTGATTATGGTAAGGCAATCATCATATTTTTGTGAATATATAATAACACTGTTTTGACTTTTTAAATCGGGCCAAAGATAACTTTTATTCACACAATCTCCATTAAAAGACTGAGTTAGCCAAATCATGCTACAGAAACAACCAGCGCACAGGAAACATTCCTCTATTGTTTATAAAAAAAAAATACATCATATCTATTTTGAGTTTTAACATCTTTTAAAAACAGGCTCACATTCTAAGATAAATCTATGCATAAGTGCTTGTGAATTATGAACCTCTTATTACTTCAACTCAGTTTTACATTGCACGTAATTTGCCTTTAAAAACATATTGTAATTTGAAGAAAATACTTTTGTACCTTTGTATTTGAGGTGAGAATGAGCCATTAGTTTATCCACCACCATGTGCATGTTCTTCAGATTTCTTGGACAGAAATCTTCCCGCCTGG
>NC_136623.1:23996208-24221208 GCF_933228915.1 Telmatherina bonti
TAGAGACTGTGAGCAGGTTTATTTTTCTTCTGCAAAAACAATACTGTACGAATCACTGGTGCATTCACGTCACACCAGGTTTAAGAGCTCGTCTTGTTAGAAACAAGAGGGTCAGATAAGGTGAAACAGAACAGTACTGTATTGCCCCTGTGTGCTTACAGAATGTATGTAGAATATAAAGTTTTAAAAGGATACACATCTAACAAAAGTAACTAATAATCTATGCAAATTTTAAATTGCATAGAGCTGCATTGCTTCAAATGTCCAAATCTAAACAAGAAGAACTAAAGTTAGGACTGTCTCCTTCTTCAATGGTCTGAATCAGAGATTCACAAAACATTCAGGACACATTTCCCACCCATAACATCCGTGAAGATGCAAAGATTTTGACTTAGACAGTTTTGAGGAAAGATGAATATCCCATGTTGACTGCATCCCAATATATTTCACTAATCAAAATATATAATAACATATAATGTTCACCAATAACATTTATTGAGAGATTTTTGTACAAAATTTCAGGCAAATGTTGGAGATCATAGAACAAATGGCCCAGATCTAAAGCAAACTGGTATTCAGCAATCATCAGTGGCTATGAGTCAAAACTTCAAAGATTAATGTGATTTGTGAGAAGTTGAGACATCCTACTATTTGATACCTCTGCCAAGGTGAAGGTAATTTATTTGTTAGTCTGCCTGTCTGTCTGTCTATTAGCAACATAACCATAATAACTCAGAGGGTTATGATGGATCCAGGATTTTTTTTTAAAGAATTCTTTACCATGGGAAGATAGGGACAATTTTCCCACTCTAGCTTAAAAATGAAACCCACTAGCAATGGCACAAAAAAAAACACTACAACGGCTTGACAGAGGTCTGTGCTCCAAATTACTTCATGTTCACATAAACATGATGTATTATTTACAGGTCCCCACAAGTAAAGAGTCATACTGAGGAGTGCAGAGCAGTTTAAAACCTTGATTTGTTTCTTGGTGAGCCTCCAACCTTACCTTTGATCTTCCTCAGGTGTGTTGGCAGATAATAGTGACATGATTGTAGACTTCCCTGCCCCCTGCAGACCAATGACTCCCACCACTAACATGTCTGTCTGGTCCCTCAAAAACTGCAACACATCACAACAGAACGCATCAACACAGTGCACAACAGAACACATCATTATGTCCCATCACAGCCATTTACTCACCTCCATGGCACTGTCGCACCAATTCATCTGATCATCCACTAACTTAATGCTGTGTTTCATTTTCTCTGGAGGAAGGAGTTTGGACTGGCCGACCATGGCTGAAAGTTACAGGAAAAGATCTCTTTTTTTCCCTCCAAACAGAATTTGACCTTGCTGAGTGTAAATTGTACAGGCAGGGAAATATGAACTTTATTGCAAATTAAAACATAGAAGTGAAAATGTGAAGTCTATAATGACTCACGGTCCACAGCGCAGCTCGAAGCAGAAGCACCCATCCCTCTGTTTTGGATCTGATATACGGGCTGAGTAGGTCGCTGTCCTTCCCTCTCCATCTTAGAGGGCCCGGGACCAGAGGACTGCACTGCTGCCTCTGGAGGTGTCCCAGGCTTTCCTCCATCATCCCTGGCTTTCATTAGCATTATTGGCTTTTCCATGGCTGATGCTCCACTGACAACTGTGTTCTGTGATGGTTTAGCCTTAAAAAAACGATCCAGCAATAGTTTGGTCAACAGAAAAAAAGAGCTTAGAAATAAAAAAAAATAAAAAAAAAAATTCCAAGGTTTTCCCATTGAATTTCACTGCAATGATACTGATTCAACCCTGTTTTATTGTCAAAACGATGGATTGGCTGTAAATCTGTTTGTGTACAAATCTAGACAATCTGACATACCCTTTCGGCCGGAGGTTTAGCAAGAATGATGGGGGTCTTCTGGATAAGAGGGCCTGGTGGATCCTCGCTGCCATCCTGACCATATGTAATAATAATGTTATTAAAGACGCCAGTGTAACGCAGACAACTTAGCAAATCAACCAAACCAAGCTAGAAATTTGAGTTTGACTTTACATTACCCTTCGCTCTCTCGGTTGGTATTCCCGATCTCGGCTGGGGCCAGACAGATTTTGACCCGGAGGTCCGACATCTCTTTCTCCACGGCGTCGCCTCCTCCTGCGTCCCTGGCCGTACATACCAGGCTGACTGTGGCCGGACTCTGACATCTCTTGACGCAGCCGATTTACAGCTTCTACGAACACAATGCTAACACTGAGACCGCAGTCAAAGCAAATTAGGGCAAGAGACGATGTCACTTTCACTTAAATTTTTTTTTATAAACGTGTAACCTTTTGCGACTTTACAACCCTGAAATATCGATATCAACAGAATTTAAAGCTACTTTTTATTTGGAAGTGATGTCTTTTGGCATAATCGTTTGTAAACAAGGGTGGTCAAAGCTTCCCGATAGTGTGATTGTTTCTAAAGTGAATGGTCGATATGCGAGTGGGCGGCTTTGAACTCATTTAAGGTTAGGAAGAGCTCCACCCGCCTGAAATGTTCTCTTTAGATAAATAAACGCAGCTTGTTCGTTTAACAAAGAAGTCGTTCTGAAACACTTTGCTGAAACCAGTAGTACCCCCTCATAAGGACCGCGACATTTTTAGAACTATATTTGGAAAAGTTTAACATATTTGTTTTGTTAAAATAATTCTTATTATATTTTATTTTTTTTTCTAGCTGTACGTTTGTCTTTATTATAATAATGTTTACATTTATAATTAAATGCATGCAACTTTAAGTAAAGTTGATCAAATGCACGTTGCCTGAAAACTGCAAAAAAAAAAAGTGTTAAAATGAAGTTAGTATTTCAACCACAACTATTTCTTTGTTGTTGTTTGTTGCCGATTCTGTGCCACCCATGTTATTTAATATAAGATATTCTCTCTTTAAGCCAGTCACATTTTTTGTGAACTTAAATGAATCTGCAGTGTAAAATTAATACATTCTTTTCAAGCTTCCAAATGTTGAGATATTAAACTAACTTTGCCCATAAGTGCCCCTTCAATCGTTGACCATAGATTGCTCACGACTGCAGAAGAGGTGCATCCTGGGAGATGTAGGCAACTCACTTTCTGTTTAAACCGGATGTGGATAAGCTCGGTGTTAGCATTTGGACGCCATGACTAAAATCCTGAACTGTAAAAATTAAAAAGGGTTGTTCATATTGTGGCCAGATTTCTTTTAAACATCACCACTTGTACAGTGAGCTATCTTTCAAGCATCTGTATTGAGCTGTTTAAAATCGGGTCTTTATTTTCCTAAAAACATAAGGCTCTTTGTTATTACTATTATTAAAAGTAGCCTAACGCAAGGGATTTTTTTGTTTGTTTGTTTTGTTTTAGTTCAGTTTTTTTTCCCCCCAATAAGTGGCTACGACCAATCGTTGGCTTCCGCTAATACTTGTGAGGAGGGGTAAGTACAGGTTACCTGTGCAGGTAGTGTTTATATTTAGTCTTCAGAAACCTAGATGATAGCTGAATATTCGGTGGCTCTATTGGGTTAATTCAACACTTTTGAATAGGAACTGCGATGTGCAGACATGGTTTAACATTTCGTGACGACGTTATCACACCTGATATTACAGTTGAACCAGGAGTAATGTAAGACACATTACAGCAACAGCCGCTAAAATTTACACTTAAACCTTTGACTCCCCACCTCGTGGTGGCACTAGACGGAGGTTCACACGTGTCTTTTGTGAGTCGATCAAAATTGGTCTGCTCCAAAATGTTCAGTTCATATCTGGTATCCACATTGATTTAGGTTTAGGAATTTGTAATATTTTGATATCACCTTTTCTCTATGTAAATGTAAAAGTATGCAGTGTACATAATTTGCATTTGCAACCCAGACCACCTCCAAATGTGGTCCACTAACATGGCTCTTCATTAATTTTTTAGTATGGTTGTAATTAAAATGCTTTCACACTCGTAATTACATAAGCTGACTCACGACACATTCCTAATGCATGTTAGTGTCAGATCTCTTTATATACAGTCTATGGTCAGATGTGATGAGCTAAAGCTAACATAATACATGTAATCTGGGGCTTGTGAAGGTAAATTCTGGTAAGGACATCTAGTGGATGTGCTGGGGAACCGTGAGCTTTTCTAAAAAATTATATAGTCATCTTTCCTCTGACGTTGAGCTATCAATCTATCAGAGAATGTCTAGTGATAAAATTGTCTGAAATAAATTGTTATTATGATGTAAACCACTTTTAAAAATCACTTTGTTTGAGCACTAAATCTGAAATAATAGGTAGCGTTGGGTGAAATACTGATCTTAAGACAAATTAACTGTGATGTCTGTGCTTTACTGTTAATGTATGAAAACTATTCTATAAATGTATTGTCTGAAACTTTTCCACTTTACTTTTAAATTGCAGATCACCAGAAGTTGCCTTGACTTGCTCCATGTCTGAAGACTCCAGCAGTGATGGGGAATGGTGTGTACCTACTGAAAGGCAGACGTATGCTTCATACCCAGAGGCCAAATGTTGGGAGTGCGGCAAAAAAATAAGTGACTTAAAGAGCTTGATATTGCACTATAAAAGCCATGATATCAAAGCCACCTGCCACATTTGCAAGGTTACTTTCCGCCGCCTGACGTCTCTTTTTACACACTTGGATAATGTACACTCGCCTCCCCTCTGTTATGTGTGCAATCAGTCTTTCAGTAATGTGTGGGAGCTGAACAAGCATGCGGAGAAAAACTGCGTGAACTTTGTTACGTTTAAAGGTGGTTCATCATTATTT
Organism: Telmatherina bonti; assembly: GCF_933228915.1. Lineage (NCBI taxonomy): Eukaryota > Metazoa > Chordata > Actinopteri > Atheriniformes > Telmatherinidae > Telmatherina > Telmatherina bonti. The sequence continues at coordinate 24,001,003 of NC_136623.1, forward strand.
TGTAACCGGAACAAAAACGTGGACTTTTCGAAGGAGGTGATTGCACAACAAAGCACAGCCTCAGTTCTTTCTGATTCTGCAATGGATTTGAATTCTAATACGAACATTAAAATGGAGCCCGAATTTCCCGAGATATCTGAAAACAGTGTTGAGTATATATTGGGTGAACACGATGACAACGCTGGCATGGAAAGTGATAATGAAAGAGATGATTATTCAGAAAGCACCGACACTGGTGAAGAAAATTCTAGTGAGTCATCCAACAGTTCAGACTCCGAGGCAGCCCCCAAACCCAATCCCAGAGATAATGGTGTAACCTGTGATAGGTGCGGTAGAGGACCATTTAAATCTATAAAGCTCCATTTATTGCATTGCAATGGTGTGTGGTTAAATGAGTATCAGTGTATTTTGTGCAAAAAACTCTTTCCCACCGAGGTGGCTCTCAAGAAACACCACATGCCTTTAAATTCCTGTGACATCTGTTATCAGGTTTTCACTAATGAGAATTCGTTCTACTCCCACCAGTGTCCCAAGGGATTCAAATTACCTTTGGTGCTTTTTTGCTCCGAGTCGATGCCAAAGGCTTGCAACATATGCAAATTATTTTTCACCAGTGAGAAAACTTTGTCACTGCATGTCACTAAGGTTCACTCATCAGTAGTCAACACCAAAGTATGTGTCATTACTGATCCATCACTGTTGACTGGGAAGAAGATTATACAAGCTCTCTGTAGCACACAAGCCAAGTCAGCCATCGCTACTCCGGGTATTGTGAACCCAATCATCAATGGAAATCTCCATGCCGGTCAGTGCTATGTAGCACCGCTGCCGGCTCTTGTGAAACCTGGCTCTTCGTCTTTGTCAGCTTCCTCTCAGTCTGGCACACCTCCTGCCCTGACACACAGGGTGTCTATTGCTGCACGTGTCAACCAACCTTCAAGCCATCTCCCTACCCCTTCATCTGCCTCTACCGCTTCCACTGACCCAAATGTAGAAACTGCAACCTCAGACTCTGGCTCTTCAACAACACCGACTATTCTGGCCTTGTTTGAGAATGACAGCCAGGATATTGCTTTGATGAAACGTATGAATACAAGCTGGCGCTCCAAGACTCCTTGTCCCTGCAGGCACTGCGGCGCCATCTTCCGGCAGCCATCCCTTGTCATCAGCCACCGGTACCTCCATAGAGGTCGCCGCTTGCATCGATGCCACTGCGGCCGAGCGTTTAAGCACAGGCTGCACCTGCTGAGGCACTGCGTTCAGCATGCCGAGGCTACGAGCTACATCTGCGTCAGCTGCGGTGACACTTTCACAGGAGCACAACTTTTAGCGCAGCACTTAAAAGGCAAATCACAGAAAAATTCCACTTCTGGATGTACAAAGAAAGTCAAAAAGAGATGCAGAATGCCTTTTATGTGTGACTGTGGGCAGCTGTTTTTTAGGCCTTCAGCATACATATGGCACCAGCTTAAAAACAGTTGATTTCTCTGAAATCACACCTTGTTTTTTAGGAGCTCCTACCTGGGAAATTCAGAAACCAAATGTTAAATAACTAATTTTACTTTTCACTTGGTAGTCACTACTTTTATTTAATGGATTGATAGCAAGGGGTAAAGATCAAAAACACATTCACTTATAATTGCTTTGAATTAAACATGTCCTGGTTTGGATGGTTCTTAACAGGCTTTCATGTTGTGCAAACTACAAAGTAAACAGAACAAGGAACACATCAGTATGTCAGAGTAAAAATAAACACACACATTTTCTCTTTGTTAAATAGCCTCAAAATTCCAGTTCATCCTATAAAAGTTAAGTCCAGTTAGCAGTTGTTTACTTACAAAGTGCTTTCATATTGGAAATGTGGAACTTTAAATCCTCTTGATTTATGTTTTTAAATGTATTTTTTAATGCTGGTGGGTCAAATATTTAACTCATTTGAGACATTGACACTGTTTTGACATTCAGGTAAAAATAGAAAATGAACTTTTTTTTTAAAAGTTTGTTATATAATGAGGATTTTTAACCTTAAAGATCCTGATTATTGTCCACCAGATGGAGCAGTTGATCTGACGTTTCAGACTGTGTCACTGTTCCAGCAGGTGTAAACTGTCATGTTGTTCTTTTTTGTTTTTTTGCATCAGAAAATTACAACCTTAAATGTACTCATTACATTTTGGTTGACAACCACTGGTGTCCCATAGATTTACTGTTGGAAATAAAGTTTTTCTTCTCTAACTCTTGATGCTTTGATTGTTATTTGTCCAATTTTAGTTCACTTTATTTGCTCAAAGAAAGCAGAAATAATGAGAACCTGATTGGTATTACGTTGGAATTCACTAGAGTTTTATAAACAGCTTGCTGACCATTAGGCAGTCTGTTAATGGGTTAAAAGGACTTATGAAAGGCTTTATCAAAACTGATGAGGCTAATGGGGTAAATAATAAAATTAGCATGTAAACCATTCCACAGGAATAAGACAGTAATAGTGTGCATCAATTAAATCATATGTGTAGGGTTTGTGTGCAGTTTACTGTCTGACATTGTAGTTACAAAATCCTCTGGAGTCTGTGTTCGAGATCAGTAAAGTTCTTTGTGACATATCACAAAAAGATCTGCTGAGGGCATGAAAACTGCTGAATTATCTCTGATTGTTCCATAAGTGGAGATCTGTATACATTTTACAGTGCGTGCACTCAGCAGTGGACCTGAGCATGAGATCTTTAGCAGATATGCCAGTCTTCCAAATCGTTCAGCATGCTAATAGTCTGCAGAAGGTCTGGGTGGGGAGGATTCATCATGGTTACGGTAGAAGAAAACACGACATTTGGTGGTATGTCACCTGCCAAAAGAAAAAAACAAATTTATCAGTAACACACCCACCACACACACAGATACTCATATCTTCTCCAAAAGTGAAATGTTCCAATTCGGCTCCGCTACAGAACCACATCCTGCTGAATGCAGTTAGCAGATCTGCACAGTTGTAAGTACAATTCACCTGATCACTGGGCTGCGGTGATGTAGAACCTCAGAAAGCAGCTCAGATGTTTGCTGGAAGCAGCGACTCAGTTCATCCAGTTTCTGCTCCATAGAGAGGATACGCTGCTCCAGCTCTCGATATGAGTTATTCCAATTGGCACTGAGGTCACACATGATCATCTGCATCTGAACAAGTTAACCAAACAACCCATATGTGAAAGATTAGTTTTTTTTATTAATTACAATTCAGATATATTTTAAGGTAAAAGAACACATATACACACATATATACATAGATATAGATATACAGAGAGAGAGAGTGAGAGAAAGAGACTGTACATAACTCATTAAATTGTGGAACATTTCTTAGTGCAGAATTTCCTGGTGCACGATTACACTGATGCACACTGTAGACTTCCACTAAAAACTTTGCACTTGGGCACTATATTTAGCGATTTTGCAAATATTGTTATGCAATTATTTTAAATTAATTAATCAGAATAATGTACACACACACACATACACATATATATATATATATATATATATATATATATGTATATGTATATATGTGTGTGTGTGTGTATTGTGTGCAGAAACAGTACATCAAAACTTCTGAAGACCACTTTTTACTCTGAAACATTTGCAGCCAAGGGTTATTTACCTTCGGGAGGTCAACCATCTGACTGACATAGTCTCTGAGTTTCCTTTGCTTGAGGCGTAAATGTCTAAATCTGTACAAAGGACAAAACAAAATATAAATTGTGAGATCTGTCAGGAAAGTATTTCAAACAGAAGTACTTTTATTTACATCTTACTCGATACACTGACAAACAGAAATGGAAACAGAATTTTTTGGATCTAAAAGAAATAATCATATAAATTTATTATAACAGGTTAAAGCAGAAATATTGGTTCTGAATTGCCTGCCCACAGATTGAGTGTCCTATTTTGGGATAAATACAACAGTGCTGGCACATAACAGAACCCCTGATTTGGTCAGGAATATGCTAACAAGTATTCCACTCCTCAGCATGGAACGGTCATGCTGAGTTTGTTAAAAAGCTATAAAACATTGCTGGAGGGTTTTTTGACATATAGAGGTGGAAAAGGGATAAATTTAGGACTGCAGATGGATGAGAGTCGAGGTGTCTGTAAAAAAAAACAAAAAAACAAAAAAAAAGCAAATATCATATTCAAGCACCCAGCCTCAGAGAACATAAGAAAGATGGGGTGATGGAGTTTCATTACAGTATACTTTTCATTTCAAGGTGTGGAGAGTCCTCCCGCTCATACTTTCCATGGAGTGTTTATTTGTAATGGTTCAGCCCAGTTTAAAGCAGGAAGCACAACCCCTTCACACAGGCCAGATACACTCACACATATAATCCTGTTGACAGGATAATGGACCACATAACTACACTTCTGCACTTCCTGACTTGTGTAATACACTTGCTCTTAGTAGAAGAGTTTGATAACAGGATGCAAGTTTGACTACAAATATATTTCAATAAATAAGGATAACATTTTATCTTTATTTCATGATCTGTTTTGAGTGGACAAGGGTGGACAATGTCCATAGTCTTTTACCCTTCCTACAGAAGAGCATTCCCAAAAAATCTAATTAGCAATCTTAATTATGCATTACAGTTGTTGACGCTGGAATTAGACATATTGACACAAGTTAATGACCCGTAAAAAAAAACACATCTAAGGCACATAGACCAACGCCCATTGAATGCATCAACTCACACTCTGATGGCTTCCAGAAGGCATCTCTGGTGTCTTCGATGTTCACCTCGGCTGCCCTTCGGCAGGTTTGCACGATGCAGAAGCCAGCATTCTCTAAGAACATTAGCAGCAGCATGACGGATCTGATAAAAGAGACGGACTGTTTCAATAAGCAGGAAATAAGTGATAAGAACAAAAAAAAAAAAAAAAAATATATATATATATATATATATATATATATATATATATATATATATATATATATATATATATATATATGTGTATATATATATTTCAGTCACAGTCTGTTTTTTTTTGTTATATATTTCAGTACAAGATGTAAAAAGCCTACTGAAGCTGCTGATTAAATCTAGATAGTCTTTCCTGTTCTTACATTTTTCTCTATGTTGATTTCAGATAATAAAGAACTTTTAGCTCTTCTTTTTAGAGAGCCTTAAAACACTAGATCAGATGACCCAAACTCAGGTGTCTTTCTACATTTCTTTCTTTGATTCTATTAATGTCTGTTTGTTTTCCTGCACAAATCACTGTGAACTGCCCTGTGATGATGTCACTCTGGCCCTGTTGTGGTGGTTATAAATAGAAATTGTCAGTGGTTACATCCAGATGTCTTCCCTTTTTCCCATCAGTGTAAATTTGGACTGCACCAGAAACTCAGAAGGATGCATGCACACACACATGCCAAGAGAAGCACAAGCAAAGTGTAAAAGACGCATCTAGAGACAGGATGCAGCCACCAGGAGAAAGGAAATGGTTGTATCCTCCTCAGCAGTTCAGCTACTGCCGTAAGACTTTGATTGGTGAAGAGTTGTTGCACATTTTACAGAACATTTCAACCCTCTGTATGTCCTGAACATAGAGTGGATTTACAAAACATCTGGCTTTGACTCTGACATTGTAGGATCCCTAAGAGACTCTATGCACTAGATGTATATATGTATATTATAATGTATGTATACTATATGTACGATATTTATACTATACCTATATATATATTCTTTGTTCTCTCGATTATATATTCTCCAAGAAGTTGAAACGCTCGTAGGAAGCTTACATTCCTATCAGTTTGCAAACACCTGAAATCCCGTCCAAGCTGACAAGTGGAGGAACTCCTCTGGAAACCTTTTTTTTTTTTTTTTCACATGCACACAAGCATAAATACATGAGTATGCTTACAGCTTCCTGTCCATTGCTGCATTGACCCAAACTGACACAAGGTTCTTTCCTGACCGAGATAAGATTATTTCCTCTGTTTGACACCTTGAAAAGACTATAAAGAGGTTTGCAGACCTCATCTCCCTCCTCTTTTCCCACACTATCCTGCCTTTTGTGTCAAAGGAGCGGGATATCCATGAAAACTGAATGAAAACAACCTCAAACTTGCACACAACATGGAACATGGCGACTCATCCATCTTGATATTTCTAACTGCTTCATCGAGTTTCACATTAGAAAAGCATGCAAAGTTGGCAAAAAGGAAATGCATTTTGAAAATCACTGGAAATCCTCCTTTCAACATGTGAGGTAAAAAACATTTAACTATATTATGTTACATTTTTTTTCATAAGTTTTGGAAAACATTTTCTGGGTTTTGATATAAAGCTAAAGAAATTGTCTAATTCTTCAAAGCTGTTTATTTCAACCAATCCATTAGATTTTAAATGGAAATAGCATGAATAAAATGTTGAGGTCTTCTTTGGGAGTGACAAAGATGGACAGGATCAGGAATGACTAGAACAGAGGGACGGCTGATGGCAAAGCGAGGCCAGACTGAGATGGCTGAGAAATTAATACAGTATGTCAGAATGTATGTCAGATCTATAAGGTATGAGGCCTGGAGGAACACCAAAGATTAAATTTAGGGATCTGGTGAACAACGATATGATGTTACTTTGTGTAAGAGAAAAGGATGCAAAAATAGGGTTAGAACAGAGCAAATTTCTTGAATGGAGACGTGTAAAAAGAGCAGCCAACAAAGGAAAAGAAGAAATGGATTTTAATTGAATAAACCCTTTTAAAGAATTTTGGCTAATCCAATGCAAACAACCAACTTTATACAATCCCAATTCCAATTAAGTTTGGACATAAAACATAAATAAAAACACAACACATATATGTGCAAATCCTCTTTAACATATGTTTAATTGAATACCTCTAAAGACAAGGTATTTTTTTAAATATTCACTCATTTTGAATTTGATGCTGGCAACATGTTCCAACAAACCTGCAAAAGAACGCTACAAAAGACCAAGAAAGTTGAGGAATGCTAGGAAAAATAAAACAAAACAAACAAAAAAAACAGGTGAATGTCATCATTCACTTTTTACGCAACGTCCCAAATTAATTGAAATTGGGTTCACGTGACGTGACTACCATGAATTTCTCCAAAAATACTACAGCACGTTTATTTGTGAAATTATTGCAGTCTGACAGTGCAGCACAGATCTTCCCCTGTTCCTTACAGCAAATACATCAGGAAGATGGTCCCAAGGGATAAAGCACTTAGGGAATGACTCTGGCAGTGGAAAATAGAGGAGAACGAGATCGAGAAACCATTATGGGAAAAAACCCTGGCATATACACAGACAGCTAGCTGACGTGGACATGAACAAGTCCTAGCAAGGGCAGCAGAAGGCTAAACAAAAGGGCAGCACAGAGGCGCCAGGCATGGCAGCATAGAAGCCAGCCTTGACAGTGACGCAATAGAGGCCCAGATCTGCCACACCTCGCAGGATCCCAGCATAAGCTGTTCAAAGAGGCCCCTGAAACAATACAGCACCTTAAAGCAAGGTTTAAATACATGGAACCCTATAATCAGGTTGCCAGCAAAGGGCCGAATCTGCTAAAAGTTTCTGTTTAATAAAACATACTAAATGCATGCACTGAGGATTGTGTCTTTCAAAGGTCCAGAATAGCACTTCGCATGCAGTTAGTACTTCTGCCGCAATGAATATGCAATATAGGGTATTTGCATGCTGTTTTTCATGTGCTGAGATGGGAAAACTTAAGTTTATTCATTTTGCACCTGTAAAGTGATCTATCAAACCTGAGAGCAATTTTTCCCAAAGAAACTGCACCTACAGTCAAACACATTGTCGCAAAGCAAAGAGATGCAGATAACACATTTTTCACACATTTTTGTATGAATATTTTTAGGATGAATGAGGAGACAGTCATAAAAAACAAAGTGCTCATCCAGCATTTGGAGCTATTGAAGAAACTCAGGATGGATTTGAAGCCATGAGGGGAAGTCCTACAATACCTGCAATGACACAACTGCTTACAAGTGTTCACTCTTGCAAGCTGGCGAGTTTTTAGAAAGCTGGCTTGTAGGTGGGTGATATTTGAAATCATCATTTATGTTTTTTCTCTTTTATTTTCAAGGTGACAGTGCATAACTCCCTATTCCCTCAACAGTTTTATTTGCAGACATATTATTATAACAGTATTTCTTTTGTTTGCCTTCTAAGGTCTTTATACAGTCTTTTTACTTCATCCACTGTTGACATTGTTTTACCAACAGCATTACCTTTTTATACATTTACTCCCAGAAATCATTTCTTTGTGTGGCAGTCAGATTTCTTTGCTGTAGGTCAATTAAGTATTTGTTGGTTTGATCAACCAACACTTCTGATGGGTCAAACTTCTTTTTGTGCTTTCTCTCCAAACTCGCCATGCTGCAAATCACAAAACTTGCAAAACCCTTATTTAAATAGGGTGTCTCCAACATGTTTGTACCTGCCTCCCATTTACGCAGTAACTCTTAATATACAGCTACAAACCGTGGTCCAACACCATGCGCAAAATTCTAATTTCCTCATGCAAATTACACAACTCACAAAATGGAATCTTAGTAGATCTGGCCCATAGTGTACAGAAACACCTGCTCAGAATGTGGACTTGAGATCCCTTGCTCCTAGTGAGTAACACCTCTTAAGGTGGTGGAAAATATTAAGACTTCCTGACAAATCAACAAAAATGGTAATATCCAGCCAACCAGACATTGTGATCATAAATAAGCAGTTGAGGAACCCACTGTGATTGATGTAACCATCTCAAACCATAGCAATATTAGGAAAAAGCAACATGCGAAACTGGAGAAATACCATGTCCTAAAGAAAGAGCTGGAGAAAGCCTGGATGGCAGCAGTAGTACTTGTGGTCATCTGAGCACCATGGGCCATGTTCCCCACAGTGGAAAAGTAATTGTATCAGATACCTGGAGAAACATCAGACGTCTCCATCCAGAAGAGCACAGTCCTTGGAAGAGCTAAGACACTATGTAGGACCCTTAAGCTCTCAGGCCTTTGGTAGAGGACCCCAACTAAAGAGAGAGAGCCACCCCCTATATCTGGTGGAGTTGGTGGGGTAGATGAGAGTTTGTTTCTTTTATTTATTTATCTTTTTTATGCTCACCCTTTTAGAAATCTGGATGTCCAGCATGAAGAAGTGCACATGTTTCTCTCCTTTGTTCAACGCCAGTTTCTCTGTCATGATGGCCACCAGCATGGCAGTGCAAGCTACACCCTAAAACCAAACAAAAACACAACTGTTACTGGTTTCTGCTTGTCTCCTCCACATAGCCTCAGTGATTCTTCAAATTTTATCCATGATACTAAAACTAAACTGATGCTAACCTTTACAGCCTGACTTTAAATCTGATTTGTCTGAATTCTAAATAGTGTTCTTTGCTCTTTTATTACCCTCAAAGGAAAAAGCTGTATTTTTTTTTTTTTTTTTAAAAAGGGAAATGTTTATCTTCATATCTCAAATGGTTTCTTTTAATAAATCATGTTATATTTATACAAAAAGTCCAATGGTTACACAGGCCTCCATGGCACTATAATAGTGTTGCCTTCCTCTGAGAATAGGTTTATGCTATTGCTGGATAGAGACTGCATACTGATGGTGAGTAATCCAATGGCGAATTAAGCAAACTTCATCCACATAATAACACAAAAACACATGTACAAACCACTCCTCATTTTCATCCTGGATAATGACAGAAATTAACCAGTTTTTACCTTTCTGTTCTCTTTTGGGTTGCAATGGGGAGAGGGAAAAGAAGAGAGTAAGATTAAGCATGAGCATAAGAGAGCTTTAGCCCACAATTTGAAAGATATCTATCATTTACTAGAACAGCCACAAAGTATCTATCACTACATAGTCTGGGAGGTACAGACTCTTTCCTGGGATCCATCCACTCACAGCAATGGGCCGCAAACAGTTTTGTCAACCCCCAAACACAGCTGTCAATTGATTTATGGCTGGAGCGCAGCCGAGGCTTTCTGTAGTATTACAGGTGTGAGCATCACAACAGCGTTTAGCTCCCAGAGCCTCCCTGATGGGAGATGGATTTTTTTTTCCAAATTAACGGCACAGGTTGGCACGCCCCAGCATTGTAGCAGTGCCAAGTGCAATAAAGCACCTAAAAATGGATATGGTGGAAAGTTTTCGCTTTTACGGGGGGTGCTTTTAAAAACAAGGCAAATGGAGCAGTACAGAGGAAAAGACCAGGAAGCCCATTTTTAATTCTGACACAGAGGTGTCTAAACCGGACTTGTGCCCACATCCAGAACCACAGCAGTGACTCTTATTTGCTTGTGGTGGAATTCGAAATTGCGATAAAGTTTATTTCTTATTTAAACACGCACACACTGCTAACTCTTAGGGACTACAGTTTGTCTTACCTTTCTGTAAGCCTTTGCTTTATTATTAATTCCTTTGTGTTATCCTTTTAATTTCCACTTCCATCTTCAACCTTCCTGTCATGCGATTGTTCTGACCATTTGCAATGCAGCACCTTTAACTACAGTTAAAATTTGTATGGACGTATTTCACTTTTATTTGCTCCTCTTTCAGGCTTTGTAACTAGATCATTATAACAGCTCTCTGTGACAATTTGTCCTTCCTTATGGTATTAGAAAACAAATGATGGTGAGTAATATATACCTTCACAAAAACTAAAAAATTGAAAAGTCACTGTGTAAAGCACGTGGGGCGTTCTGTTGAACTAAAGCTTGGCACAAGCTTCATTAGTGCAACAGTACAGAAAAAACTCTTGGAAAACTGGCTTGAAATGAAATGGGAATGTTTTCATAAAGAAAGGAAAGAGGAACTACCAAGGAAGAAAACATAGAACAGAAAGAAACAGAATAAATTAGAACAATATTACTGAAAAGGAATTAAAAGTAAGTGATCAGTAAAAGAGAAAATTAACAGATAGACGATAGGAGAGAACAGGACAGAGTTGATGACACAGTACAGATGGAATAAGAGTGAAGGAAGAAGTAAAATGGATGTATTGAGAGAGAACATAGCATGACAAAATGAACAGTACTCAAACAGAATACCTTGTTTCTGTGCATAAATTGGCTGCTTAAGGTGTTTTCATTCGGAATAGATAGAGAAGTGAAACAAAGATAAAACATTCTTCACACCCTGTTCTTTCTGAAACAAGCATTACTGAATTTTGCATTTAAAATGCTGATGTCCTGGTTTCATAATCTTCCAATAAGAAACCACAATAACCACTTGAAGAATTACAACAAATGTGCACATCTGAATGGAATTTCAATTTAGACATCTGTACATGTGATGTATTACATTTTATATTTTCCCAACAAATAAATAAATCTATTTACCATGACACCAGTGAAGAGACAAACTGCTTTGCCACAGCTGGTGGAGGGTGCCACATCACCATAGCCCACTGTCAGAAAGGTGATGGCTATGAGCCACAGAGCCGTATCCATCTGCCTCGTCAATTCTTGGGTCTGCCTGCAAAGGACAGAGAACAGGACTAAAGATTGTCAATCGATGACTTGTTCTAAAAATTGCCAATATACCACTGCAATCATGGTGCTAAGATATATTAGCAGGTATATTCTTGGTAGCGCCACAAAAAAAAAACTCATTACAGCATTAAATCTGCTAAGAATTTTTCCCCTTACAGTAGAAGTGGAAAAATACAAGAATTGAATTCATTTGTCTACAGTAAGAATAAAATCTTTCAAATGACTGAACGTTTGGCAGATTGATTTATTTAGAAAAAATTATGACACTTTTTTTTATGCATGTTCCGTTTAGGCCACAAAGGTGCCCAAAGGGTGATAGACTTAAGGAGCACTGCTCATTTCAGACTTATGTTTTCATCAGAATGGGTATATGTCAAAAAGGATTTCTATAGTCAGCAGATTGAACAGCCAGGAGCTGTACATGAAGTAAACAAACAGTCAACTGTTTGGTAATCTAGTCAGTTAAAGACCTACAACATTAATATGCAAAATAATATTAGACGAAATATTAGTCAAATGAACATGCTTTTAATCATGCTCCAAAATCCATTAAACTTTTTTGCTCATTAGTTTGCAGTAATTGCCATGACACAACAAGAAAGGTTAAAGCTATATGTCACCGTTGTAGGCATACACTATGATAATATTTGCAAGGAACCTTTGAAGTTTTAAATCTCATGTTACAGATATCCAGGAGCCTTTATATGGATGTTGTTAAAATCCTAAAATCACAACTAAAGAGGAATTTCTAATTAAGTGCAAATATGTTTACAAATTTTCCTGTAACTCAAAAGAATTCCAACTTATATTTTTCTGTCTGTTACACATGAAGTTGTGTGTTGAGTAAAGGTGTGGCCAAGCCATCAAACTTTGTTATCAGTGCTGCAAGCCCATAAATAGACAACAGTGTAAACTTGTAAAACACCATAGTGAATAAGTCCAATGTACACTTCTTAGTAACCCCACAATGGGGCCAAAGAAGTGCATGTAAGTGTGTAATATGCAGTAATCAAGTAATGTGGAAAATGACTGGTGTAAGAGTCCAGTGTTGACAGGTTAGATGGCCTTATCAGATATCATCCACATGCTCCTTTGTTATTCCTGACAAGTGAAAACACACAAGACGGAGAGAAACTAAACCTTCCTTTGAGTTTTATATGAACAAATGACCTCACAGTGTTGAAACAGTGCAACACACTGCAGAGGATCTGTAAGACATTTTGTAGACTCAAACTGAGGGGATATATGTTGGACCAACAACACAGAAGATGGGGATGGAATCAGTTATGCACCCATCCATCCATGTTTTATATTGTTTGTTCCAGGAGTTAGAATTCAGGGTTGCGGGGAAGTTGGAACCTATCCAAGCATTAGCAAGTGAGTGCCAGGGTACACACTGGATCGGCCACCAGCCCATTACAAGGCCAGCAAAAAGAGACAAACAACCACTCACACTCACTCCAAGGTAAAATTTAAAGTGATCAGTTAATCTAACATGCATGTGTTTGGACTGTCTAAGCAAGCTGGAGTACCCGGAGAGACCCCAGGGAAAACATCCAAACTGCAAAATGTATTTAATGAAGTCATTCATCAGACTGATAGCTTTGTGCAAAATTAGCTTGCAACACCTAAACAGTAAAAATGTTTGGATATTTCTTTAAGAAAAAAAAAATTAAAACTTAAAGAAAAATAAGCAGTACAGCAGCCAAGTGAAGCTAAAAAATCATATGACTTCTTTCAGCTAAAGATTTTATTCCTCCACCTAATTAATACTGCCTTCAGGCACTTATAAGGGATTGAGGAGATCAGGGTTGCCTACAAAAGGAAAGACTGCTGGCAATCTAAAACCAAGTAAAACGATCCTCCTAAATTAGGATTTAAGCTGTTTGCAAGGGCTTCTGAGGATAGATTTATCTATGATATCAAGATGTGTAAGAGGAAGATTACACCAGACACCCATAGTGTTCCCCTGAAACCAGAACAAGCAGTAATGGGTGTCATGGTGTGGAGTTTATCTGTAGTATTTAGTTCTGGTTTCCTATTTTATTTTGTAGTTTTTCGCCCTTGTGTAATTGGTTTAGCTTCCCTTTCCTGTTCATTATTTCACCTGGTTTCATTTATTGCTGTCATTCCACCTGTGTCTTGTTGTGTTTTCTGTGTTTATATACTACTTGGTTTCAGTTTTCATTTGCCAGTACATCGTTGTATTCTCCCCTATTGTCACCCTATTCAATTAAAACAAGATTCACTGCATTCCACCTGCCTTGTGGCTCTTCATCTTGTATTTGGGTCTACATCTCCGCTACTCCCTGACAGTGGGTGTCATCAGCCAGACAGTTTCTGTCCTGGGCAGCATAATGTTTTCCTCTACCACAACAGCCATCTTTGCAAATAACTTTGCCTGGAGTTGGTGGAGTATGCTAATCCACTGCTGCTGCGGTAACATCAAGAAGAAGTCACGTGTTGGTCCACTTCTACCACACCCTTTAAAATCAGAAGCTCCAGTTTTGTCTGATCTGTCCAAAAGATATTCTCCAAGATGTTTTGTGGCTTCTAAATAAGCATTGTGACAAATTACAGTATTGCTTTTTTATGTTGTGCTTTCATTAGTGATGTCCTTTTTGGTAGTTTCTCATCAGGTCTACCTTGACTTAAACGGCGATCGGTGGTGCAATCTGACATCAGTAACTTGACTTTAAATCTTTCATGTCTCTGGAAGTTGTTCTGGGCTCTTTGGTTATCATTTGTATTTTTCTGTCATTAATCTGCCATCAGATTTCATCTTACAACTACATTCAGGGATGTTGGCTACAGTCCTGAGGAGCTTACACTTCTGAATAATATGTGCAACTGTAGCCACAGGAATATCAAGCTGCTTGGAGATTTTTGTGTATCGTTTATCTTTAATATGCTTGTCTGTGACATTCTTTCTAATCCTCTAAGACAGCTCTCTCCTTTGCTCTCTGTGGTCCGTGGTCAGCGCAGTACACACCATGTCAACGAACAGCACCATGCCTTATTGTTACTCTTTAAAAAGACAGACTGAAGATAAGTTTGAATAACCTGTGACGCTAATTACTCAGTTTTACATGCCCCTATGGTCAAGTTATTTTGAGTCTGTGTCATCATTTTGTCCAAGCCTGTTTTTTTATTGTTATATTTCATCCATCCATCCATTTTCTGCCACTTATTTGGGATTGGGATGTGGGGACATCAGCCTGAGCAGTGAAGCCCAGACTTCCCCCTTTCCAGCCACATTTTCCAGTTCTTCGGGGGTGATCCCAAGGCTTTCCCAAGCCAGCCAAGAGATATAATCCCTCCAACATGTCCAGCAGGGTTGCCTCCCTCATTATTATTATTTTCTATCATTCTATTGAACAACAATTCAAAAGAAATGTCTGATTTTATTGGTTCATTTTCAGTAAATTTTTATTATCACGCTGGTCCAAAGTATTTGTAACTTTTGATGGACTCTACCAGGAATGTCCCCTACTACCATTGGCAGATTAACTCTTACACTTAAGATTTGTATCTAGTGATACACAAAATATTTTAATTTGTTCATTTGTTTTGATAAGACAGATGCCTTTGCACCCCTTACCTTTCACACAAAGTAAGCATCCAAGATGCAGTGAGCCAGAAGAGGAGGATGAAGACCAGCAGTGTTCGAGCTGGGTGTTTGTTCATCAGTACCTTGAGGACAAAGCGAAAGGTGAAGTTGATATTGTTGAGTGATCCTATGCTCCTGTAAGAGGCACTCAGCAGCACTTTGCTGTGCAGCAGGATGGCTCTGTGCACCAAGTACAGACGGAGGAACATCAGCATTGACAGTAGAAGTTCCATGTCCAGCAGGGCCTTGTCATGGTGATTGGAAACACAGAGTGGTGCAGCATAGGAGGAGTTGTCATGCTGGCCCACCTCCCAGTATGATCCTACAGGATGGATAGCACAGACCAACAGCTCCAATGTGATCACAAGAACCCTGTGACTAGTCATTGCAATACGCCAGTCCACCTGGTTGTGGTCAATGATGAACACCTAAAAGAAGAAACACAACAGAAGATTATAGTGAGAAAAAATATTCTTAAAGTGTTTTTAACAATGAAAACATGGAAATAAAGAGGACCAAAATCACAAAATACCTCTCAATTTAGTTTCACTTAACATATTTGATCATTTTGTCTTGATTTTCATTCATGTATGCTTTTAATTTCTTTTATACTTTCACATCAATTATGCTTCTTGGTATTTGTTTCTTCTTGTGTTTCTTTGCATTTGCTGTACTTGTCTTTTGCTTCCTGTCTTACTTTGCTATCAGTGACTTCTGTCTGTTCATCCCCACAGTTGTTCTCTTGCTGCATCATCCTTTTTGTGCCGCCACCAATGGAAGACCAAAGCCAAGAGATGTGACTGTTTTAGTTTTTCCGATTGTTACTTAAAAACTCCTCAGCAGAATCACATGGAATTCTAAAAAAATTTTAAGCATGTCCGAAGAAGAGCTCATTGAATTTTGGTGCTTGGAATCCCCAAAATATCAGCCTTAGTAGAGGATGGGCTATCGTGCTCTTGATCAAACCATTTCTTACCAGCTTTATTATGAGATTTGTTGGAATTACCTTTTTGTTTGCTTCCTACCTGTTTTCTTTCCTTCTAATCTTACATTTTCTATATTAATCTACATCCTGAACTCCAAAAAAGTTGGGCCACTGTGTAAAATATAACTAAAAACAGAATGAAATCTAGTTTTGAACTTCAGCCTTGTTCTACGCGCACCACGAGATTCATCCTAATTCTCTCAATACTCTGATGCTTTTGTACACTGTGGCTGGTTGGCAGTTCAATGTCTTTGCAATTTTATGTTGAGGAAAACCATTTCTGAGATTGCTTTACAATCAGTTTGTTGCAAAATAGCAAACTTCTCATCTTCACATCTGAGCGGTTCAATGCAAAACATTTTTGATAATGCTTCATGTTACTGACCTTCTGCAAGTTAACATAATTAGTTGTCAAATGCTCCTCCATCTGTTTAGTTGAATGCACTTCCATCGTTTTCCAACTTTTTTTGAGATGCATTGCTGTCATCAAGGTAAAAATTTGTTCATATTTTGCATGAAATGAAGAAACATCTCAGTTTTAACATCTGATCAGTTGTTTGTTTTGTTGTGAATTAAATGTGGGTTTCTCTTTCTGTGACCAAGCCGTTGCATTCTGTTCTCTTTAACATTTTATACAGCATCCCAACTTTTTAAGAACTATGGTTGTGTAAATAAGTCATTTTTTATGTCAAGGTCATTGAGCCCTTATTCTGATCAAGAACTAAAAGAAATAAACTCGTTGTTATGGGGTTAAATACTTCTTTTTATTCAAGCTTTGTCATCATTTTATTGCTTGACCTTAAATATTCTTGAATAACTTATTCTGCTGACTCAAAACCTTTTTACTTAAACTACACCAGACATCGTTCTGTGATAACTCTTGCTGTGTCTCCACCCTATGCCTGCCCTTCCTTATCTCTTTCACACTTGGAGAGGACCTCTCGTAAAACAGATACACAAGATAAACTCTGTAAGTGCATCCACCAGCCTGATTAAACTTTGTTAGAAGAAACCGAGGCCTGAAAAGTAGGTCATTCTTTATTACTGCTGTGCAGACATACAGTACTTTTGATACTTGTTGTCGGCACTGTACTTAACTGAACGTACATACTGTGAGTGCTGAAAGCAAATGAAAGAATTTAATTTCTGCCAAATCTCTTCATACACTGTGGCAGCAAGCCATGTGTGCTGAAAGAACATCACAGCTGCAAGATTATGCAGCCTGTGAGGGCTGAGGTTTTCATCCAGGTTTATTTTTATTATTCATTTTATTTCCCCATTTTTTTTTTTAGTGTTTCTTTTTTTATTTAACAGAAAATGCAATGCAGATAATAAGTGCCAAGGCTATCATCAATTGGCTCAAATCTCCTTCCAAAAAAACTGTTGTCAGGTATCTAAGTAAATTATTTTAACCAAGCTAATTTGGAACAAACTGGGTTGGCAAAGAGAGATGTATAAAATACAGCAAATCCAGCTGAGAGGAAAAAGGCAAACTTACCCTGATGTCCTTATAATGGAAAGCTATAATGAGGATCAGGAGACACCCAGTGGACAGGCTTATGGAACAGTTGATGATTAAGGAGACTTTTGAGCCCTGGAAAAACAGATACAAAGGAGATAAACCATTAAAGGAAGGTTTACAGTAATAGCTTTAATTCTATTTCCTTCCATTTTTTTTTCTTTACTAATAATGGTTTATGAAAGCTCTTAGACAACTGTGTCTCCGATATGTGTGCAAATATTGGCAGGTTATACAAATGAAGTAAAGTAGCTTTTACTGTGTTTTTAGAGGTGAGGTTGCCAATAAAGAAGGTTGCTATAATAAAAGTTCTGAGCAGACAGAGAGTTCAAACATATAGTCACTGTTGGCCATTATGACGGTCTGACTGTTAACAGAAATTGTAACAAGTGCAATAAAATGTGCTTGTCTCTGCAGTGCTATCTTGCATTTTATATCTAAGTATATCCTGTTCTCAGATATCATCATGTTAGCTGACCAAAACTGCTCCATTCGCAATTTTTTTTGTTTTGTTTTTTAAAAAGAAAATGCCATACAGTAGAAATATAGACAGTTTTTCTAGATTAAGTTGTTTGCCCCCAAAAATGTCTAGACAAACAAAATAAATAAATAACTGTTAGACTGAGGGAAGATTATCATCATAAGAATAATAATGAACTAAACTGGACATTATTGGGTGAAAAATAACCCAGCTGATACTCTATCCAGGCAACCATGTCATTGTGAAATAAAACAAACTTTTTAACCTTCAATCTGAGTTGGTATTAATCCTGGTCAAATCTACATTATAGTGTTAGGAAATAAGATCATTTCTTAATAAGGCAATGAAAAGAAAATTCCCTAAAGTAATGACGTACAGTTGTTTTTATCATAAATTAATTGTTTCTAATATAGATATTAACTATTTTCTGTTTTAGAAAAATAAAGATTCTGTGAGTTTTAGTTCGATATGGCTGTCAATGCAATAATCTTAGTCTGCTTAGCAGAAAAAAAAAAACTATTTTCACCCAGCATTTTGTGACATGTTAGAGACAAAGTTGTAAAAATTTCTCTAAAATAATAGCTCAAAGATGTACAGTCATGGACTCAGTGCACTTATGTCCAAAGTCAACAATGTTTGTTTGTTTGTGTGTGTGTGTGTGTGTGTGTGTGTGTGTGGGGGGGGGGGGGGGGGGGGGGGGGGGGGGGGGGGGGGGGGGGGGGCAAAGAATTCCTTTCTATGAAACATTATCTTTCCTTTTGTGACATGGAAGCATAAATGCAGGCTGCCCTGTGATTTGTAAACTTTGCTAAAAATTTACAGTAATTGGGTCTAATGAAAAGGAATTCATGATTCTATAATGAACTCCAAAAAAGTACATAAAAAGCCGCTCGACTGCTAAAATGAGTGTGCTTGTAATTAAATACTTTCCATCCTAGAGAACTGACAGCTGGAGGCACAGATGCTCACAGTGAGGTGGTTTACAAACTGAATGAAGAAGTACTCAGGGCTCTGCCACACCACCTTATGTCAGCAGGTTAAAGAGCACCTTTACCCATGATTCATGCATCCCAGAGCAGGAGATGCAACGTCAGTGGAAGATTTTAACAGGAAGTGGTTTACACTTAAAATGATAATTGCAAACTTTCAAACTTGAGGAAACTTGAGCATGTAGGTGGTATGGTGTGACGTCCATTGGCAAGGTAGGCTGTTTTCCACAGTTTCTGCCGTAGCATCCACATCATGTCTGTGTTTCATCCAGGACTAATTAGAAGACTCCACAAAAGCTCAACATTTCACCATAACAGACATCAACAAGTTTCTTGCTGAGTTTCTAAAATTGTTTTTGTGAAACTTTCCCTTTGGAAGTCATCATTTTGAGCCTCCTAATTTGGGTTAACCGTAACACGGATTATTTCTTATAGTCTTGGACAGACAACGAGCCTCTGTCACCAGGACAGGCCACCCAGTGCACAGCAAATGAACTGAAAATAAAACATAAAAGCCAGAATGTGATCTGGTTTTTGTGTTGTATAATGAATAAGTGCTTTCCAAAGCAATAATACTAAAAACCAGACTTTAGTTTTCTAATAGTTTTTTTTTCTTTTGTGATGCAGTGTGGTTTCATACAGCATTCTTTATAGTTAACGTTCAAGCAGGCATCGCTCGGGGTAAAACATCATCAGGTTTCCAATGAAATAATCACACTGCAAAATGAACACCAGTCAAACACCAAAACAGGCTCTTATATTTGTTTGGCATTCATCAGCACAAACTGGCACGATAGCTGTTTTGAATTATTCCTACTTTCTGCTTTCTAATGTGTGAGGCAGAACTGACTGTCACTTAGTAGTCATATAGCTGGTGTTATTTTGTTTCATGAACTAAATCTGCTTCCTTTTGTATTATCAATGTAGCACAGTGGTTTTAAATGTGCTTATATGCAAATCTGACAGATGCTGTGTTAGCTATGGCTTCAACATGTGAGTTTGCTGCAACCACAATGCATCATATTGGCTTTAAGAAGTCTAACGTTAACCCAAAAAGGTCAACCCCAGCACTGGCATTTTCATTGTTTTCACTCACAAAGAGAGTCAAGGATGTTGTATGGAGCAATGAATACGCTATCTGTGTTTCATTTTATTTCAAAACAATTTTTGATTTTGCACTTGATTTTTTAAATTTAGAAGATATTGAATAGAACTGTTTGAAGCTCTATCTCTTATTTTATTTGTGATAATCAGACAACTGCAGCTGCATGATTCTTAATCGGTCACGATGCAATCTGTGAGTAATTGCCAAAGCAATTTTCACTCAAGAAAAGGTAAAGAATCATGATGGTCACACAGGAAAAGTATAATCTATTATGCATATGGATTTTCCTAATGCTGCTTTAAACCAGTGAAACAAGTAACCTGCATACCTGTTGACAGATTAAAAGTTTAAAAAGAAGAAGAAGGTGATGTACAGACTCAGAGCAGTTGCTTCAATGTGTTTATATTAGAACTGTTTTAGGCTGCCTGTCTGTACATCATATTAAAACATACTATCTAATTTGTCATTATATAAGTGACAAATGCAGTTAAAAAAGCAGCTACGACAAACATGCAGTGAATTGAAATGAAAGTACTATATGTCTTAACTATTAATATATGCACACCAGAGGCTGCAGAGAACGTTTGTATCAGGTATTTAATGTAAGGATGTTTGAAAAATTATGTTTCCATCAGGACATGTTATGTTCAATCTATCAAACCCAAATTTCCAAATTCGGATTAAACTGTTAAATTTTTATATTATGTCATTTACTACTGTTTTTTTGGCCAAGGTCATAGTGACCTTCTGTTGGAGCGGTTTTGATAATGCATTAAATAAAAACCCAGATCACACTTACCAGATACAGCAGGCAACTTGTTTATGTTGCATCTTTTTTTTTCCTCCTTTTGGGACAATAAACCCATTTTTGAAAAGTCTATGGTGAATTCAGCTAAACTCATCAACGTGATTGTCTTTACTCCCCTAATTTTGGACATGAAACTCTGTAAATTAATCTCAATTTGTGGAAGTTGCTATTAATCAAAAAGATACATAAAAGATGACAAGATCCAATGCGCAGAAGCGCACACTCCTGGCATGAGCTTCTGGCACAAACACTGCCATGTAGAGACTTTCTAGACTGGCCATGCAAACACCATAATTATACACTAAATGATGTGGAAAGATAGCCTAGAGTACTGTTAACAATCTTGCTACGAGGGAAGAGGTGAAATGTGGAAAACGTTCCATAAATAGCCCTGTTTTCATGCATAACCATGTAAAGGTATTCTTTAATATACCTTTGCAGGATGTTGATAATTTTGATGGAGCAGCTCCAAAATATGCTAAAGCATACTTAAAAAGTGCTCTTTAAATGGATATTACTCTGTTATTTATTGCTCACTTTAATGACAAGCGGTTCTTATGACAAAAAGTCATGTCAGACGCAGTTTTCGTCAGTGTGAAGATTAATTTTCACAACAGTTATATAAGCTATGGTTAAATCAGCAGTGCGGCTTGTTCAAAATAATATGCTTTAACTGCACCACAGAGCACTTTTCCAGTGCATCAGCATTTCCATGCTACCAAAGCCGATGCCTGTTGTTATGATCGGACAACACCTGTTCTCTGTCCATATGTGTAAACTGGAAAAGGAAAGTCATATTTGTGCCAGTGCAGTTAATTTAACAATGACTCCAGGTCCAACTCTCTAAACGCATCAGGCATTTTTCAGAACTACTGGCAACATTTCCATAGGTTTGTCTGTAGAAGTGTAGCTGATGTGTGCTGGAAATGCTTTGACACTGTAATCAATCACTGACTTAAGAGCATGGAGGTGGTCTGATGTTTTGCAGCACGCATGAGAACTTTTTTCCACATGTGGAGCTGGCATGTGCTGTAGGAAGTCAGGAGGAGTTAATAATTTGTTATTGTGCGGCCTGGCATTGTTATCTACTTAGATCTGCATGTTAATGTCATGAGGCTGTGCTACTAAACAGTGTATCTGGAAATGGACTCACTAATCAGTAGGTCAGAAGGGTTCAGAGCCCAGGTGCAGATTGAAGCACAGGGATTTGAGTTGTTTGCTAATTAGGAAAGTTGTTCTGCCAGCATATATACATATATATATATATATATATATATATATATATATATATATATATATATATATATATATATATATATATATATACATATATATAACTTTTTTGTAACTAAGGTCAATTTAGTTAGTGAAATATATCAGAAATAACAGACTGCATGAGTTAAAACACACTGAGGAAGTGAGAAGCTGTTCTGTGGACATATGCCGTGGAAGCTGAGGAAGAGGTGATGCTTACAGCAAAGGAAATGTAAATAGCTTGAGTTCCAGCTGAAAGCAGGTTTTATTTAAAGATTCGAACATTTGATGATGAGCTATGGGAAAAAAATGGAAAAATACTCAAATTACTTTTTTTTTTTAAAATAATAAATAAAATAAACTTTTAATTTTGTTAAATATCTCTTTAGTGGAGGCTAAAAATATAATAAAAATAATTTAAACCTAATTTGGTAAAAGTTTACCAGACACTGGATAATGAGAACAGAGGAGCAGAGATGAGAGCATTTGCGACATGGAAGAAAACATTCCCGTTGTTATCTCTGCTGTTCTGACATGTAACATGGCCAGCTTTTCACTTGCCAAGACGTCACTGCGGTTAGTTTGTTATACCTACCAGTTCATCAACATAGGGACATATTTCGGCGTGGATTATCATGAGCAGTATCCCGAGCAGAGCTGTGCCCAAAGCCCACGCACAAATGCGCTTTCTGTCCTCTATTAAAAACTTTCTGTCCCGAAGTCTGTAGAGGTCGTCTCCCTCCATATGAGTGACCCTCTTCCCGGGGAGTGACAGCGGCACTGAAACTGCTGCCGAGTTCCCGCAGTTTGGCCTCACCAAACTATCACAATTTACGCAGTCTACTTTGGAGTCACCGGGCGGACTGCGGTTTGTCATCTCCATCTCCAGAGCGCACACGAGGCGTCCACCCTCCACTCTCTCCAGGTCGCAGCTCTCTGCGACTCCGTCCTCTGTCTCTCCAGTCCCCAATGTGATGTCCCCCCAAGCTGGGGAAGGCATTGTCCGACAGAATGATTGCGCATAAGCTCTCCTCGCGTTTGCTGCTCATCGAAATAGCGGAGTTCCACAAAACTTGGCCGGTTCACTCTGACGCTCCCAACCTGGGCGGCGTGGTTACGCGCACTGATGCTGCCTGCACTCTGCTTCTGGGCTCTGTGCTCGTATTTGTCCTCTTCTATAAGTGTGCGTCAGTCCGCCCGAAATAGTGCTGCGCGTGTGTAGATATGCTTGGTGCGCTCTCAAGGAATTACACGCCTCTTTGCACCGCGAACTTGCAGGTTCGCTGAACGATTCTGTGTTTCGATAAGTCTGATCAGAAAACACGAAGTTTGTTAGATGAGGGATCTGACTGAATTTGACCATGGAACTAATACGATTCGCTTATCACCTTTCTGATCAATAATTTGCCATACCTAAACAAATAAGTAAATAAATAAAAATAAAAACTCGGGCGCCATCGAACGAGAATTATTCATTGTTTTGGATTTAATCTGTCCTACAGCAACCACAGTGACAGGTATACTTTCAATGTCTGTTTGTTGTACCCAAAACAGAGTTTTCAAGGTCGTCAATGACTTACGAGTTTGAACACTCGCTTTACTGTGTATTATGATGTGATTTTTAATAGAGTCCTCAGCATGAGTACAAGGATCAGTGACATGGCCTTGGTTAAATGACGCACACAGGAGTACTTCCTTTGCAGCATCCTGCTTATGCTTAAGATGACATCTCTCAGCTCGATGGCAGGATGGCTTAAAGTAGACTTGATAGATGATAAAGCCTTTTCCAACAAAATAGCCCAAGTTAAAATATCAGACCAACAAAGTATGGATACAGATTATAATTTCAGGTAAAAATTGTTTTAATCTGCAGTGTTTAAAAAAAGTAAATGTCAGCTGCAAAGAATAAAAATAAAACAATGAACACTAAAGTGGCAAGAACGGTAAATAAATATTCATCCAAATAATTACATGGCTAAATAAGAAAAGCAAGCGTTTGTGCTCAGTTTATAAAGCTGTAGCAGATTCTCATAAAGACCATTATTTACAATAAATAGCTTAAAAACAGGCTTGGTCAAGCATCCTTTTAAAAACGTATTAATCAAAATTAGATTTGCAATGTACAACAGTCACATTTCATTTTTTAAGAAGAAAAAAAATCAAGAAAATACTATTTCACATGTTAAATGTAACTTGAGCACCACACACTGGTGGCAAAATAAATTGCAAGAAAAAATAGTATATACTGTTTACAAATTGTTAAGTAAAAATATTCTTCTTAATATACAAATATTCTAAATCCAGCTACAATTTGTTAAAACCCTGAATCATATTTTACAAAAAGATCAAGTGATTTGTACATTATGAAGCATTCGAAGCAAAGACTATCCAATGCAAAGAGAACAGAAATTATTATTTGGCATTGATAATATTGCTGAGGTTTCCTGAGTTAGTTTACACTGCTGACTAGTTGAAGTCATTCTTAATTAGTACAGTACATAAGAAACTTTGCAGTGCAGACACAGCAGGTTCAAGAGTTTTGCCTCAATTTCATGGGCATTGCTACACTGAGCAGCAGCCATCAACTGGAAGGAATTATCAAAAGACTGCGAATGGAATATGTTTGAACCTTGGGAGTGAAAAAAAAAGTTCTCTTTTTGGCCCAAGTTTAGCGATGAGAGCTTTCATCACATGGCTCAGTTGAAGTAGCACACAAGTAGCATACTCTGTGTGCCCCTCACCCTGTTGTTTCTGGACGGTCTAACCCTTCACAGCTCCCCATGGCTGCAGTGTGGCCTGAGGCAAGATGAATTGGGGTGATGGTTGAGGCAAGATGTAATAGCCAAAAAGCTGCTGTGGTGGAGGTGGCGGTGCTGGAGGCGCACACACTGTGGTCAGGAACACGGGAGTACCCTTCTTGTACTGAGGCCACACTGGTGTCGGGTGGTAGAAGTACTGGAGAGAAGCAGGGACCTAGAGACAAAGATTGTAGCCAGTATAAGAGCTGGATGGATTTTATGCCTTTAAATGAAAAGATGTAAATTTACCAGCAAAAAACCTCATAATACATTTAATCTCGGGAAATGTTATCAGATATCTTGCCCGGCTTTGTGACGTTTTGCTTGTTCGTTAATACATCATTAAAGTGAGTAATAAGAACATAAATGCTCCAGTGAGTATTTATGACAGCTGGAGGTGTGTGTGTGTGTGACTGACAAACAATACAGCCCATGTTCATGGAAGTTTAAGAACATGTTGCCCCAGCTGCTGTGTAGCTGCTCAGTGTGGTTATTAGACAACAATATAACTCTGTGGCACAGACCAACAGGCATGTCTCGGCCAGATTAAATCAACGAGAATCCTGTGACAACAACAAAAAAATCCTTTAAAATAGAGCTTAAAAATACGAGACTGAAATTAAAAATTACC
Source organism: Telmatherina bonti (assembly GCF_933228915.1). Taxonomy (NCBI): domain Eukaryota; kingdom Metazoa; phylum Chordata; class Actinopteri; order Atheriniformes; family Telmatherinidae; genus Telmatherina; species Telmatherina bonti. The sequence goes on from NC_136623.1 coordinate 24,026,710, forward strand.
TTCTTTCCAACATATTTGACTTTATTTATTCCGTCCCTGTGCCCTTTCCGAATCCTGGGCACCATGGTTATGACCATCTCCTTCTTCACAACCTCCCCATCTTTTTCCCGCTCTCCCTCCAGCTCGCCATCTTTAGCCTCCTCCTCTGTGTCGCTCGATGCAGTGGAACCACAATCCGAAGAGGTAGCCGAGTGGTAATCTGACGTGTCCAGGTTCACAGAGGAGTCATCCTGCTCTCCCTTAACAACCTCATCCTCTTCCTCTTTTTCACTGAAGCAGGCTATTGTGAAGGGCCTGCTGTTCTCCCCAGATCTGTGACGAGGGAAGTAGATTATTTCAAGGCTGCAAACGTCATGTTTAATCTATATATCACTATATTCCTATGTTTTTTTCTCCCAACACATTGCATACAGATTGCATCACTCTTAATTGCTTGACTACGCTGAGAAAGCTTCCATATTGTTGCGACTTGTCTATGTGTCATCCTTTGTCTCGGCAGGCCAGCCAATGACTCACCTCGCACACACCTCCATTGGGTCAATCCACAGAGTGATTTCATGTGGAAGCCCCAGCTTGCTGGGTGACAGCTCACTTTCCTCACAGGCCTTAACAACCACTTCATCACATGGTACTCCGTTATTTATCCGAATGCACCTGTGAACATTGAGATCCAGTCATTAGGATTATGACTTCATCATCTCTGTGTGAAAAACAACATTAAGTGACAACAGTTTACCCTATATTGATGGTTACCTGTATGCCTGGCCTTTGCTGGGACAGTCAGGGTACCAGTGGTCATCGTATTTGTCACATAAAAGTTTCTGCAGCTTCTCAGAAAACAGCTCCGCTTTGGCTTCGTCGAGCTTGCCACGTGCCACAGCCAAGCGTTTCAGGAAGTTGACTCCAGCCTTCACCTCTCTTTTCATGGTTCTGTACAAAATTAAAGAAAAGGCAAATTTTTTACATTCCCATCTCATAGATCTCATGTTTAAGTGGTTTTTGTTGTTTTTTCTTTTTTTGTAACATACTGGGACTTCCGTTCCAAGAGATGAAGCCTAACAGGAACTTTGGTGGCAGTGACAAAAACACTTCCCTGTGTAGCTGCCCCAAAGCCCTCTATTGTTATAACCTTAGAACTCCTTGCTAAAAAATAAAAGTGTCAGGCATTTTGCAGATGTTCGCGTGGCTGTGCGTGGGGAAAATGGCTATACACAGGCAAACAAGATGCAAACTAGTGCTGGTGTGCGAATGCAAATCCAGTGAGCGCTCTGTGTTGTTTATCATCTGATAGCATGTCTGTTTAGGTGCCAGTGTCAAGCTGACCGAAGAGAAAGTGTTCAGCGAAGGTCAAGGCAATTCATTCTCTACAGCTGAACCAGCCAATGATGAGTGTGACAACATCCTGCTGTAGTTGTCCCTGAGAAGAAAGTTGGGCCTTGAACATTGAGGTGCAGATGGTTGTTTGCTAGTGTGGCTTTCAACACACCAACACTGCTGAAGTCAGTAAGGTGCTTAGAGAAAAAATTATTATTTGCCCTTGTAGATGAAGTCACAGCTTTACCTTAAAAGTGGTGAGGAGTGACACAACAAGTGAGTGGTGCCGCAACTTTAAACGCCTGACAAATGTTTTGGAAATAAATTATAACATACACATGACTAGCCTTATGTTTAGACTGTTAAACAGTAGGTGTCATACAAATCAACGATGAGTCTGCGAGGCATGTTTTCTTCTGTGTTGTTCTTCATTTACTCTGTTTTGCATTTCTCATGTCACCTGAAGGCTTAACATCTTGCAATGAGCAGACCTGGAGAATGTTGCCTGAACTGAAAAAAAGGGCACCGATAAAGGTTTTTCTGGTGGGTTTTCTAGTTTGTGATTTATGAAGCAACAACACATGTTGTCTAATGTTAAAAGAAGCCTTTCACATGAACTGTGGCCGTGTTTAGAGATGTTTATTATTTAAAACATGTCAGGATTTTTGGCACAGTGTCTACAGATCATCCAGCGCCAAGTGAGCCTTCAACATGCCTTTTACACCTTCTAAATATCCTGATTTTTGGACTCTGAACCAAAGATATGCGACTCACTCTCCTTCTCGCAATTATGTGTATATCTGATATAAGAATAACTTGTGATTATGAGATATTACATCTCTTTAAAATTACTTAAAATGTTTTCTTGGACCATTCTTTGTTGCAGGAAGATGCACTTCAATATCTGACATGCGTAAATTGTGAAATTTGATTCAATTTGAAGATAATCAATAACATTTTTATATGTTTGGATAAAGAAATGCATACATGAATCCCTAATGCTGTTAAAATGTTGAATAATAATAATAGCACACAATATTCCCATTTTATCACTGCAGATTCAGAACATTGCAGCAGATTTATGTTGCACAACTAAATAAGATGTGGAAGTTGAAGTAATTGACAGAATTTCACTTTGCCTTTTTGTTTTCCATAATTACTTCATCTGTTTCACTTCAGGAGTTCAACTTATTGATCTAATCAACAGATCACTGATACCTTCTTCAAAAACATACAAATAAAGAAAATCTCAGCCTGTTTGTTTACTGTCCAGTGACCTGCATATTATGATTATGTTGGGTCAGTCTAGGGTGTAAACCTCCTTGACCTGTTTTCACGGACTTGCAGTGTTTATCTTCTCCAACGTGGGCCTACATGTCACGTTGACTATAAAGCCCGCGACATACCTTAAAACAGCACGGACTGGATCTTTCTTTGTATACGAATTTGTCAATGCACTGGGGGGGACTGGAGCTTGCCCCAACTCACCTGTGACCATACAACTAAAAGTGATTAATGGTGGGTACAGATTAATGTTTCTGACCTCTTTTTCAGTTTGTTCCGCCAACATTCACTTCAGGGTTGCGACTAAACTTGTTTTTCCTTTTATTTTTCGGGGTCTGCGAGGGAAGTCTGCACAACAAAGCAACGTGACCTAAGACGTGTGCACGTGCTTGACTGACCCGATGATACTCAGTAGTAATAATAAATAATATAATCTCAGGGCAGCCTCTCATTTTTTTGACTGTTTTCTATAGTTTTTTTTTTTTTTTTTTTTTTGTAACAGAGAAAATATGACTGAGCCACCCACTGGAAACAACGTGTTTGGGTTTTTCTGACATTGCGGGAATCCCCCGCCCGCTGGAAACGCAGAAAGTTAGAAGAAACCAGCCTACGGAGGCAATTTCGGTAGTTGGGGAATCGACTTAAAAGGCAACTTCTCATTATATGTTTCTATTTTTTAAGAAAATAAATTAATATCAATAGGAAAGTTTAGAATATTTACATGTTAACTCGTGTAAGTTTCTAACTAAATAATTACTTGGGCAAAAGAGAAGCTTTAATATCAACTGAGCGAGACAAGCCTAAATAAAACAGTTGCCCCAAATGAATCATCTGCCTTTTGTTCGATGTAAAATAAAGATGGTACTTACACTGTGTGATGTCCTGCTTGTGAATATCCCGACGGTCGATGAGCTCCTCTTCTCTCGTCTGCGCTGATGTGTTGTTGGAGTTATTATGGTCAGCACATGCTTCCTTGTTCTCTGTTCTGATCTACGCTGCTGCAACAGGGACGTAAGATTACCGTCAGCGTGACTCACTTCCTTTACTCAGGGCCATGAGCAAGTTCTGACTGGCTCGTGCTCCTAGCGACACCCCGCCCGGCCCAAATATGGGCAGCGGAGGTAAACAGCTGAGTGGGGTTTTTCACTTTGTTACAATAACGCACACATTTCTTACAGCACGCCACAATTTCACTCTCCACGAAGGAAATACGTTGTTATAATGAAAGTACGGTCACTTTCAGTTTTCTGATGGAGATATGTGGCAGATAAACGTGTTCACTTTTATTATAAGTTTAGTTCCACTTCCCTTTCCCGTTTATTCTGTCATAATGAATGTTCTTTAACAAAAAGTAGGCCCGTCGGAACACTGAAAAGTTTATGTAGCTGTGATGTGACATAAAGTTGGAGGATATATATATTTTATACAGTTAGAAGAACTTTTCAATAAGATAAAGTTTAAAAAAAAAAAAAAAAAAAAGCTCAGAAAAAGCTATTCGAGAACACCAACGTATATTAGGCCAAATTGGGGTTGGGAAGCACTGCATTTACATGCCTAGATGGGCAGAATCTTGGGGGTGGGGCTGATCAGGCTGACATCCAGGAGCCCAAAAATGCTGGTGTCTTTCCTGAAATGTACCATGTCATCACATGATATTTTCTGATTTCTTTTCCCTGGGTGGTTGCTCTATGTTTTTGTGTATAGTAACATTTAGCAGTCAGCATGTTCACTGAAAATAAACATGACACATTAACATTTTAGCTTATCTTTTGTCTGTTATTACATGTTTTGGTGGTAAAATAATACTCTGTAATGTCATTTCTGAATGGCTGCCACCTGCTACAAATACAGCAGACTTAGAAGTACAAAACTTTACCCTAAATTTTACTTGAGAAACACTTCATTACACTTGCAAGTTTTTACTTAGAAATGTTAACTTAAGAAAAGTTTAATTATTAGTACACATGCTTTCTGTGTTCATTTATTATTTACCATAATATGTACAGTAATTTGAATTAAATGGTAATGGATTTAGTGTTGTAAAAAGTGTCATGTTTAGCTGTGAAACACACAGATAAAGACGTATCATGTAGATACAGTGGAAAACTCTTTCGGCCCTTGCCCTGGTGTTAACTATTACATGAATGATGTTTTGGATTTTGTGGTAAGTGCGCACTGAATACACTATACAGCTAGTTTAGCTGTTCTTTTTATATTCTCTGTGTGGCTTTGGGTCAATAAAAGTCATAAGACAGCATTTTTCTTTATCTAAAATTATCCGGGGTTATTAATAAAGAGCAGTTAAGTGTGAAATGCAGTTCTGCCTTATACAATCAGTGCACTTTTTACTACAGAGTTCCAGCCATAACAATATGTGAGTCAACTTCAGATCAGCAAAGCATCCAGATATACCACCAGTTCATAGCAACACAGACTGAGGAACTACAGCTTTTACACAGTATAATAATATCACATTTAAAAAAGGGGGCTACAGATTAATGTTTTTTTCTCTTTATATTCCATCTATTGTCATTTTAGTCAGGTAGAATTAATGTGTGTATTAAAAGTGTATGGTGATGTGAAGTGCAAGATTTTTAGATGTATCTGTGTATAGCAACAAATGGTTGAGCTGAAATGAAATGTCCTCAGACTTTTCCACCTGTCGTAAGTTGCTGAAGTAGTACTCAGACTGTGGATTTTTTAATTAAATGTGTTTTTAAACACATTCATCAACCCCTATGATGACGACAAACCTGGGCATAAATGTTCCCTTGCCCGGACGCGGGTTACCGGGACCCCCCTCTGGAGCCAGGCCTGGAGGTAGGTTACGTCTGGTGGCCGGGCCTTCGCCCATGGGGCCCAGTCGGGCTCAGCCCGAAAGGGTCACATGGGCCCCACCTCCCGTGGGCTCACCATCTGCGGGAGGAGCCATAGGGGTCGGGTGCAGTGCGAGCTGGGCGGCAGCAAGGGGCGGGGACCCTGGCGGTCCGATCCCCGGCTGTAGAAGCTGGCTCTAGGGACGTGGGATGTCACCTCTCTGGTGGGGAAGGAGCCTGAGCTTGTGTGCGAGGTTGAGCGGTTCCGGCTAGATATAGTTGGACTCACCTCGACGCATGGCTTGGGCTCTGGAACCAGTACTCTCGAAAGGGGCTGGACTTTCTTCCACTCTGGAGTTGCTCATGGTGAGAGGCGCCGAGCAGGTGTGGGCATTCTTATTGGCCCCCAGCTTGGTGCCTGCACGTTGGGGTTCACCCCAGTGGATGAAAGGGTAGTTTCCCTCCGTCTTCAGGTGGGGGGACGGGTCCTGACTGTTGTCTGTGCTTATGCACCGAACAGCAGTTCAGAGTACCCACCCTTTCTGGAGTCCTTGGAGGGATGGCTGGAGGGTGCTCCTTTTGGGGACTCCATAGTTCTGCTGGGGGACTTCAATGCTCACGTGGGCAATGACAGTGAGACCTAGAGAGGAGTGGTGGGAGACATGCCCCCCGCCCCCCCCCCCCTCTGAACCAAAATGGTGTTTTGTTATTGGACTTCTGTGCTCATCATGGATTGTCCATAATGAACACCATGTTCCAACATAAGAGTGTCCATATGTACACCTGACATCAAGATTCCCTGGGCCGCAGTTCGATGATCGATTTTGTAGTCATATCGTCGGACCTGCGGCCACATGCCTTGGACACTCGGATGAAGAGGGGGGGCGGAGCTGTCAACTGATCACCACCTGGTGGTGAGTTGGCTCAGATGGTGGGGGAGGAAGCCGGTCAGATCTGGCAGACCCAAACGTGTTGTGAGGGTCTGCTGGGAACGTCTGGCTGAGTCCCCCGTCAGAGCGAGCTTCAACTCCCACCTCCAACAGAGTTTCAACCATGTCCCGAGTGAGGCGGGGGACATTGAGTCCGAATGGGCTGTGTTCCGTGCCTCTATTGCTGACATGCCTCTGCAGCATCGCGTGGACATCTGGGGCAGTGCCGCTGGATTGGCAGACTGGGGTGGTGGTCCCCCTTTTTAAGAAGGGGGACCGGAGGGTGTGTTCCAATTACAGGGGAATCACACTCCTCAGCCTCCCTGGTCAGGTCTATTCAGGGGTCCTGGAGAGGAGGGTCCGCCGGATAGTCGAATCTCAGATTGAGGAGGAGCAGTGCGGTTTTCGTCCTGGCTGCGGAACAGTGGACCAGCTCTTTACCCTCTTTTGGGTCCTGGAGATGGCATGGGAGTTTGCCCAACCAGTCTACATGTGCTTTGTGGACCTGGAGAAGGCGTTCGACCGTGTCCCCCGGGGGCTTCTGTGGGGGGTACTCTGGGAGTATGGTGTACCGGACCCCCTTGTGTGAGCTGTCCGGTCCCTGTACGACAGGCGTCAGAGCTTGGTCCGCATTGCCGGTAGTAAGTTGGATTCGTTTCCGGTGAGGGTTGGACTCCGCCAAGGCTGCCCTTTATCACCGATTCTGTTCATAACTTATATGGACAGAATTTCTAGGCGCAGCCGAGGTGTTGAGGGGATCCGGCTCGGTGGCCTCAGGATTGGGTCTCTGTTTTTTTGTGGATTACGTGGTCCTCTTGGCTTCATCTGGTTGTGATCTCCAGCTCTCAGTTGAGCGATTCGCGGCCGAGTGTGAAGCGGCCGGGATGGGAATCAGCACCTCCAAATCTGAGACCATGGTCCTCAGCCGGAATAGGGTGGATTGCCCTCTCCGGGTCGGGAGTCAGGTCCTGCCTCAAGTGGAGGAGTTTAAATATCTCGGGGTCTTGTTCACGAGTGAGGGAAGGATGGAGCGTGAGATCGACTGGCGGATTGTTCTGCAGTAATGCGGACTCTGCGCTGGTCTGTCGTGGTGAAGAAGGAGCTGAGTCAGAAGGCGAAGCTTCGATTTACCAGTCGATCTACGTTCCTACCCTCACCTATGGTCATGAGCTGCGGGTCGTGACCAAAAGAACGAGATCTCGTATACAGGCGGCTGAAATGAGTTTCCTCCGCAGGGTGGCTGGGCTCTCCCTTAGAGATAGGGTGAGGAGCTCGGTCATCCAGGAGGGGCTCAGAGTAGAGCTGCTGCTCCTCCGCATCGAGAGGAACCAGTTGAGGTGGCTCGGGCATCTGGTTAGGATGCCTCCTGGACGCCTCCCTGGTGAGGTGTTCAAGGCACGTCCCTCTGGGATGAGACCCCGGGGAAGACCCAGGACACGCTGGAGGGATTTTATCTCTCGGCTGGCCTGGGAACGCCTCGGGATCCCCCCCCCCGCAGAGTTGGCAAATGTGGCTGGGGAGAGGGAAGTCTGGGCTTCCCTGCTTAGGCTGCTGCCACCGCAACCTGACCCCAGATAAGCGGCACGAAGACGAGACGTGTTTTTAAACAAATTAAGTGTCTGTGCTCAAACTAAAAATATGTGGAATATGTACAGAACTTGAATGCTAAGTTTAGGAGCTGCTGCCACTGCTCATGGTCATGTTTCTGCAATGGTGTTGTAGGGTGTGGTAGTTTGTGCCACTGCCTCATAGAAACAAGGTTCCTGGTTTGAGCCTCAACTGGGGCATTTCTGTGAGGCCTTTCTTTTTCTGTTCTCTGAAGCTACACTGGCTTCCTCCCACAGTCTTTAAAATCTTCTTTGAACATTTTCTGCTTTATCATCCATTTCAGTTCAGTCATTGTACCAGATCATTTTCAAAGATTTGTTTTTGTTTGTTTCTAAAGTCACTTAACATTGACCATGACCTGTCCAAATATTAAAAAGTACCTCAAATACCTCTAATTCATGTGATTTGTCATAACCAGTGTTGTTATGACAAATTTTAGACAACTGGTCAAGTAACCAATTACAAAGAGTTTCTTTATTTACTTTGTAGTAACCTCCCACAAAAATAACAAACAAAAATATTTTTTAGTTGTATTTAGGAAATATATCTATTTTATATATATATATATTCATTCATTCATTTTCTAAACTGCTTAATGCAATTCAGGGTTGTGGGGAACCCTATCCCAGCTGGCTTTGGGCAACAGGCAGGGTACACCCTGGACAGCTTGCCAGTCCATTGCAGGGCCACACAGAGAGATGAACAACCACTCATGCTCACACTCATTCCTAGGGACAATTTAGAGTAACCAATTAACCCATGCATGTCTTTGGATGGTGGGAGGAAGCTGGAGAGACCCCACACATACATGGGGAGAACATGCAAACTCCACACAGAAAGGCCACTGACCAAGGATTGAACCAGTGACCCTCCTGCTGTGAGGCCACAGTGCTAACCACTGTTCCACTGTGCAGCCCTATATATATATATATATATATATATATATATATATATATATATATATATATATATATATATATATATATATATATATATATATATATATATATATATATATATATATATATATATATATATATATATAAATAAACTCACTTTGCCTTGATTTTTATATATGTATATATATGTATATATATATATAAATAAACTCACTTTGCCTTGATTTTTATATATGTATATATATGTATATATATATATATATATATATATATATATATATATATATATATATATATATAAAAATCAAGGCAAAGTGAGTTTATTTGGCACAGGTTTAATAACACAAAAAGCACATTTTAAAATGAAAAACAGGAGAGAAATGCGAAGGAAAGACTATTAAATAAAAACTATCAAAAATATGATCAAGTTTTAAAAAATCCCAGCTTTAAAGAAACAGAGCAGATTTAGACTTTAAAATAAAAGCAATTAAAATGCCACTGTAAACAAATGGATTTTTTTTTTTTTTAGTATTTTAGCTTAGGCTGAGGCTTTCTTGGAGTAATTGTGCAATACATGTGAAGGAGAGAGCTGAATGCAGCTTCTCTATGTTTGCTTCTGAATCTGGGAGAGGAAGTAAGTGTCAGGCATTTAAAAGTAATAAAAAACTACAACACCTGACCAGTCTCTGAAGTTGATAAAGCTGTGATTACATTCAAAGAATGCAATGATGGTGGTCCATGGTAAAAAAACAAAAAAACAAAAGAAAAACAAAAAAAAAACCTATCAATCATGACGGTCATGATTGGACTGAATAAAAAAAAAAAATAAAAAAAAAATAAAAAAAAAAGAATTTTTTGACTGCAATGTGTTTTTTCTTTTTTTTTTTTTTTCTTTTTTTTAAAAAAAAAAATCCCATCCATGTATAGTTTCTTTTTCTAATAAGGATCTATTAATTTCTCAGCCTAACCAGCAACTGAAATTCTTCTCACCTTTGTTATGTGGACAATTTTGCTTGAGTGACTAGATATGAACAAATGGCCAATATAACTTCTTCACTTAAACAACTAGACTGAAAACAAGTCTTGGTGATGAAGCCAAATTTAAAATGTTTGGTTCACCACTATGTAACTGTAAATCAGCACAGGCGACATTAAGATAAGACCAGTTTATATTTATTGCTAATTTTGTGGAAAATACATTTAAAAGTGCTTCACATAAAACATTAAAACCATTTCAGAAAGGTGCAAAGACATAAAAAGGAATTAAAACAAACCAAACAGAATAAAAGAGATGAAAAATAAAATACATTTAACAAAGAATAAACAGAAACAGAACAAGCTAAAATAAATTAACAGATAACAAAATGCATGCATTGAGGGAAACAGACATCGATTGGAAATACATAATTAATATTACTGTCTACATCAAATAAAAATAACCTGGTGGAGACTTTGCTGTAATTTGGAGTCAATAGCACTGAGGATCTCATCAATTTTGAAGGAGATATTAACAATAGTAAAATTCTAGAAGATTTGATCCGCCATGAAAGACCATCTGACTGGAAACAGCATCAGTAATTCCAAACACACCCCCAATGCAATAAAAAAAAAAAAACACACACCCTGATAGAATAAACAATGCAGCGCTATCAGTTATGGATTCGCTTCCCCAGAGCCCAGGTCACAGCCACAACTTTGAATGTTGCAGCTGATGATTGTCACAACCTGGCTGGAAAGCCATGACAAAATTAGTACAAGGCAGTTTTTCAAACAAATATAACTGAATTATTTAATCATTATTTGTTAGTGCCCAACAACAGAAAGGGAGAACATGGGAAGGGGGATCATCAGGGGGCATCAGTAGGGATAAAAGGAGGACTGGCAGGTTATCCTAATTACCCTGATGAGCTCCACTCTGTGAAAGGGAAAAAAACAAAAAACAATTCCAAAAGAAAAACAAGCAAATGAAACCTAAGAGGGTCATCTAAAGATCTGTAATATAAAAGTATGTATTTAACAGGCTTCAGTGAAGAGTCTGGCCTTCTAACACAAGGCATCTATGCTATCCACCCAGCTCAGGTTGCCATCTCAGTGAACAGTCTGTTACCTGTTGTCCTTCACCATCCAGTCCCAGATGTCCACTGGTGTAGAATTAAACAACTGCTTTGAACTTTGTCTTATTATCAGTGTGTTGTTTTTCAGGAAGATTCCTGTTGTGACCACTGGAGGGCAGGCTGGTGTCTTTTCTCAAATTTCATGTGGCGGCATTAGAATGTCTTTTTTTTTCCCTCCCTGAAACACAAGTTATGCCACATTGCTACGATCATTTATCATTAACTACAGTTAATGAAGTAGTGAAATGTAGTTAGGAGAATCTGATGGTTTTTCTATCAACACATCAATATTTCTCCGTATCGTTTGATTTTTGCAGCATATATGAGGACAAATATCTATTTATACTTGGTTATCTCTGATTTTTATATTTATATTATATCATTCCCTCGCTCCCTTCTTTCCTACTCGAATTCACCCTTTATTTTCTGGTTTTGTTTGTGGTTGAGCACAGTGTTTGATCTGTGTGGGGTTCTCTTCTTCACCCCTGACTCCACTGGATCACACTCATCTGCCCCAGATGCCAACTCAAGAGTAAATTATTGTAGAGTGTGACGGAGGGAGATAGAAATAGACTGAGAGGCAAAGAGGGGGATGAGAGTGGCAGAAAGTGTTGAGGAGTGAGTGTCTTTTGTAATGATTAGCATTATTCTGACACCAGATGGAAATTAAATTGCCTTCTTTGTCTTTGTTTGCCTTGTGTCTCTCTTTCTCAGTCTTTGCTCTTGCTGACCTTCTTCCCACTCAATATTCCTGCGCTGAACCTGTGTAGGCAATCCTGTTATTAACTATAAGACTGATTGCATTACAGATGAATCTTTAAATAAGAAATAATTTTTTCTCAGAATTTTGAAATCTGTACACTTATAAATGTTATTTCAGGAGAGTCTAAATTAGCCATCTGGAAAACTGGGGAAAATCCTGTTAAGGGGACGGGATCAGGAGATGTTCTTTTGATGTTCTGAAGGCTTCTGGCAGCTTTGCTCGAGGTAGGGTTGGTTTTAAATTTATCAGATTAGAATGTATTATATGCTTTTCTTTCTTTCTTTCTTTCTTTCTTTCTTTCTTTCTTTCTAATCCTGATGCAACCTCACAGACCTTGCCCCTGTCTGTGTAACTTTCTCCATCTAAAAACTATTGATTTTTACCTCTCTCACTGTCATTTGTGCTCTTCAGACACTGGTCAATATTCTGCTGTGATAATGGGAGCCCAAACTGGGACACGCATGCACACTTTCCATTCACATATTTCTCACACATGTCATGATTTTGCAGAGAAGTATTGGAAATGAAACCCCTTGACCTCGAAATGTGATAGTTCTTTTTCAGGAACGGCTTCTTACTGAATGTGTCTGGCTGTATCAATGAGTCCCACACGCATACACCACATGCAGCCTGCTCCGCCTTTAAAAACATATTGATTTCTCTCTTTCGCAGGGAGCTTAACACGATCGATTGTAGGGGCCCTTTCAAGATCAGCTCTAGTATAAGCATCTCTTCCCCTAACACACATGCTGCTTCTTTCCCCTCAGGTAATGATTGTCCTTGGGTAGGGGCAATAGTTTGTCTGCATTTAGAGGAAGTAGTGTTTCTCTTGGCATCCAGTCCATCTCTCTCATCTCTACTCAAGCATTGTGGTTAAGTATGGAATGTGCCTGTTTGATAGAACATGGCAAATGCAGCACACACCTCTTTGACCTTTATCGTCCCTTTACACCACCTCACTTCTTCACCTGTCAGCAGGTCGATGCCTCTTTGTATTTGCTATGCATTACAACAGAGCCCTCAGTTTAAGTAAAAAATGTTGGCTTTTTTTTTTACAGTTTTTTGCCCCGTAGGCAAAACAAACCAACAGGGAATATTGTTTTAAAAAATAAATCATTTTTAGGCAAGGCAAGGCAAGTTTATTTGTATAGCACCTTTCATGTACAAGACAATTCAAAGTGCTTTACATGAAGCATTAAAAGCATCAGAGAACATTTCTTAAGTTAAAAATACTAAATATTACATAAATAAATTTGGGTTAGATCTGCGATGGACTGGCGAGCTGTCCAGGGTGTACCCTGCCTTTCGCCCTAAGCTTCCCTGCGACCCTGAATTGGATTAAGCGGTTTGGAAAATGAATGAATGAATGAACTTTGGGTTAGATTTTATTCTGAAATCCATATTAAAGAAAAGACAAGCATGCTTCTAGCCAAACATAAACGGTTAAGTGAAGAACCTCAGATGATGCACAAGGTCTCAGAGATTTGCAGGTCTGACAACTTCAAGTGTCTCAAAAAATGTGAATGCTCACAAAGTTTGGCACAAAAGGTGACCTCCAGTTACTTCCTGATATGAACTCTATGGGATGAAGCCACACACTGAACACACGCTACTTGTATAGAGGATGTGAAGAATCATCTACTATTCTGAACAGCTTGTGCAGCTTTCTTTTCTGGACAATCAGCTTCAGCGGCTCCAGAGTTATCCCCAGCACAGAACCAGAACTTCTTGATCCGTTTGTTCAGTCTCTGATGCTTCTACCTAAACAGATGGCTGCATAACTGATGGTACTTCTCACAACAGACAGAAGAAATGCAACATTTTGGTGCAGACATTAAATGATCTTAGCTTAGCTTAGGTACTTGTATTCCTCCATCACCTCCACCTTTTCTCCCAAGATATAAACAGTGTTTTGTTTACTCTTGTTCCTCCTGAAGACAACAATCATCTCTTTCCTTTTATTTGGGGTCAAGGTGGGGTTATTGTTTGCACACCATCTTTCAAATTGACTTACCAGTTCTCTGTACTCAGCTCCTTGTCTGTCTTCGCAGATACATCCCACAACAGCAGAGTCATCATTTCTGCAGATGACAGGACTCAGAGTGGTGTTGGAAGGCTGAGGTGTACGGTGTGAATGGAACTGTGAGAGTATATTCCTTTGTGGTGGTCCTGTGTTGCTGATCATCATTTCATACATACAACCTTTCAGTCTCACAAACTGCGGTCTTTTTGTTGGGTATTCATAAATCCAAGTAGTTGTCAAGGTACCCAGCTGGAATTTATGGAGCTTCTCACATTACAGTGCAGGCTGAATTGAATTAAAACACTTGAGAAATCAAAGAACATTAACTTCAAAGTGCTGCCTGATTGGTCCAGATGGAAGTGGGCTCTCTGAAGCCGTTTACAATTACAATATGCAAACTGCAATGGGTCCTGAAAGGTGTTTGCTTTCTTATAGAGGTGAGCCAGTTTCTCAAGGACTTTCAATCAATGTCCATTCCAATCTCAGAGTACTGTCATCCTTATTTATTTATTTATCTACCTCATATTTATTTCCACCTTAAATGCAAATTATGCTGCATTCATTTAACCTTGGATATGGTCAATTCAAGCTATTTTGCTCTTGCATTTAGCCTTTTACAAAAGATTATAACATAACGTTTTGTCTGACGTGTCTGATCTAGGAAATCTAACTTCACATGTGTAAGTTATAAAATCACAAGTTATTTTCCCCCCCAGTTAGATGTGGGAAGTTTCTATTTACAGTTTGTTGTTCAATGCTACACCCACAAAAAAACTTAAAACACAATTAACTAGAGTGACAGTATATCTCAGGTTTTAAGCACCTTGTATGAGACAGAAAAATTATGGCGTGCTTAGACAGGTGAAATAATTTGTCATCCTTGACATGACTTCAGGCGTTTTATCTTGGAGGCCTTTTTTTATTTTTATTTTCCCTAACCAGTTTTGGCTCAAGGCATGAGTAACAGTGAGTTTTTTTAATAATGCGGGAATGTTGCCAATTGTGGAAGACTGAATTTCTGTGGAGGTAAGTATTTCAGAATAAAATGACAATTTCCCTACTTGTTCTGTTGTATGAAGTTTGAGTTTGGCTGTGTTTGCTAATATTAGGTTTCATGCTAGGTACTAGCTAAACATTTTTTCCCTTTTTGTCAATGCTGGTCTCATTTTTGGCTAAATTTTTTGCCAACTATAGATTAGATAGTTGCACCTACAATTCAATGTCTTACAGTCTCATCCCCAAACATATAGAAGCTTCACTGATGCACATTCCGTGTTTTTAACATGTCCTGAAACACACGAAGGGAGTGGTGTTGCACCAAAATCTTTAACCCAGCAGAATCTGTGACCATACGGGGCAATACTGTTTTCCTGCATGTACGTCTTACGAGCGAGGTCTCTGAAACAGTTGTAATAAAAATAATGAGAATTAGATAACTTTTATTTATCCGTCTATAGGAAATTGAAATACAGAGTTCATAATAATGAAGGTACAGTAAAGTCGCACATTCTGTCACCATTGCTGATACCCATTAAATTTTGTGCATTTACTGTACCTTCTCTATAATGAACTCAGGTTTCATTACAACACATCTACTGATGTGCAAATAAATGTACATTATCACCCCCTGTGGTGGCAGATTCTGATGGGTCACAGAGATTGTGAAACTCTGAACAAACATGAACAAACTTAAAACTGTGTTTTAAGTTTGTTCATGCTCCTGCTTCGCCATAATTTGTGTTTGAACTTCAAAAAAGAAAGATATCACATAAGCAGATAGGGTATTTCCAATACTGGCATGTAAGCACTAAACCATTTCCATCTTCCTGCTTTACAACTTTCATTTGCTATATTTCTCCCTGTAGGGTGAGACTGAGCTCTGTCCTGAACTTTAAGCCTCAGTGTGTGTGAATTACTCCAATCTAGTGGTTCACTAATTGAATGCAAACAACCGAGTAGTGGCATCTCTGGCGTCTCGCCATTTAAGCATGTTATTACAACTACCAAAGCCGTGGATAGTCACAAAATGTGAAAATGTCAACATCTTGCACAAGTTGGAGCGTCCCATCAGTTGATGAGGTACAGAACGATACATATTTCTGTTTTGTGTTTGATGACGATGAGTTTCAAGTTTGCCCTCCACATATTTGGTACCAAGCAAATAGTTAACATCTGTGAAATTGTGTGACCAGTGGAGGACATCAACCTTCACCACCTTTGATAAATCAGTTGATATAAATGATGAAATATGAGAAAAAAACTCTAAGAAAGTACATCTGAAAGAAACATACAGACTCCTATTGGTATGACTTCTGTGAAGTGTAAAAGCAACTGAAAACTGTTTGCTATTAAGCTTTTTTCACTTTTCACTTTCACATTTCTGCTGTTTTACAGAGCAAGTAACAGTTAATTATCCAACTTGCCTAAACGGATGGATAACTTAGATGCTGGACTACCTGCCCCGTTGCTAACATCACACCTAAATAAACTTCACAGTTTGGATGAACTTACCTGTCCAGCAGAAAGCTGCAGTCTCTATGTAAGTTTTGAAATCTATCTTCCTCACGAATTGTCTCTATCTGGTAAATGCTACATCCATGTAAACTCTCATTTTCTCACAGTTACTATTTCTTTTTTTTTTTTTTTTTTAAACTTTATTTTTAAAAGTGACATTTTTACATTTTAAACAGATCAAAACAAAAATGCAGACCACTACATAATAAATGAACACATAAAACACAGAGCATACAGGGTACATCTACACATTCAGACAAGGCATGAACATTGTAATTGGTTTTATACATATACCTTTCTCTTTCTTTCCTTTCCCTTCCTTCCCCCTTTCTTCTTTTTTTCCCCCTTTTCTCTTTCTTCTTTCCCTCTTCCTCTTTTTCCTTCTCTTCTTTTTTCTTTTTTCTTTCTTCCCTTCTTCCAAAAAAGTCCATCACAAAGTCCTTTTTTTCGTGTAACTGTCCCATTTTTCCCAATATTTTTTACATTTTTCCGCGGCCAACCTTAAAGAGAATGTCAGTCTTTCCATGTCATAAATTTCAGAAACAATTTGTATCCAGTCTAGTGTAGAGGGGACATCTTCTTGTAACCATTTGCGTGTTATGGCTTTCTTTGGCCCTGCCAACAGTATTGATAACAAGTACTTGTCCGACTTCTTTAGTTTTTGAGGTACATTGCCTAAATATATGATTATAAAGTCGTATGGCAAGTCCAGCCCAAGTATGTTCTTAATTTCTTTTATAACTTTTGCCCAGTAGGGTGCGATCTTGGCACAGTCCCAAAAAACATGAAAGTGTCCTGCATTTCCACAGTTTCTCCAACAATAAGCTTTATCTGGATCTTTACATTGTTTACTTGTAATATAAGGTGGTATAAAGAAACGTACAATGTTTTTCCATGTAAACTCTCTCCAAAGATTAGAAGAGGAAGTAGTCATGGCAACTTTACACATATTTAACCAGTCATCTGTCAGAACTTTCCTTTTATTTCACTTTAAGTAATCTAACAAATTATCCCTGGTTTCAAATATTCTGCCGGTCATGTTGACTTATGTTTTCTCTGTAGATAAAACAACTTTACATCAGTCCTTACATCTTGTTGATGGAAGCTTTACCATGAGTTTAATCAACAAGAAATTCTTTTCCCACTAGATTTTATTCAGGGGACTTAATTACCCATACTTCAGCTCCTCTCCTTGGTTCACACGGCTGAAGTCTAAACACAGGATTCATTAAAGCTCTAGCTATCTTCAAAGTGTGTTGTGGATAAACATGGCAATACATAAGAAGAGCTTTGAGAAGAACTAATCAATAATCATTCAAAAGCCTTCAAGAGATTTTCATGTGTGTGTAAAACATATGGTTCATATTCAGGCTTGCAATCTGCGTTTCCTGTTTTGAAAAAATTATTTCACATGCCCTTGAGTTCCTCCAGTTTCCTCCCTGCTAGTTGCTGATGTTCTGAAGCTTCAGGGTGAATATGTGAGCTGGTATGCGCTGGGATTTTGCCAGCACTAATGTAAATTAAGCTGTATATTTCAATTGCATTTATTTTGCAGGTCCATGATTTTTCTATTTTGGTCTTCTGTCTGGAGAAAAATGATTTCCTTTGGAAGAAAAGGTCAGTGTAAGGTTAGTATCTACCCATTGAGCATTTATTATTTAAGACACTTTTTGTGTGTGTTGAATTTCATTTTTATTTATTCTATTTACTTTTTCTGTGCCAAGACTCATGGACAACCACACATGCAATACAGTACGCAGCCTGCTGTATAAACTCAGGATCTGTACGTGTACACATTCAGGAACTGCTTGCACAATGAAGAACAATTAAGCCTGTGCTGTGAGAGGCACTGTGTGGCTCAGTTTACCGTGTGCCTGTGGCCTACTATCTGATCCTGACTACCTCCCCCCAAACCCCTCCCGCTGTCTCAACAATTAAATCAGTCAAGGTGAGTGGACTACCCACTCCTTTTCTCTTTGAAAAAGGAAAAAAAGAGAGGAAGAAGGAACGAAAGGGCCATGTAGAAAAAATAAGTGTGAGCCCATTTTATGACCTACAACAAAAACAAATTATTTGATTATGAAACATTTCACCTGAATGCTGGCAGTTGCCATGGAGATTTTGTGCAGATATGTGAGGCTGCACTTAATGGTGTGACCTTAACCTTGCACTAACTCGACTGCATGCACACAGCTGCACTTCATCCCGTAAATCAGCATATCAGCAGCAGTCCATTATTTTGTGATTTCCTCACAGACGTGAACCATTCCTTTGAAAGCCGTTCATATGTTGCATGTTTTCTGTATTTCTTGAGCAGATCCTCCAGACCCCTGAAGCACCACTTTCAAACCTTTCCCCTCCCCCATCCACATTTCTCTTTCTGCCCCTTTTTGCCCCTCTGTCCTGCTCTGTCTCTCCTGCAAGCTGCCTCTCTTTCCTGTGTGCTGGGGGCCAGCAGAGGGGAAGTACATTGAGAAAGAAAAGCACCCTCAGAGTTCAAGTGCATGGGCTTAAAGACACAGCTGGCTTTAACAAAGGGCTGTATGACGGGGAGAAAACAGTCGTGGAAGGGCAGAATAATAACCTATTGACAAGGTAGTTGTGTACACAGAGGCAGCATGGGGATCATTTCACAAAGAGGGAGAAATAATAAAAAAAAATGCAAACGGGAAAACTGAGGAAAAATGTCTCCTCCCCTTTTCCTCTTTCCACGTACACTCCCTCCCACCTTCCTTTCTTTCAATCTGTCCCTCGCCTCTCTCCTCTTCTTCATTGCTATCCTACATGCATAAACTCACACACGCGCAATGACTGATGCTTTTTCCTTCCTCTTGTGTGCTCTGTTTTTTCAGCACCCTCTCTCTGCACCACTGAGACTTTTGAACGTTTCTCCTCTGGGCGTAGCGTACGGTGGAACCAGTTCTTCACAGCTTCTAGCACATGCTGTCCCAGTCACAAACTGAGCAGCAGCAGCGGATCAGCCTGCCTCTCGCTTTACTGCCTGTGACTTTATCCCCCTGCTTTTCCCTCCTGCGCTCCCTTCCCGGTGACTTCCTTTGTCCGTAAGGCATGTTTCCCTTCAAAATCCTGAATACCAAGGGATGAAGAAAAGATAAATCATGTCTGAGGGAGAGGAGCTCGGGCAGCTGTGGATGAAATTTGACAAGACTGGACTGACAGAGATGCAAGGCTGAGACTCAGGAGGGAAAGCAGAAACTCGGGACTGATGATGAGGGGACGGAGAGGAACAATCAAGTTGAATTCAGGAAGGAAACTCTGGAAAAGGTAAAATAATAGAAACAACCTGATGTCATGTAAGAACATTTTGTTATTCCTCTATTAAG
Organism: Telmatherina bonti; assembly: GCF_933228915.1. Classification (NCBI taxonomy): domain Eukaryota; kingdom Metazoa; phylum Chordata; class Actinopteri; order Atheriniformes; family Telmatherinidae; genus Telmatherina; species Telmatherina bonti. The sequence continues at coordinate 24,046,318 of NC_136623.1, forward strand.
TTGCTTTATTAAAAAAGTATATATATATATATATATATATGTGTATGTATATATATATATACACAGGTTATTTTAGTCTTTTTATAGTTTTTGCTGTGCGTTTCTGAGTTTGACTCTGCTTTGGCTTCTTTTTGTTTGTAAAGTCATTGTCCTTTCTTCCCCTCCAACTATAACATTTTTGCTGTTTCCAAGCTTCTCCAAAGATCTAGCCATGTCATTTATCTCCTGGTTATGCTTGGGTAGAATATGTGTGTTAGCTTGCAGAGCTTTCCCCTGGAAACAAGTTCAGTTCTAGCTAAAGGCTGGTGTTGGGGCCCAGCTGGGAGGATAAAGGGGAAGGAAGAATGAGGTTGGGACATTCACTTTTGTGCCATTGTTGTGTCAATCACTGTAAATCCTACCATTAACTGAGTTATAATTACATTTTGTGAGTGTAAGTGTTTTTCAGCATGGTGTTTGTTCTTGGTTTGAGCCAATATGAAGCTAAAGGATGTCTGTCACAAAGTATTTGAATTATTTGGCCGTCAGCCTCCCCTGCCCTGGAATCAACACGTCCCACCCTCTACTTCCCCTCACTGTTTGTTTGTGGTCTCAGTATGCATCCCTGTTATGCTACTGATCACAAACCTCATCTTTATATCTTTAAGCGAACAACAACACTTTGACATCCCAGAATACAATTATGCTTTGTGCATGCACGGGCTCACCGTCCTGCTGGTTCACTGCTCTGCCTCCATTGTATAATACTGGCATCCTTTGCGTGCTGAAGATCTGAAATCTCCTCATCTATGTTCTTAAAAAGCCTGTGTGTCGCCTTGGTGATGTAACATATGACCCTATGCACACTCATAGAGATACCCCAGTTGTCTTTCTGTCACTGAGTGCCATTTGGCAGAGGGCAGAAATGGGGGATTTTCTTGTTCTGTGGATCAGAGGGTGACTGTGGGGATTATGGTAGACTTGAGCGTTGATAGCCATGCATCACTTAGCTCTGAAAATACAGTCCAAAATGGACAACCTTGATAGCTGATGGCTAGTTTCAGCATGGTGTTGTAATGGCTGTAAGGACAGGGTTTTTTTTTTTTTAAAAAAAAAAGGAAAATATTGTTTATTGTGATTAAATCAGTATCCTCCCTCATTCAGTAACAAATTTGTTTTTGATTTGTCTTACAGTTGAAGTATGAACTTATGCAATAAAGTTGTCACGACTGCTCAAGAGAGCACAATGAATGACTGAACCAAAATACAAATCAAGTTTTGGCTGCCGGTTTATTTACCACAGTAGTAATTCAACCTTTTTTCAGGGTAAATAGATGCAGAAATTATGTCAATCCACATAAAGTACTTTAAATTATTTTATACTATCTGCTAAAAACAGTTTTGTACATTACAGAGAAAAGGGATATTGTTCCAACATTACATATAAATGACTTCACAGATTAGCTGTCCATTATTTTCCCAGTTTTATTTATGTACAGGCACGATAAAATTAAAATAGAAATAAAAAAAATACTGCTGAGCACAAGCTGTTGTCTTCTAACTATGATGTCTCATATTGTAAGTTTGCAAACACATGATAAACTACAGAAGCTAATTTATTTTCTGTTCATTTAACTCTAATATAAAGGATAAATAAGTAATCAAGATAATCATAGAGGACAATGACCTTAATGCCTGAATTAGTGAGTTGTGTGATGTTATTTGGCAGTGGCAACACAAAGTGGTACGACTACTGCTACAGTGATGATTTGTGGTGCTTATCTAATGCATCTGTTTGGAAGCCACAGCTATGTGTCCTCTGACCCTAATACACCTGGCAGCTGATGGACACATTTTTATTCTCTATATTTACATAAAACTACATGTTTTTTCCTGACTTTCTCAGTTTATATCCTAAAATATTAATCCAATGTTGGCCTTCTGCCCTTCCAGTCATTCTCATCACTTTATTACCAATACCATACGGTTTACATATGGATTAATTTACATTACACTAAAATTTATGCATCACTGAAGTAAATATTTTGTTTTGGGGTAGTTTTTCACAAATATCAATTTTTCACACACTTCAAAGTAGAGCCTGCATTAGATAACTGTCATGAAGAGCCAAAATCAATGAGCTTTATTCATATTGCAACACATTTTACAGGCAGTCGAGACATTCAAAGCATCACCACAGGACTGCTTTACTGTAACAGTATGGAATACTTTGGCAGAAATAATGGATTGACATGGATTTCTGTACTAACAGAGAACCTAGTAGTTATTTAAACACCTTTTCAACTCTAGTATGCCACTTACTAACCTTGGCACATCTAAATACAAATGGAGAGGAAGCCGTTGATGTATTTCCCTTCATTATTAGTAATGCTGCTGTGGTGTGAAAGAGATGGGAAAGGGGCCACACACAACGAGTACGGTAGGTCCAGCGAGGGGAGAAAGCACTGCACCATGTGACTGCGAGATGTACTCGCGCGCTCTCACGGCCTGAGTGAGAGTTATTCCCCCTGGACTCAGTGTTCCAGTTGCATCAGTGTTTGTCTGCTTTCTCTAGGACATGGGGGCTGAAATGGGGCTGGAGCTGATAGAGCTCCATCTGGATACCCACAGGGTTTTTCTACATTATTAGCACAGACCTGATAATGTTTCTCTCCGTTGCACCAGTTGAAATCTCTAACTGGTGTTGTATTTTTCTTCCAGATGCAAGATGTGCATGCCTTCAGCACTTTCAGCTATTGAGTAATGTTGACATGTCCTGCTGAGATACGGATTTTTAGCAGTTTATTAATGCCGAACACGACTTTAATACGACACAGATGTGATTTGGTTGCGAACTAGACCTATAATTTTCTTGTAAAATATGAATATCTTGAGATAAAATAACAAAATAAATTGTTAATAAGCATTATCAAGATCAACTATATTAATGTGTTAACTCGTAGATATAATTTTTCCTCTCTTCACACATTTATGATGCATACAGTGTTATTCTGTATTCTTTTTCTTTTGTTGCATTTATTTCATACAAGACAAAATATTTTTATAGCCAAATGTTATCGTTGTTTTGTCTCAAATAGAAAACTTCAAAACTTCTTTCATCACTGATAAATAATATTATCTACAGTTTTTTTTTTTTTATTTAAGATTGATATCATGTAAAAATCACAGTGCTTGAGCCAGAGATTAAAGGGGATTATCTAAAGCAGAGCAACAGTAATAAACTGACATGACCAGAATAGTATATCAGAGAGATAATAGTATCAGCTTATCACAGCAATAGAGTACTTGCAATATGGAGTCCCAAATATGTTTGAGTGAGTTTCAAAAGAATGTAAACACTACCACAGTATAGTTAATCCACTATTGTTATTAGTTTTTTCACTAATCTTCTGCACAGTAAGCCTGTTTTCATTTGAAGACATCATTTACCTATATCTGGTCACTATCCTTTGGCTAATAAAATGGCACAGCGTATGATTATGATACATTAACTTTACCACATCAGGTAAATCTGACGTAACAGTGTATTTTAGAGTCATGTTCCAACACACTAAATTAACAAACCACAACGTTTTTTTTTTTTTTTTGTTAAACATTGAGCTTGTGCTTTGTTTACTAAATAACAATAATTCATTGTTTTTATGAGCACCAACAGGATTTATTACATATTTCATTTCCAACAACAGCGTATCATTAAATAAAAAAAAAAAGTTTAGAATATATTCAAGTATGATTTAAAAACAGTGCAATATGAGTAAAATGTTGAGGCATTTCTTGCATTTTACCAGCAGGCACAGTCTGGTCTAAATCAAGACACATCAACATGGAAATATTTAGATGTTGCATTGTGAAGAAGTGGGATTTCACATAATTATAATGGGAGCAGAAATGAATTCACGTAAAATAAGTTATTCATCTGTACAAATACAGAATACATAATAATCGAATGGCTGAGCAGCTAGAATAATCTTTTTGTTCAGTTTTAAATTGTGGAAGTTTTTTAGTTTTACTGATAATCCCAGTGAAATATTAGATGTGCGTGAAAACTCAAATGAGATTATGAGAAAAAACTCTGCAGAATAATGTTGATTGTTTGTATTCCTCATGTAATATTGATTATCTAACATGACTGAGACACTGTAAGCTTTTACAAAATAAGCACATTTGATAAAGAACGAGTTAGCTCAAAGCTTGGACACAAAGTTGTGTTTTGTTCCTGTTTCAGATCTGGATGACCTGTTCTTCATTTCACTCCTTTTGGGTGCACATAATATCAATTTTAGTGGGGGAAAAAAACCTATTTAACAATAACATGTACAGACGTTCATGTTCAAACGTCTTTACTCAAAACAAGCTGGAGTTCTTCAGTAAGAAGTGTGTTTCCAGTCTGAGGTGAAACATCGTAACTGTTGCTCCTCTTTCACATCTAGTATCATAAAACACAAAGCGCTGCCTTTGTCTCGAGTCCTGTAATGAAGTTTGCCTACGTGATGATACGTGATTTCTCTGTGCTACAGTAGAAACTACCAGTGAATATCACAGTTTATTCGTGCTGGTGTCTTTCATCTTTTTATCTCCCTCCCACTGCTGTTAGACTTTTCCAGTAAGTGAGTTCATATCAATGAATAGTTTCCTCATGGAGGGGCCAGGTGGCTGCCTTGTGTGTCGAGAAGCAGGCAGAAGTGGTGAGGTGGGGGTTAATATTTGCAGGCTGTAGGAATGTGTTTGCAGTCAGCAGTGAGAATTCCTCAGTTCTGCATTAGTAGGTCACTGCATTGCCTCTTAGCTCCCCGATATCAATTCCCTCTTGCTGTCTCCTCTTTCTTCCTATACCACTCTCATCTTTATTACCACGTTCCTAGCCGTCTCATTCTCGATGCACATCTTTTTCTTCTATATGCTCTCTCTCAACTTTTGATCCTCACCACTTCCACTCTCCTCTCCATCTCTGTAGATGTCTCACAGACAACTTTAGAGCCTCAGGAGTTGGGGGTTGGGTAAAAGCAAAAGATAGCGCAACTGTGTGTGAGTGTGATAATGTTAGTGCACAGTTCTCTCTGCTGCTGGCCTCGTGATGTCCTCAGTACATCAGTTATGTATAATTTATGGAGCAGGTTCCTGACGAACAAGCTTTGTTGAGGTTACTGGGCATTTGTCTGTATGTATTACTTCAGAAGTTTAGTCCAACTGCCCCCCAGTGATCAGTATGCTATAATTAATGAGACTATAAATTATAGTTGTGAAATGAAGACAGAAGTAATATTAATGGGACACTTGTCCATCTGAACTTGTATGATTTAAACAACATGAAGCTTTTTACTAAAGGCCTGAATGCCTGCTTGATGTCACATCTTCACATGTTGGACAGTACTTAAAGATGAAGCTAGTTGGAAAATGAGTAAAATTGGGGATGGGCGTGAAATATCGGATTCAGTACTTGTCTTTTTAAATATTGCGATACCACTAGTATAAGTTGCATGTTTTATATGGCTAGTATTAAACAGTAATTTGTTATTACTCTCAAAGATTTAAGCAAATAAAGTCGATGCAAAACCCAGGAACAGTGAATTTTTCTGTCTCTTCCGTGTCACGTGATTATAGCAACCTATCAGACATAGTGGCATCATAAGAATGATGATGCTGATGTCAATGTTAGTCCTAATGAGGATGCTGTGTTTTAATATTTTACATGTTTACTGAAGGCTTTTAGCACTATTAGTGAGAGGAAAGTGACACACTGACAAAAGTTGATTAGTTACCAAGGAATATGATAAACCACATACAACTATAGGATATGTGATGGATTCACATTATGTAATTTTAAAATGTACAAATTCAAGGATATGCATAAACAGTTAATTGTGACCATGTGTAAGGAATAAATTAACAAACTTGTGTTGTGCTGATATTAAATCTGACCCCTTTTCAGGCCCAATAATATAAAGCAGTGGGAATATTTTTTAATTGTATTCAGCTATGTATTTATTTAAATACTAGTAAGGTTCAGAGGATGTTACAAATCACATAATGAGTAAAAAGTTTAGTTAAAACCTGTAACTTATTGAAATAATGCCCTCTTATTTAGCAAATATGTGGATCATTTTAAGATTAGTAAAAAAAAGACTAATGTTTAAGTTTCTAAGCAGTTTATGCTTAGAAGTATGATTTTATAAAGTCATACAAGTACTGCTTAAAACAAGAGCTTAGTGCCAATAAGATCCTTGCAAAATGGTGAAGAAACAAATCAAGGCAACTTTTAATTAGCCTTTGTATTAACTTCACTATAATGGCTTGGATGAAATGGAGTAAATGTCGGTTCAGTTTTTCCAAGTTATTTCAGTGTCAGTCACTGCATCTTATCAGTGTGTTGGTGGACCTCACTGTGAAGAAACAATTCTCTATTTTCTCTTTTCAGCACTCTACTGAGGTGAAGTTGTAACATTGGCAGCATCACCAGTTTTGTAGAGCATAGCAGAGCCTGCAGATCCCTCTTCGAATCTGAAATAAAGTTCTTTGTTTAGATGTCACCCAGGTGCCATAGGCATTGCCCCGTGGTTGCGCTTGTCCTTTTCAAACTTAAACTCTGTAATTCATGTGAGAGCTTATGCATAGTAAGTGCTATCCTTTTTGCTGTCCCACCTGAGTGAGTTGCATATGTGTACTGACTTCTGCAGGACTTGCTATCTACTGAGGAGCAGAACACACGTATATGAGTTGAGGTCTTGTTGCAGCAAAACACACAGGGTGGCTTAAAGAATAATGTACACCTTATTTGACAGTTTAGTTAGTAACAGATTACCTAAATTGTGAAGATACAAGTAATCTGAGTACAAAGCACAGGGTGAGGTCACAGAGGGTTCATCTACTCATTTTTGTACTGTCTCTTGATATGCTGCCAGGTTTTTGCTTGAATGGATTACCCTCCATTTGAAATACGATTAAACAGCAACACAATTTACATGTAGTTGAACAAGTGACATTAATATGTTGTGTGTGTTTAATTTTTTTTTTTTTTTTAATCTTGTGGTATTCTTCTGGCTGGACTAGGATTATTATGTTTGAATCACTTAACAATCTTTCTATGTACCTGGATGTTGTCCTCTTAATTCAACTGTGTTTTGTTTGTCCGACAACATTGTACCTGGGGCAGTGTGAAATTTTGGAAAATACACACTACAGTCATTTCACAGTTTTTCATGAGTTATTTAGAGTATAAGCCGTTGTGAATTTGTTTAAGGTAGTAGCAAAGTCTTTAAAGGTTATAAATCCACCCACCATTGCCCTTTGTTTGCTGGTAGGCAAAGTTGGTTTCTTGTAAAAAAGCCAGATTTGAATCTTTAAACTAACACTTTTTGATAGTGAGTCTGTTTTATTTTTAACAAGCAGAAGTAAGCAGGTGAAATGTGTTTGTGTGCTGAAAGCATATTAATTTACTAACAGTCCTCTAAAGTGTGACACATCTTCTTCTGGTAACATATTGGTGGCATTCGCAAGGCTCCCCATTACACTTTGCAGTGATACACATGCTATGCAATGGTGCTGGAGGTGTCAGTGATGCCCGCATCACACAACGACTCCCTCGAGCGTGCCAGCGCTCTGGTGCCAGACAGAGGAGGTGGAGGAGAGAGTATAGCAGAGAGGAGGAGGGGTGAATGTGCTGTGAAGAGAAAAAGGGGAAAAATAAAGATGAAGGCATGAAGAAACAGGGTGTCTGGGAGGCAGAGACAAGTGGGTGAAAAAGCAAGACAGAAAAGTGTCTGAGGGAGAAGAAAGGATTTGTTGCAAGAGAATGGGAGGAGGTGAAGAAAATGAAGGGGAGAATGAGGAGGAATTATTTGCATACACTGTCGGTCGGCTCAGTGAGTCATTTCTAAATGAACCTCATGGTTCAGAAAACTAACCGTCACATAACTGTATGAATGTAATGGCAAACAAACTTTTACAAGTCAAGGATGAAGGAGTTCATAGTAGAAGCAAAACCTGCCGTTGCTGGCTGTTCTTTGGTCAGTGAGGGTTATCAGGGTCACTTTTATAAGATGAAAGGAGAAGCTACAGTTGGTTGCTTCCAACGGGGGAAGGAGAGGTCAGGAAGTGGCCCCAGCACAAACACCAGACTCATTGTTCAAGTTCAAGGTAAAACTGAATAGGGTTTTCATTGACATAGCCTGCCAGGCTGTGACAAGTCACCACTTTTAAAAGGGTCGTAATTAGAGGAAAACATTGCCTTTGGCATCATCTGACGTTGGTGTCATGCTGTTATAATTGTAAACTAATTATGTCAGTTTTATCTATTTAATTAGGAGTTTTGAAGCTGACTTGAGGGGATGGGGGAGTGGGGGGGTGGGGGGGTTTACGGGCTGTTTCAACAGAATTTGTTGCAAAATAATTCTTTTAAAAAAACTCTAAATTTTGAGCACATTGTGATGACATGTGGCCTGTGCTCAGGTGTGTCCAGCCTCTGCCCCCTTGAACAAGGTCACAGACAGCGGGTCAGATGTCAGGGCAGCATTAACCCCCTCCCCCACCTCCAGCAGCTTCCCTCCTTTCCCTCCCTCTATGTTGTGTCTGCTCCGTCAGCTCCTCGTTAACTCCTCACGGGGGGGATTTCCTGTTCGCCTCCTTCACTTCCCCGTTCCTGCTGAAAATGGAGCAGCATCGTAGCTCTTTTTACAAAGCGTTAATAATTAAATCCTTCACAGTTTCTGTGCTGCCAATGTGAACTAACGGCATGAAAAGTTTTAACCACACACGAGTCACAGCTGTACTGGACCAGCTACAGTGCCAAACCTTTAGGAAGTTGAGGGCTGTAATTGATGACTTTGTGCTCTCAATAAATACAGTGCAGCTAACGCACACACATAAACACACGCTCATGCACAGGCATATAATTCAACGTCTGACTCACTCCCTTTAACAGAAAGTCAATAACAATACAGGAATGATTAATCAGTCCCTCCATGGCCCCTCCCTCCCTACTCACCACCTTCCACTCTCTCTTCTCAACCCCTCTAACCCTCTCTCAGCTCAGTATTGATCTGAATGCATTTGCTTCCCATTTATCCGTTAGCATCCCTCCCCCATCTCGTATGCACTGCCACTGCATTGAGCGGTCACAAAGAACCTTTCACGCAGCAGTGTCTTGCATGCGCACAAACGGCACACACTTCTAAGCTCCTGCACAGGCAGTGGCACAGATGACTTTGGTGCACACACCATCTCACACTCTAGTAGGTACCACACTTAACTGCATTGCACAGAGGGATTTGGCTTGATTGTTCTAGGCTGTAGAGTGCAAATTAGGAGGGTCTATTTCACAGTGCAGGTGCATTACATGTGTGTATTTTGTGTTTGTAAGTTACACACAGTAGCCTAAGCACAAAGGGGAGTTCTTGAAGGTTTAACTGACAGCCTATGTGACCCCCCCTGCTTCCACTCCTGCCATTCTGGTTGGTGGCACACAGGTTGCCATGACACCAGACTGTTTTGTCTGCCCTTTGACCTCTTTAAGGGGTTCTGTGGTAAATCAGGCATTACATGTGAGGGGCAAATAGAAAAGAGGAGAAGGAGGGGGGGGTGGGGGCATTTCCTCTGTTAAAATGAGGTCCAAAAGGTTCTTCTATACATCCGCTTTGTAGAGAGCAGAAGGTGGGGAGCCTCCAAGAGGCTCGCATCGGAACAAAGACACATGTGCACATGCAGGCATAGCAGTGCTCTGCAAGGGTAAATGAACTAGGTTGGAGCTCCCAGGAGGTGGGGAGTTATTATGCTCATTGTGCAGTCGGCCAGCTAAAGCTATTTGGCTGCTTCTTTTGAAGTTATATTTATCAAGCCGGAGCAGGAGGCTTAGCACTCCAAGCTGGTGCATTGCTTTATTCATTCTGCGGAAGGCATGTGTGCACTGAAACACCTTTCAAATATCAATATTTAAAACTTCCTTCAAATGTTTATCAGGAGAATCTCCAACATAACATAACATAGAAGTGTAACATAGAATTGATGTTACAGCTTTGAGTCCCGTAACTCTCTTTTTCTGATGCCTTTGAGTAGCTCTTTCTGACAGAGTTTCTGATTTTCTGCTGATCATGCTGGGAGAATAGGGCTAGTTTTCAAATTAAACTTTTCAATGGCAACATTTAAGAACCATCACAAGAGCCAAAATGGGTGTTAAGCAACTTTTAAAGTTTCTGTAATTCTAATTAACTCAGTTGCATGAATTGCCCCTTTATAGTCTACTTTCTCAATGTGGTCTCATGTTAATATCAAATTATTCTGAAAATTCATCTAATTGTGCATGGACATGACATGAAGCGCAACTAAATTCTGCCTGCTTGCAGTCATGGCAGAGACGGGAAACTTCACCAGCAAGCAGCATAACAAAATTACATTTTAAATACTTGGAGGTAACTGTGGGATGTGATCAGCTGTGTAGTATGTTAGTAACTTACTGACTGTTTCAGACATAGTAGCTTTCTGATCTTTGTCAGTTTCATAAGGAAAACTTTATTCCCTCCAACCTTGATGATGATGATGTGTTTTTTTTCTGTGTGTTTCAGTTGGCTTGTGGTTTACATCTAAGGGACACCTGCCACTGTGATTTCAAGGTAACCTTTACATAATATTTCAATACATTCCACTCATTATATGCAAACACTCGCCTGACTGACATGTTTTTTGTACACAAGACAAACCATGTTGAACATGTAAAGACCACAAACTGAAACATGTTCTCTGTAAGTGTACACACAGATTGACCTAATCTTGTGTTACATATCTGTTTGCTTTATTTACATTAAGCTTAATAAGGACTGTGGCTCATATATCAGATTTTGCATTAAAAAGTATCAATTAATACTATGGGATTCACATTCAAATGGGTATTTTATTTATTTTAAGTATAATCCAATGTACAAACTCCGTTATTACTCATGTAGTATTTTTACATCCAGAATATTTGTTGTCCAGTCATTTAAAGTTCATCAATTTAGGTTGATCCTACACTGTATCTGTATGAATTCTGCTTATTATTTTCTAATTCTTTGTGACTAATCTGCTCTCTGGCTACCACATATTTACATGAATCATTACATTTATTGCTTCCTACAAATTTTGTGAGAAATGACAGCCTATTTAAAAAAAAGTATTTATAATTTGAATTTGAATCTCAGTTGCCTATATGCAAAGCTGCAAAATGAATGCCTGCAAACACAAAAATAAAAGGACACACTAGGGCATTAATTAGTTCATTTTAGCACATGTGCACAACAGATTGCAAAAACCCGGACAAGCTTTGTACCTTGAATCTAAATATTTGTTTTCTCCCTGAATTATTTGGCAAGAAATACACGCTGCATGTAGTCAGTGAGATATAAAATAATCATCAAGCCAGTCTGCACGATTTAGCAAAGCTAGGATGAAAATTATTTATAAGTTTCTAAATGTCTTTGACGAAGATGTTGCATTCCAAAGTAGATAGTCTTTCCTTGTGTGCTGCTTTTTGGCCAAGCTGGGGTTTTATTCTAATTTAAACCCCCCCTTCACACAACCAGCACTTGTAAACCTCGGTATTTTGTGTCCCATCATGAATTCTTCCAGCTTCTATTTGATTGGAATCTTTGAAAGGGCGGCGTTACAAAAGGCCACTCACACACCAATCCCAGCTTACGTAAATTGACAGTTGTGCCATAGCAACAGTTTGGCTAGTTGCCAGGCTGTTGATGTTGCCAGGCAAAAGGTTCCCATGGCAACATTCATTTTGCCATCTTGGTACAGGAGGTTGGCGTCAACCAAGGCAGATTAGTGTTTAACAGAGAATTTCTTTTTACCAGGGAAAAAAATAGTGTATTCATATTTCAGCAGATAGTTGTAGTCTGTAACACTGAAGAACATTGCAACATGTTACCCTCGCATCAAAGATGTTGCATGCATAATTCCAATGCAAAGCATTGGTAGAGGTTATGTAGTGAAATCTAAAATAGAAAATTGGTGCATAAAATTTAGGCCAGAAAGGACAAGAATTCTCCAGCTTAACATTTTCCCAGACTTACATCATGCTCATTTCATCAGAATGAAACCACTGACGGTGAAATTGTGTTTACTGATGAATCTTACATGCTTCTAAAAGTGATGTCACATTCTGTGTCGCCGCACAGTGTGTGGATTATGATCAAGGATATGAGAAATTTTGAACTTCAAGTGGCACCCACCCCATTTAGGAAGTGCCACAGACATTTTTCATAGTGGGTGAGTTTTTCATGGCCCAGGCAGGCCCGCTTCAGGGAGAAGGGATGGAGAAAGTGAAAGGTAGCTGACACTTGCAACCAACATGGACGTTTAGCCAGAGGCTCCGATAGCGATTGCATAAAAACCCCCCAAATTCAAGACAAAACAGGACTATTTTACAAGCTATATTGGAATGATAGGGGGTACAAAGACTAGAAGTCAATCAAAGCGTAAAAAACGACAAGAAGGGAAGAAAATGGAAGAAGCGCAACACCACGAGGAAAATGTTAGCGTGGTGCTACAAGCTATCCAAACGGAATTGTGTGAATTCCGCAATGAAAACAAAGAAGACCTTCAAAAAATTAAGCAGGAAATCAAAGAAGACTTGAGAGCTGAGTTGAAAGAAATAAAGAAGGAAATCTATCAAACGATATCTGCAAACTCTGAAAAAATCAACACACTCAAAAACAAGCTAACGGAGGCTGAAGCACGGATAACTGAGACAGAAATATTGACCATAGCCATGAAGGATGCCCTCCTCAAAGTTATGGAAAACCACAAAGTTGTACAAGGAAAGCTGACGGATCTGGAAGGGAGATCTAGGAGGAACAATATCCGCTTGTACGGGATTCCTGAGGGAAAGGAGGGTGACTCGGTGCTACAGTTTGTGGACAAGATGCTAAAGACGGCACTTTCGCTTCCTGCAGACATGAGCTTGCACATCCAGCGAGCCCATAGAGCATTAACACAAAAACCGGGTCCAAATGCTCCATCGAGATCAATAATAATAAGCTTTCAGGATTACGTTACTAAAGAGAGTATACTGAAAAAGGCATGGGCAGGCAAAGTAATGTATGATGATCGGCGCTTATTTTTTGACCATGACTATGCTACAGAAGTGGTGCAGAAGCGCAGGGAATATGTAACCATTAAGCGTGCTCTAAAGGAGAAAGATGTCCGGTTTCAAACACCGTTGGATAAAATACGCATTCATTGGGACTCGGGTGTGCGTACATATGGCAGCGCAAGGGAGGCTGCCTTGGAGATGAGGCGGAGAGGATTCTCGGTGCCGCTGCCGAACTCTAACCCGGCGGAGATGAACAGGGAGCTGGAGAGTCTATTCCAGACAACGGCACGACAAAGCACTTAGGATTAACGGGACGAATGAAAAGGAGTATGCCAACCAAGACGTGGAAGACGAAAGCTACCTTTATTTGACATTTTGTTGTAAAGAAGGTCAGGAAAAGTACGGAGAACTTTTGATGTAAGCAACGGACTTCTTCTGTATCATAAAGTATGCTATCGGGCAACGTTGGACTCTTGAATGTGTGAAACGGCGTGTCTCACCTTCAGAGAGGAGCCCTCTACGAAGAGAAAAACTCCTCAGCCTGCCAACGGGGACTCGGGGTGCCAAGGACTTGCCCCAGACTGGAAGTCAGGTTTTCGTTTTTGCTTTATGTTTTATTTTACTACTCTGTTGCAATATAGTTGGCCATATGTTCAGGCCCGGTTCTTATCTTGTCTGGGAGACTTAAATACATACTTAAATCGCCTTTATGCCGTATAATAATATAAAGTTTGTGTCACTAAATGTAAATGGGCTAAATAATCCAGTTAAAAGAAGTAAGGTTATGACTAAGTTGAAAAAAGAAAAAGCCCAGGTAACTTTTTTGCAAGAGACCCACTTATCTTCACAAGAACACGAAAAATTGAAAAAATTAGGTTATAGAAACACATACTCTAGTTCTTACAGAGAAAGTCCAAAAAGGGGAGTAGCAATTGTTATAGCAAATATGGTCCAATTCGAATGTTATAAAGAGGTGACAGATAATGAGGGCAGATATGTGTTAATTAAAGGAAAACTGGAAAACAAACTTGTTACCTTGGTTAACATATATGCTCCCCCTCAGAGTAAGAAGAATTTTTATAAAGAGGTGTTTAACATAGTTACTCAGGAATCTGAGGGCCTCTTGATTTGTGGAGGAGATTTCAACGTTGTGCTGAACCAGAACATGGATACAACTAGCACCAAAAATGGCAATAAACGTATAACTAGATTAATGAATACACTAATAAATGAAGTTGGATTGGTAGATATATGGAGAGAGCTTTACCCTCAAGGGAAGGACTACACGCATTATTCTGTCCCTCATGCTGTCTATTCTAGAATTGATTATTTCCTAATTAATATTGAAGAAATTCATAATGTTACAGAATGTAAGATTGATGTTTCAGATGTTTCGGACCACAACATGATTAGTCTTAAAATTAACCTGGACGCTAGGAAATTGAACACTGCATGGAGACTTAACTTGAGTATATTAAATAGAGAAGACAACATTAAACAAATTAAAGACGAAATTAAAAGGTATGTCGAAGAAAATGATACAGGAGATGTGAATCCTGCTATCCTCTGGGATGCATTGAAGGCTGTTTTGAGAGGTAAATTAATAGCTCACACAACTGCACAAAAACGCGCCAGGATGGCTGTGTATAAAAATTCAATTGAAAAACTTAAATGCCTGGAGGAAGAACACAAACAAACTGGAAATGAGTCAATATTAAAACAAATGGTTGAAACTAGAAAGAAAATTGACGAAATTCTTCGAGGAGAAATTGAGAAAAAAGCAAGATTCCTAAAACAAAATTATTATGAAGCAGGACCCAAAGCAACTAAAATTTTGGCAAGGCGACTGCGTAAACAACAAGAATCAGTGACTATTAAAAAAATTAGAGATGCAGTCAGTAACCAGTTGTACTGCAAACCAGACCGAATAGAGAAAGAGTTTGAAAAATACTATACAAAATTGTACTCTCAACCTTCAGCTGCAAATAGGGACATAATCAGACAATTTCTCAATTCACTTGACCTACCTTCTATTGGGGAAGCTCAAAATAAACTAATTATGTCGCAGATCACAGATAAAGAACTTGAAGCGGCAATCAGTAAACAAAAATCAAATAAATCCCCAGGCAGTGATGGATTTCAGTCTGAATTCTATAAAGTTTTTAAGGAGGAGCTCAAACCCTTACTTTTGTCATGTTTTAACTGGACCCTAAAACAAGGAATGGCCCCTCCGTCATGGAGGGAGTCAATTATCACATTATTACCCAAAGAAGGAAGAGATAAAGAAGAATGTAAAAATTATAGACCTATATCCCTTCTAAATGTGGACTATAAAATATATACCTCAATTATATGTAAAAGATTTGAGACATTTTGGCCAGATTTAATTGAGGTCGATCAGACTGGTTTCATTAGGGGGCGCCAAACACAAGATAACATAAGGAGAGTACTTCATGTTATTGATAATGCTAAACATACAGGTATTAGTACAGTAATAGTTAGTTTGGATCAAGAAAAAGCATTTGACAGTGTGAGCTGGGTGTATTTATATGAAGTGTTGGCACGCTTTGGATTCAAGGATGATTCAATTCAATGTATAAGGACGCTATATCATGAGCCTACAGCCAGAATCAAAGTTAATGGCAGTTTAACTAATAGAATCTCCCTCGAAAGAGGGAATAGGCAGGGTTGTGTGCTCTCCCCTTTGCTCTTTGCATTGTATGTTGAGCCACTTGCACAAGCGGTAAGGGAAAGTCCGATCCTACAGGGAGTTACGGTAGCAGGGGAACAACATCGTATAGGACTCTTTGCGGATGATGTTATTATCTTTCTCCAAGATCCAGAGTCCTGTCTTCCAAATCTAATGAGTTTATTTCATGCATATGAGCATTACTCTGGCTACAAAATAAATATAAGTAAGACACAAATCTTGTCGTTCAACTACTTGCCCTCTCAGGAAATTAGAGACAAATATAAAATAAAGTGGAATTCCAAATCTATTAAATATTTAGGTATAAACTTAACTGACTCAATTCCAACCATGTATGACTTAAATTATAATAAAGCAGAAGAGGACATTAAAAAAGACTTTAATAAATGGTCAACATTGCCACTAGATTTTAGTTCCCGAATACAAATAATTAAAATGAATGTTCTCCCCAGATTGTTATATTTGTTTCAGTCCCTTCCGCTTTCTGTCCCTCAAAGTAAATTCAAAACATGGGACAGAATGATTTCGAGATTTATATGGAATGGAAAAAAGCCACGAACAAAATATAGCATTTTACAACTCCCAAAAAACAAAGGGGGAATGGCCCTACCCAACTTAAAAGAGTATTTTTTAGCAGCTCAACTGAGACCACTTGTTTGCTGGTGTAGACCGGACTATGAATCTAGATGGAAATATATTGAAAAAGAAGTTTCAGGCTATAAAATTCAAATTTTTTTATCTGATAAACTGCTCATGACATCTCTTAAAAGTAAAATGAATCCAATTGTAAAATTCACACTTGAAACGTGGCACTCTGTTATAGAAAAATATCAATTAAAAGAGCAGGTTCTTTTACTGAAATGGTATAGATTTGATACTAAATTCAAACCAGGACAACTTGATGAAGCATTTCAACAATGGGAAATAAAGGGAATTACGGCAGTCTTTACTCTGTTGAAAGAGGGCAAGTTCATGAGCTTTCAAGAACTTAAAACAAAGTACAATTTAGATAAGAAAGACTTTTTTAGATACTTACAAGTCAGAGATTACTATATGAAAGAAGTTAAACCAAAACTTATAGACACTATGCATATTATTATAAGGGTAATGATAGATTCATATTTGCAAAAAAAATTAAAAGCCATCTCAGCCCTTTATAACTCCTTGAGGGAAAGCAGGCAGGAAACGACAATGTATCTTAAAAAAAAATGGGAAACAGAATTGGAAGTTGAAATAACAGAGGACGAATGGTTCCAAATGTGTGAAATTCAGCACAGTACTACAAATTCATTGATATGGAGGGAATTCTGCTGGAAGAATTTGACACGATTTTTTATTACTCCTAAAATCAAAAGCAGACAGACACATACTCCACAAGAGTGTTGGAGGTTGTGCGGAAAAATTGAGGCTAGTCACGCACATATCTTTTGGAGTTGCACTAAAATCACTAGATATTGGGAAGAGTTAGGAACAGCTCTGACAAAAATTTTGGGTTACAGCATTCCAAATACTTGTCTTGTGTTGTACCTTGGTAACATAGTACATTTTGTTAAGAAGGAAGACATGTTTATTACGAAGGTGGTCTTGGCGGCAAGCAAAAAGGCAATAACAAAAAGATGGCTGAAGCCTGATCCTCCTGTCCAGGAAGACTGGATCAAGATTGTGGAAGGAATATCGATAATGGAAAAAATGACACATAATCTTCGATTGAAAGGATCTAAATACGACAAGCAGTGGGAAAAATGGATCTCATTTGTAAGTGACACACAAGACGTAGTAAACTACTAAATGGAAATATCGGTGTAATGTGAAAGATAACAAAAATACCCAGACAGATGCTCTATTGTTGTCAATTGTGTTTTTGCAAGTTTCTATTTCGTTATTTAATTTCTTGTATGAGGATTTTTTTTTTCTTGTGATTTTTGTTGTTTGTGTGTTTGCATAAAAACTAATAAAAAACAAAGTTGGAGAAAAAAAAAAAAAAAAAAGAAAGGTAGCTGACACTGGCACAATTACACTGCATGATTTGACTGTGAAAATATTGCAGCGACGAAGTAGAGGACCTTGTGGGTATTTTCTTTTTTAGAGGAGAGGACAGGAGGGGGGTGTGAAGATAGAGAGTGGTTAAAAGAGTAAGAGGTGGGAAATCAAGACCTGTGAGGGTTGAAGCAGTGAAAAGGTTGAGTGAGGGTGGAGAGAAGAAGGAGGAGGGATCAGAGGGTGCACATTTGGACAGGGGGTTGGAAGGGGAGCAGCAGAAAGAAGTGGGTAAAGTCCTTACATACCAAATAAGAAAAGAAATAGAGAATATGGAATCACCTGGCAACATATTAGTTATTATTTTGTCCAACTGGTTAAAAGGTTTTACGCTGGACTTTGTATTTTCATCCTCTCTGTTATGTCGACGGTGCTTCTTTGTTGAAAACTGGATTGTTTAAGTCACACAGACCAAGCAGCAATTTCATGCAGAGAGCACAGAGCTCCCACAGACAGCTCCTTTTGTGCAACACCACAAATGATCTGAATATTTACAAGTCTTCAATTTGTTTTGATCCCATCTGTTATTACATTTCTATGCTGATAAAAGTCTGTGGAAATACTTTCAGTTGCTTCTAAACAGCATATCATCTTGCCCCAGTTATGTCCGAATCAGTGCTGCAAGTAACTCAACACTCCTGGTTTGTAGTTGCTGGAATGTACCAGTGTGCCAGTAATATACCAACGCACAACAATTATAATATCTGTGGAGAGTACCTAAAATGTTTTTAGAAATTATTCTTCTGTGACGTGGAAGAAATTCCTTTTCGAGAGAGAAGCAGAAGTTGCCCATATTTAGATATCACTGACAGCCGACATGATGGTGACAGATGGTAGATGGTATTTAACTCCCATTAAAAGCTGTCAGCCTCTAAGTTGCATTTGAATGGGATGAGTGTTGATGAAACAGCGAATGTTTGGTCTTTTTTTTTTGTCTTTATCAGAAAAGGATTTTTTTGACTTGATTGCTTTTCAGTGTGAAGACATGTCACCAAATATTTTGGTGTATTATGCAAAGACAGTCAGACCGTGAATCTGAGGTTTTTTATTCATTTATTTATTTATCTTATCAGTGTTGCATTGTTGTAGTCTTCTTGTCTTTAAAAGGACAAGAGAATTAGAAGGGAGAGTTGTTTGCTCGGCCACCAGTAGAGGGCAACAACTGCAAAGAAATAGCTGGAAATCCTGTGAATGAAATGAGTGTGTGAAGCCTTGTAGTGCTCACACCTGCATGAAAGATTTTGATGTCAGGAAAAGGCTTTTCATAGTTTCTGCTCCCATACCTCTTCATAATAAATGAAATTGTATAGACTTCCTCATCTTTTTTATCAGCTGGAATCCATCTGCACATACACTATACAAGTGGGAATCTTATACTGGTGTACTTACCAGCTCTTCACAGCTGTGCTGCCTTTCTTCTACATTACTGGCCACAACTGCAGTCAGGGGACAGGTTCCTTCCTGTGCCATCACTGCAGCATTCAGCGTAGGTACTTTCCCTGGCTTCAAGCAATTTTCCCAATCCAGTCAGAATTACAGCACCATTTAATTGGGAAAAAAGTGGTTACATGCATCTTCTTTCATTTACGCATTACAACTGATTTAAAAAAGAACATATAAATGTATATCACTGTTGCAGTGTCAGTCAACTCTTGTCCAAATTTCAAACTGAAGAAAAACCACACAGACTCATTCAATTAAACAGTCATAAGGGAAAATCCCTTTTGAAATTGTATGGTTAAAACCTTTAAAATGTCTGAAAGATTTACTGATGAGGACCTTCATAACATGAATGTACTGCACAAAGAGTAAGGAGTGGTATGAGGTGATAGATTTTGTGAAGGACCTGAGCTAGGCAGAGATACAGACACCTACATCCTGCTGTTAAGAAGACCTTGTCTGGAGAGCAGTTCTACAATCTGTGCTCTGCAGTGTGAGGTAGTTGGTTGTATGGTTTCGCATAATAAACAGCACGGAGATAACTGTACAACCTTCTAGCTTTCCCTGCGGAGTCACTTCTTGCCACGACTAGCACACCACCAACAGAGAGGTAAGTATGTTTAGTTGCTCTGCTGGAGCTTATCCTGGTGTTTCACACCAAGCTTTACCTCACCTTATGTGGTGCCAGGGTCCAAAGATAAAGAGTTCATGAATTTCCCTTTTTATGGTCATATCAGAAAATTTTGTGAGTAGTATTTGTTCCCACTGTACATATTTGTGTCAGGTTGTAAATAATAATCAATAGATCTACAGCAGAACAAATATCAAGTGATGATGCTAATGATACGTCTTTATAAAAGAGGAATAGCATTCAGGTTTTGTAGGGACTTTAAAAATAACTTTTTGTGAATAAAAGAGAATACAGGGCTCTCCTGCTAACATTTCAAGACAACATATAGATGAAAAATTACAAAGATGCAACCCAGAACAGATTTGAAACAAAACTACTGAACAGAAAACATGTTTCACAAGCTGAGTAAAACTAAAAACACAATAACTGCACAAAAATATATTTGTTTTTACAAGAGTACACCAAAAACACAAGCACACTGAAAAAAAAATAATTTTACAATTAATTAAAGCCAAAAACAGAAAACTGAATGACACAGTATAACATAAAACTCATTGTAAAACCCACAGAACATCCCAGACACCGCAACAACAAAAATATTTTGTGGTATTTCACAAATATCACAACAAAATATAACAAAACCAAAGCTGAAATTAAAAGGCAACAAAATCACAGAAAACGCCACAAAGACATAAACCCTAAAAACATCAAATTTCTACTTTCTTATTGTGTCTTTGAAACCCTTTTTTTTCAGCACTTTCGTTGTGTCTGTTTTTGCTGCACTGTCTTCAGTGTTGTGTTGCAGCAACCTGAAAAAGCAGTCCATAATGTTCAGAATGAAAATGAGGTTGTGTGAAGTCCCTGTGAACAG
The DNA here is from genome assembly GCF_933228915.1 of Telmatherina bonti. Lineage (NCBI taxonomy): Eukaryota > Metazoa > Chordata > Actinopteri > Atheriniformes > Telmatherinidae > Telmatherina > Telmatherina bonti. Next base: position 24,067,073 of record NC_136623.1, read on the forward strand.
TGTTTTTACCTGCAGCAGACAGTATGAATTAACACCCAATCAGAACAGAGATGAGTATTTAAACCACCTTAATCTTAAAAACGTGAGCAAATGCTTTTTACTTTGACATGATTCACTAAATCTAAAATATGAGACAATGAATATGAATAAAACTCTTGAAAAGCACGAACACTTACCATTGTTAAAATATTTTCAAAAGTATGCCTAACAGTAAGCTATCCAGCAAGCCTGAAACAATTCCTGGTGAACTCAGCAGCTGATCACCTGCAGTATATGTTGAATAACTTGTCTTCTCTTCTCCTGATTCTCCAAACATGGAGCGCTCTGACTGCTGTTTACTGTTTGTTAAACACATAAACAGAAGTACTTTCCACAACCCCACTTAAATGTCATTTCTTTCTTTTTCTTCTTTTTTTTTTAAATAAAAGGAAAAGCATGTAGCCACATAAACTCAGCTGCTCTTCCATAAACATACAGTAAGATCTACCTGACATTTAGCAAAAAGAAAAAACAAAAACTCCGTCCTTGTAAAGCAGGGGTGTCAAACTCCAGTCCTGGAGGGCCGGTATCCGGCAGATTTTTGTTGTTTCCCTCCACCAACACAGCTGATTCGAATCAAATGCATCCAGCAGCTTCTTGTCAACCTGTTTTTCAGTTTGGTCAGGTGTGTTGGAGCATGGAGACAACAAAAACCTTCAGGATACCGGCCCTTGAGAACTGGAGTTTGACACCTGTGTTGTAAAGGCTTCTGTGCATGTTCAGTAAAGTGCAACACACAGCATAGAAGAATAGATTTCACCAACTTAACTAGCACTTTCTAACTAAAACACCACACAAAGACATAGTTTGGCAAGAATACGTTAGTAATTTTTTTTTTTTTTTTTTGCACACTGGCATTTTTGCCCGCATACCTGCTGCCATTATACAGTATCTGGAGCAACACTATCCTCAACATCAATATTATCATTATAATTATAGTTAGTTGCAGGCTGTACTGTCTGTTGTACTGTCTCTGATCTGTTGTTGTATTGTTTGCTCTTGTGTATTTCAAGTCTTGCAGTTTATTCTTGTGCACTCAGTGCATCCTGTGGAGTCTTGTCCTACTGCATTTTTATGCTGCACCTTCATCCTGAAGGAATGTTGTTTCGCTTCACTGTGAGCTGTGGATCTGGTTGAAAGGGGAATAAAACCTACTTGACTTAACTTGACTATTGAAGTCATGAAGTCTTTGCTTGTGTTTTGCTGTATTCCCTTTTGAATCTTTGTAAACAACATTAAGCTTTTTTAGTCTAACTTCATGTTTTTACACACACTACTACTGTTATAATGCAATTTCCACACCATCTTATCATCTTCCTTTGTTTTCTCCACGACATCCACCCCCCTCCTTCTACCACCAACAGGCAGACTGCTAGTTTGAAACAGCAGCCATCTGCATTGCATTGCAGCCAGCTCTACTCCCTGCCTGGGAGGATGAAAAAGGGGGCCATATATCTGAATTGTGCTGATTCTGCACTGTCAGTCGTATAGCGTTCTTATTACCCACTGCACAACACTGCTTTCCTGCCAGAACAGACAGCTGAACATCAGGTAATTTCAAGTTGTGTGGGGAGTTAGAATGATTTATGGTACATTATAAAAAAATCGTCATTACCATTTTTCTTGTTCTGCATTACTTTTACAGCAAAACCTGATTCATACCAGTGACTGGTTTCACTTGGCTCATTTTCCAGCCAGCCGGATCTTGCAATCTGCGCATATGTGAGCAGATCGTCACACAAACATGTCCTCAAACGTTCACATGCACATATGCTGCCATAGAACTGTGGTTCAAAACTGTGAGGAAAACAACACAAGTTTTGTTAGAATAAAGCATCGTCGGTTCCTTAAAGCACCTCCTCTCACATGCAAAAATTCTCACTACCGCTCAACAAAAACAGGTGTAATGAGTAGCAGCACAGCCAAAAACAAATGCTCTGCGCAATCTCTTGGGATGTAATGGCAAACTAGAGCATCCCAACCCTGAGACAGACAAGGCAGACACCATCCCAGACTGATGATGTCATCCTTGTGGAGCACTCCCAGTGCTTTGTCTCTCTGTGTGACACTGCAGAGTACAGCCTCAGGCACACAGATGCATACATACACAACCACACACACCTGCCTGTTGTTTTCTTCATTTGTCAGTTTTGGACAATTCTCAGGTCAGGACGCTTTTTTCTTGTTGTTTCGCTAAAATGGCGCCCAGATAGCCTCCGTCTTGGAGAGAGGGGCTCTAGTAGGACAGCCGAAGCAGAGCAGGCGCAGACACCTGCACTCTATAATGAATACACAATGGGAAATCTACTGTATGTGCTGTAAATACGCAGGTGTTTGTCTTTGTGACATTAATGCAGATCAGATAGAGTATGTGCTGCACAAGCAGAAATTGACCAGGAGCCGTGCAGAACACTCAGTGCACATATCCCAGCAGTTAGTGTTAACACATTCAGCATATTGTTTCTATGTAAATTAAGGTGTCAAGGCTTTACAGTATGATAGCAGCAATGAAGGAGGAGGCTGAAGCGTCTGTAGTGCATCAGAGCTGTGAAGACAGCAATTCAGAACAGGATCAAAGCAGGGAATGCATCCACTGTGTGATCAGAATAATGCTTAAGTAACAAAGACCAACATATAGGCAGTGAGGATGCATCATAATTATTCAGGAGGTATTGTAAGAGCAGAGTGCTGTGTTTTTATTCTAACCTACATTTCTAAAAGGTTGGATTCCCGTTTTGCATATTTATGAAAAAGAAGCCTTGTCTGAAAGAGGGGCGAAGACGAGTTTGTCTGAATCTATTCCATCACACAGTGTTGGTCTCCTGTTTTTTTCTGTGAGAAAGCTTATAAAATTTTCACCTCATCCTACATTAGACTGATATCCTTATAATTTCCCACAATTTTTTTTATACAATATATCAGTCATTGTTAAGTTGCTTTCCAGAACAGTCACAGGGAACTCATTCTCCTTTGTGAGGTAAAATGTCTGTCAGTTTACCCTAATTTGCTCTAAATGTGTGAGACATTGGTAATATGCTGTGTTGTACAACATGGTCCGAACACTTTGGGGCCATTAATGATGCTTACACATAAAGTGTAGTGTTTATGCTCCAGCTTGCTGAACAGACAGCCAATCAGTGGCACAAAATTAGATTTACTTTCATTTCTGAATTTCCCTCGAGGCTGTCTGATTCTGTTACCCAACAAACACAGCGGTAACTCTGTCTGCACAGAGAGAAGCACAGATATTAGAATCAAACTGCCTTTGGACATGAGGGCAGATTATACAATAATCGCAAATATTAAAAACATGAAATATGCAAAGCGTTGCAATTTCTTTGTGTTTGCGTACAACACAAAGGGTGGGTATGCATGCAAGTTTTATATCGGTTTCTTAGGATTACAGAGAGCTAATTTGGTGTGACCAAACGGCTAACCATACGCCATGCACCTCTGATGTCAGGCTGCATAATCAAGACATATTTCATAATTAGCAGACCTTTCCATGATGGGTTTATTTAGTGTGTTTGATGTCAATCCAGCTGCAATTTACAGTGGTGTTGGAGCTACACTATAAATCCTGTAATCAATCTGATGATGGTATGATTGCTGTACACATATGGCAAGGCAGTAATGTCAGGCTCTCAGGTTCACAAGACTCCCGGGCTTCATATTTTCTCTCTATTCTCATCCTATTAGAGATTCTGACCCTCCCCCTCAATCCACACTTTCTGCTCGTCCCCACATCCCTCCCTCCTCCTGCCCCCACACCCCCCTCTCACACAGTCCCCGTCTTTCGTAGTCACACACATACAAACACACACAACACGTGCATGCACTCGTTGCACTCCCCTTCTATCTCTCACACTTTCACAAACGTAGCTCATAGACTGAAGTGTGTGTATGTGTGTGTGTGTGTGTGTGTGTGTGTGTGTGTGTGTGTGTGTGTGTGTGTGTGTGTGTGTGTATGTGTGTGTGTATGTGTGTGTGCATTGAGGGGGGGTTTACTGGGCTAACAGAGACGTGAGGCTTGGAAAAACCATGTGAGGAAAAAGAGGGAGATGGAAGGATGATGACTATAGTGTGAAAAAGAGGAGGAGGAAGACGAGGGGAAGAGACTTTAAGGTACAATGAAAGCAAAAAGAGATGGCTGGAGACCACTAATGTAGCATGTAGGGTAATAGTGTGTGTATATGTGTGTGTGTGTCTGTGTGTCATCCGTAAGTGTTGAATAGCATGTGCACCAGCCCGGGCACGTGAACGCACAAGTGAGCAAGCTTTTTCCCTCTCATCTTTATTTTTCTCTTGTTTGCAGCTCGGTGGGTTTTGTGACAGCAGCCCTGCAGAGACAAAAGGTGAAGCGCTGCATAGATGTTGTCAGGTAGGTAGAGTGGAGAATAATGGAATCAATACTATTGTCTGTAACCTACCTGCCGCTGGGCTCCCTGTCTGGCCCCGGCAGAGACCATCAGAGAAAGAGGGAGCTGAGAGGAGACACAGAATCACTCTGGGAGAGAAAGGAAAAGAAGCTGACTGGAAGGTGATCGTCGCTTTTCTTATTTAAGGTAAAAGTAGATAAAGGATCGAATAGTTATCTCTGCAGGATGACATGCATGTTAATCTGGAACTTTTTCTCTGGTAGTTGTTCAAATCCATATGACAGTAAGCACACATGCTATATGTTCTTGGGTGTTTTTAGCGTGTATATTGTGGTGTTAATATGCTACTATATCTGCATTTGCATGTCACTGGAAAGCCATTTAGTCTCTGCTGTAGTATTTAGGCTGCATGTATAGAGGTCATGTCTACATTTAATACTTAATTTGCAGTTTCTTTCATTGAAAAGAATTACATACATTTGTATTGAGCTTTTTAAAATGAGCAGTCGACAAGTGATTTAAACATTATGAATGGTTGATTTGCACAATTGGTGCAGAAAATGTCCATCTATATAGTGCTATATGAGCTTTGTGTCACTGATCTTGGCATGAATGACAGTATTTTGACAAGACCTCAAATCAAGCTGCAGCAAATCCATTATTCATTCCAGTTATGACAAATGTCTGCTGTTTCCTGTGGTCTGCTCCAGCTGCCGTGTCTGCACATGCAACATTAACAAAGAAAACATGGAAACGTCGCACCTCTGCATTCCAAAATCTTGAGGCCTGTACCTTAAAAAGTAAACCTTTTGGTTTAAACGACATTGATAAATGCGACTGAGTTTAATACAGCATGTGACACACACGCACCGCTCCTGACACTGAGGTGTTGAAACATCCTGAACAAATAGCTGGATGACAGAGTAGTTATACTAAGTATAGATCCCCTCTCTCTTTTCCACATTGTACAAACATATGCTACCTTTTCCCAGTCCATACATGTCATTCTGTCTGTCTACCAGTGGGGGGCGTTGCCTTCCAGGGTTTCTACGCATTGAATTTTTCTTCTTTCATTTCTGATAATTCACACAATGAGTTTGACAGAGAGCCAGATGTCATTGCATTACCTTTGTACAGGTGAATTTTGCCTTTCTTATCTTTTTCATTCAGCTAGTATCATCTGAACTGCTAAGTCAGAAAACAGATTTTGTCTTGCTCTTTGGGCTGCACTGACGACACATGGAACACCGTAGAACAAAAATTACTGCATAAAGATACTGACATATATGTAAGACTTTTGCAAAGTATCACTCCTTAACTGCATTTAGTTTGTATTTAGACTTTAATTTGTTCTCTTTTCAAGGAGCTGTGAAGAAAAAAAAAACTAGACCTCCATAATTATGAAGACCTACACAAATGAGTCCAGTATGTTATATTTAAAGCAAATATTCATAAATTTATTTCTGTTGTAGGCATATAAATGTTTGAGATGAACATTCCCCTCTTTTTAGCCTTTAATTGTCCATGCAGATGAGCGTGAGTTTTTAAAGCATTTTCTGCTTACTGAGCTCAGAAAAGCCATTAGACACTAGAATTCAACAACGTTAGAACAATAAATCATATCTAAAATACCCATGACATTAACCACCAGTTTGAAATGAATAGTTTCTCCCTAATTTAATTCCTCCAAATGAGTTGAGCTTCTGCATTGCTGAGATTATTTGTGCCTGTTATGACAAATGTACTTTACAGCTGATTGCTGCAGTGAAGCACAAAAGATTAGCATGGATGAAATGTGAATTAATGTGTCATGATAATGCGGCAGGTATGCTTTAATTGGACTGATCGGCTTCGCCTCTGGTCTGCAGCAAACCAGGAGACTGGCTGGTGCCGCAGAATCCAAATGTCAGATGAGGTAATGTCTTTGTGTCTGTGCTGCGGCTCTGCGGTTCTTTCAGTTAATACGTTTAATCTCACTTCTGGGTTTTTCTGTACAGTAGATGACTGTGTATTTTAATTTTACCGTATGCCCCTCTGTCCCTGAGACCCTTAACCTGTGAGGTCAAAGCAGGTCACAGGTGAGGTCTTCGGGAACAGGGCTGCATTCAGTTTCAACATTCTGTGAACACATTTTTTTTCCAAGATGTCATCTGTTTTAATGTTTCTCGTGTCAATCAAAGTGCTCAGGATGGACGAAAACTCTCAAAAGATACAATGTGACAGTTTGGGAAACTCCTCAGACTGTTTTCCTAGCTGTCATGTCAGAATCAGGGTTTTCCAGGCTTGGAAGAGGACGACCACATCTTCTGCAGCAAAGACACGATCAGGGGGCCAACCCTATTGGCTGGCTTTGTGTTATAGCCTCTACTGTGGCAATAGGAAGACAGCCGAGGGTTGCAACCCCGTCACAAATGTCACCTTCAAACATCAGGAGCTCTACTTTTCATACACTATGCTGGAAAAGTTGTTTTGTTTGTCTTAACTCTGTTCATTTAATAAAATAAGATGAAAAGTGATATGTGTGTATTTTAATTTCTAGGTAATCTTAAAAACATCCACACATTGTCCATCAGTTCAGTCTAAACAAGAAGTATAAAAATAGTTCTCCTTTAAGTTATTTTGCACTTTGATTAAATGTTAAAATTCAAATAATTGTTTTAAACGCTTGGGAGTGGTAATACTGAACGAAGTCCTTAAACATATTTTATTGAAAAGTAGTCACGATCACTTGCTTTGGATTTTCCACATCCAACCATCAGACCAGCTATCAGACTTTGGTTAGTCCTGGAGCACACTCTTGCCTGATATTGATTGGCTTGTCTGCGTGGAGACAGATGAATGCATTAGTACCCAGCTCACCCTGCCACTGGAAATATATTAAGTTCATGTATTAGGCACCCTGTCTGGTTGCCATGGAGATGCACCAGGAGCAGGGGACCAGGGAGGAGGAGGAGGGCTGGAGACATGAGGAGGATGGGAGACGAGTGGGGGATACAGGATGTGATGAGGCAGCTGACTTGATTTGTAGTCCTACTCTCTCTTCATTTACCTCTGTCACATGTGTGTCCTCTTTTCCTTTTTCCTCCTCCTGCTTTTTTTTTTTAATATATATGTTTGCCCTTACTTCAGTTTCTTTTTCCTCTCATGCTCTACTTTTTTACCTTTTCTTAACTTTACCTGTGAGAATTTGCACTTTCTGCCTCACTACATGGAAATTCATTTTGTTGGTCCCTTTTGTTCCTTGTTGTTTGTTTGGCTCTGAGCCTCTGTCTCGACATTCCCTACACCGCCTGACATTTATTTACCACTGTAAATATCTGTTTGGCTGTCACGCCAATACCCTTCTCGCTTTCTCCCTGCACATATATAAGCATTTAACTTCATCTTCGTCTGCCCCTCTCCCCCTCATCATCCCTGCCTCCCTCCTTGGCTCGCTCCATCTCTGAGCTCTGCAGTAAAACTGGTGCATTGAGGCAGCAGAAAATGGAGACTAGAGACAATAGAATGGAGGGAAGAACAGTGGGGACGCTCACCTCTCAAACCCAAGCATGCCATAAGAACAGGATACTTTCAAAATCTTATTTATGCAAAAAGAAATTTGTATAAAAGACTTTCAAGCTTCCAGGAACTCTTGGAATTTTAACATTTGTCTCTATGAGACGAGAGTTTGAATAACAACAGCTTGTGAGCAACTGTTTGATGAAAGCTTTTCTGAAAAATGTGCGCTCCATATTTATGGTTTGTGAGCGTTAGTTTGATGTTCTGCCACTCGCTGAGTTGCTATCAGTGCTTTGTTGATTTAGAAGACAGCAGTCGCCTGTGCTGGGGTCATGTTTTGACTCATTACAATATCAGAAATGTTGATGCCTGCTTCAAGAAGCTGGACCGCATATTCAACACAAATGAAAGAGTGATTGAGGCTGGTAGAGTGGGTAAGAAAAGCGTCTTTTGTAAAATGGAATGTCATTAACTGAATTATTGTGTGTGTTTCTCTCACAGGTAAAGGTTTTGACCAAAAGCTGAAGGAGATACTAGATAATCAGATTCTCCCGATTGCGAAAGAGTTTGACAAGAAGCTAAATAAAGGTAACTAAACACCAGCTCATGTGGGCATTTTCCATCGCTGCACAAGTAAAATGAGCCTTTTCGGCATTAAATTTGTTCAGTGAGGTCAAAAATAGATGGTAGTTGGGAATAAGACATTTTATAAAAGATGCCCTAAAGCATCCAATTCACCAAGCTGTGTTGGGCCAAATATTTCTGTCTCCCCCCTCCTCCTCCTCCTCCTCCTCTCCAACAGACACTGTGTATGAGCAAAGGCTGCAGACAGCAGCAGACAATTTTATCGCAGCTGCCTCCAAACTGCCTAGAGGTGAGACATGGTCTCTTTCCTTCATCTTTTCATCTACAGTAAGACCTATATTGGGTCATTACTGCTCCCTCTGATCTCACTACCCTCTCTGTAACAAGCTAGTTACATTATTACAGCCTCTCAAATACTGATGAGAAGAAAAGAAGTGGTTAGGTTGAACTGACTCTTACTTCTGGATGCTGGGCTTACATGATACCAAGTAAATTGTTTCTTTGTTTTCACAGTCTCAGGGTGTTTCCCTCCATGCGGTTAGTGCTTCATTAATTTTTGATTTCTTTAAAATCATAATTTTTTTCTTTTTGAAACTTCCTAATCAGCTTGTTCTGTTGTACTTTCATGTACCTACCAGGTTTTCAGAGCTCAGGTTATGTGTACAACTGTGTGACCTGCCAGTTTGACTCCTGTGAATTCCCTCTCGACTGTCCAGGTGAGCATATATAACACACTGGAAAACAGTTTGTTACATCACGGTTTTCAAATAGCTAAAGAAGATGTCCTAATCTAAACTTAACATGTCCTTCAATAACTGTATTTTCACACTCATAATCACCCAGTCCTGATCCCTGAAATGCTAAGCGTTTGATCCTTCAAATGTTCTTAGCAAGAAGTCCGGATTTGAAAAGGAGACAGTGAAAAGGTTTTATTTCCACATATTATATCTTTTGCAAAGAGCTCCCGAGGTGCTCTTTAAGTCCTTGGCTTCTTTATGCAAGGTGACAGCTGACTCCCACACACGATGGTATTCGTATCACCCCTGTACAGCACAGCCAATGTTTAGCATATCATCACTTTTACTCACTCCTCAGAGACTGGGCTTAAGTATTATCATTAAGGAGAGCTCAGACTGCAAGAGCTGTCCCCTGTGAATGTTATCTGTGTGCGTGTGTGTGTGTCTGCTTGCGTGCGTGTGGGTGGCTATGTGTTTGTTTCAGTTGAAGAAATTGAAGTAATGGAGAACAGCAGGAGCAGAATGTGGTGCAATGTGCCATTTGACCTGCCAAATGAGATTGAAGTAATCTGGAGGTTTGCAGAGGAGGTATGCTCAGCATATGGAGATTCATGTAAAGTACTGCTGGGCAGTACCTTTTATATGTATGCGTTTGTGTGTGTAAAATACTGACTTTTCTTGTTAAGAAATGGATAAAATCATGGCTTATCAGACACATCTGCTTGGGCTTAAGATCAGGCCACAGGTCCAAGAAAAAGATACAAACAACCAAAAAGGGGACACAAAATGTAAGCGAGGGCATTCAAACTGAGAAAATTTCAAAGCCTCAAGATTTAGAAAGTGTAAATGCTAACATCACATTTTTATATGATGTGACTACGCACCTTGAACTAATCAGCACTTTAATTTTCATTGTACATGAGAATGTTACAATGACAAAGCATATCTATCTGTCTATCTATTCTATCTATCTATGGTGGTAAATTAATGGAAAATTTCCTGAAGGTAACATATGAACTCAAATATATTCAGCAAGGGGGAGCAGAGTGACCAATATGAGCAAACCATAAAGGCAACATGATCAAAATGAAACATGATAGCATTTGGAGGAGAAAAAAAGGGCAATCATTATGCGATACAGAATGACCAGAAAGTGATGTCTGATGACACAAAGTATTTTCTAATATAACAATCTGAGTAAGGCGAGCACAGTAAGTGGTTGAGTGTGGCTCATTCATTGTGAGAATGAGTCTCTAGTGAGACAAGAGGCCTTTTACAGATGTGTGTCCTTGATTCTGTCTGTTTTATTATCCATCCATGAATGATATGATTGATGTCACTATAATACCTGTTCATATAAAATCGCATTCAGCAGCAGGTTAGTTTATTCGGTTGAAAATTCAGGTAATGACTTTTCTTCTGCTGCTGTATCGATGTCTTTTAATTCAAACTAAAACAGTGGGAAACTTATTTTGAACCTTACATCATGGTGCAGTGACTTCCTGTTAAGATAATGAAGGAAAAACAAAAACATTTTGCAACTCTTTAAATGCTACTCAGACTAAATCTGTCTGATTTAGAAATAAAAAAAGATCCCAGGGTGACTTGGAGTGAACAATATCTTTCCCTCAGGTTAGAACCCAACAAATGGAGCAGTTTAAAGAAATAACTGCGGGAGTGGACAGGCTCTACTCCATTCCTTCAACCAGCTTGCAACATCAGGGCACCTACCAGTGTGAGATTTACTCAGGCCATCGCTCCATTGTCAGACTGTACTTCTACATCACAGGTAATAGTTTAGAAGAGACCACCAGAAGCTGTGACTGGAACAGATGCAGTAGTTCTAATTCCTTGATTACATATAATTGTTGTGGTTCTTGTTGACGTTAAAGGGAACGTTCAAACTAAATCAACACATTTGAAATGTTGAAAACCATTTTGGGGTTGGTACACTACATTGACTTCTTTCAGAAACATTTACTTAGATTCAGGACCAATAAGGGTGGCATTAAAGTACATAGTACATAGATTCTTCACTATTTCAAAGAAATAAATATGTGTATGTGTTTTTATATATATATACATATATATATATATATATATATATATATATATATATATATATATATATATATATATATATATATATATATATATATATCTCCCCGCTGGCCAGTCCATTGCAGCAGCCCGGCGATGGACTGGCGAGCTGTCCAGGGTGTACCCTGCCTGTCGCCCAAAGCTGGCTGGGATAGGCTCCAGCTCCCCCGCTACCCTGAATTGGGTTAAGCGGTTCAGAAAATGAATGAATGAATGAATACATAAAAATGTAAAATACTAGAAATAAGAGTAAAATTATTGATCAACTAAAACTTACCAAAATAAAACCAGATCAAAGCATTAACTAAGTAAATACATTTCCAGCTTCTTCAGATATTACATAATGTTTGATTAGTACTTTAAAATGTCACATTTGTTTTTCAATAAAACATATAACCTAAAGCTTTTGAATTAAAAGTAGCACCCCCCCCCCCCAGATGTTTTTATTTGAAAAAAAAAAGTCAAACCTCAGTTGATGAAAAGCTTTCAAATGATCTCAACTCTCACCATTATCTTTTCCAATGCCTTTTCCTTGTCTCATTTCTCTGTCTCTCAAAGTGACCCCCCAGGTTGTGGTAGGCCACACAGAGCTGCAGGAGATATTTGACCTGTCTCTGCTCCCTGGAGGGCAGTTACTCCCTCCGCCTGGTGGTTCTCCTCGCTCCATCCTCCCCCTCCTCCAGTTCCTTCTCACCGCCTGTTTAACAACTTCACTGCTGCTGTTGTTTCTCTCCCTGGGGTGAGACAAAGCTATTATTTGCACAATATAAGACATTAGCAGCATAGGACACCTGTCCTGTGAATATTAGATATGCCTTGCAGGACACATATTGGTTGGTGTTTTATGTCACTTCTTCTTGGTTGTTTCAGGGCTCTGTATTGGTCATCTTTTCCGAAGCTAAGAAATCCTGCTGAAGAGTCAGATGAAGAAGAAGATTTAGTAATGTAATAATACAAACTGCTCATTAAAAGCTTTTTATCAATTACAGGCTCATCTACAGAGCACTTAACCATACTCTAAGCAAACTTGTATATGACTCTCTTAGCCACTAGAGGGCAGGATGCAGATCTTTATTGGTGTAAGAACTGTGTCTCAAATCCGTCTTTATACTTGTTAAAGAGGAGAAATGTGCCAGTGGTCTGCAAACATTTTTTGGTCGATGTAATGTAAGTGTAACTTTGATTTCAGGGTGTAGACTTTTCCAATAGGTCACTCCACTGTAGTTAGTAGACATTTGTTTTTTGTTTTTACTTTCTTTACCTGTCAGTCGTTTAATGTTGAGGTGGATCGATGTATTTGTATGTCTTGTATTCTGGATTGTATTGCGTTGTCAAGTTTTATACCTATTTTTTTACCATGGCATAATATTCATAGTCATTAATATGAATAGGTAAGTATAATAAATGATGTAATCATTATAAATAAATTATAACAACTGTAACCAGAAAAGTACACACAGAGTGAAGACCTCCGCCAATTAGCTCAGTGCTACCCTTCTTGTAAGGAATCTTTTAAAAAATGATTGTGTCCACAATGTCGTCCAGATCACTCCAAAAATTTAATAGAATCTAAATTTAACAAAGACCCGTTCTAAGAAAAGTTCCCTAAAATCTGAAAGTAGTTCAACCAGGCAGATAAACATTGGCAAATCCATAACTTTCTTGGCAGAGGTAATTACAATTTAGCAATCCAATGCAGAGTAATTAGTTTCTGTAAAATAAATGTTCTTTAACTTGTAATAAATCTTCAAAACCAAATGAAACCCCATTTTACTGCTATTTTTTGTTATTTGCCCACAAATCTTCAAGATGTTGTATTTCTTGTCCAGAATCCTGCATATGTACAGTAAAAGGTTTTGGTGCGAATAACAGTTTTGATCCACCTAACAACAGTTTAGATGCACTGATTGCTACAGATATCAGAACTACATCTGACCTGTGAGGTTACGTTGACAATAATCACATGGTCTCATCCGATAGAAATAAAAAGACCTCTTATGGATGGCCATGGCACATTTGTGTCCTGACAAGGTGGAAGTTAAAGTACATTTTAGGTGGAGGAGTTCTGGAAATGTCGTCATGGAAGAACTTGATAACCGGTATCAGCCCAGAAAGGAGTCAGAAAAGGAAGGAAAAGATAAAACTGACTCAGTCAACTTTATTGTAAACAATGTGGCCTGTATTGCACAGATTCAGGAGATTTGGATGATGGATTTGATACTTTCTGCATTGAAACAACAGATAAACCAGAATTTTATGCAAAAGTAGTAACTAAAACTTGCATCAAAATCTGCTAGATGTAAGTGAAAGAGAACATTTAGTTTCTGTGGCCCAAAGGGGGAATCCAGTTTCTAAAAAATAAACAGCAGCTTCGTGACCACTGGGAGGCAGCAACATGCAAACTACTGCTGGTCTCAGACAAACCTCAAGAATTTACATCCATACATTCACCCATTCATTTCTATGTCCACTTAATCAAAGGTAGAGCCATTGGGGTGTATGTATATGTCTGGCTATGTCAGCTGGGATAGGCTCCAGATAAGAGGTCAGGCTAAATCCTGGATGGGTGCCAATACATATGTAAAGAAGTTATCTTGAAATTACAATGAATTGTAACATGACAATGTGTAACTTATCACATCAGAGTTGTGGTCCAAAATCTGATTGCTAATGGCAACATCTTCAAAAAACAAGCCTGAATTTTGAAGATAGGAAGGATTTTAATTGCAAAACAGACTTTAACCAGTATACGTACTGCCATATATGAAACATTAATTGTATGCCCCTCCCAAATTACTTTAATATCAGAGTCACTCTTTGCGGTCCAGGACACTGCACACATTATGAAGGATTACATAAAAGAACCATATACTCATAATCACATGTTAACCTGAAGCCCCCTCTCATGCAGGCTACAGGGTAGCTACTATGGGTGAGACAACTTTATAACAGATGCATAAAAGAAATCAGGATAGGTAAACTGCCTGACTCAAACGGAACTCAGCATTCATAACTTTGTCAGATACACTACTAGTATGTACATTCATAAATGTCACAATGTTTTTATCTGGTTAGCATTAACCAATTAGTGCTGGATAATTAGTATTATCTGAGAAGTTTAAAGGCCATAAACTTACATCATCTAAAATGGGTGTTGTGTGTTAAAGCTTACCTCTGCTTATTCATTTATTGACTTTTCCTGCTTATTCCTAGAAGCCCCCCAATGGTTAAGGCTACTATCATTAATTCATTCATTTTCAGTGTGTTTTTATTTATCCTTCTGTGATTTAAATGTTTCCTAATAAAATTATTTGAATTTCGGATCCATAAATAATTCACAATAAAATTATCCTAATTTAAATTCAGGGATGTTGTAAGTGATTTAATTGTTACTACATTGTTTTTGTTATTATATTACAAGCACAGTGACTGAAAACATGCTTGAGCTGTATTATTGACCGCGAGATCTTGTGGAAACCGTGCTGTTTCTCAGTCACTCAGCCCTGTCAACCAGTAAAGCTCAGTTTCATTTTCCTGAATGATGCCATCAAATGGATAACAGTAAGGGAGTCCCCAGAAACAGAACATTGTACTTAAAATTTGTGCTTTTTCACACCCTGTAAGTGAGCCACAGGTCTGTGTTATCAACAAGCAAGCGTCAGCAGAGTATAGCATTAGCCTATGGTTGAACCTCCTGTTCTTATTACCACAGGCTAACAAGTTGTAACTGTGGTTCCAGGTACATGAGGGAGATGTCTACATTCCCGGTACAGATTGTTCTATGACTCTTCATATCAATGCCTAAAATACCTACAGTATCAGCTGGTTAAAAACCACCACAGCACTTATTCTCAGCAGGGCTTCTATGTGTTTATAGGCAAGGCAATTAAAATCAACACATTTTTGGAAGTAATGAAAATCCATGACCAAAAAATTCCCCAGCAAAAATGATAAAGACTATGATGATCATGATTATTGTTTTTATACTTGGCAGTTATACACGTATATGTAGTAAATTAACCACCATAATAGTTTTTGTAAGTTTTTATATGTTAACAATCTTTATTATAGACAAACAATTAGCTGTATCTGGAAAATAGTTTCTGATTATCTGTTTTTTCTGCTCAAAAGGATAAAATGCTTTAGGTTAATTAAATAAAAGCTGTTTTTGTTTGATCTTAAACTGAAGCAGTATCATTTATAATGTATGTGGTACTACAGTACTATGACAATGGACTGGGATCTACTGGACTTATAAAGCTCTTGTGAAGTATGCAAAAATAGACAGACATGACTCAAAGCTCAGCTTGTGGTTTAAGTGGTGGATAGTTTGTGGGCTTTTCTTTTTTTCTTTTTTTTTTTTTTAATGTTTTTTGTGGGTTTTTTTCCACAAGCTCATCCAGTTGCTAAAGCAAAAGAAGAGGAAATAGAGGCGGAAACAATATGGGTGTGAAACAAAATCAGTTTTTTCCATTGCTTTCCTTCACATTGTTGGTCCAAAGCAGAGTCATTTGCAGAGTCATATGTCAAGTGTTCTCTTAGATCTTAAGACATTGACCAATCTGTAACAGGTCAAAGGAAACAGTGAGGGGTGGCCATGTTGAGAGTGTCAATAAAACTCCTACAGAATAATTTTTCTTGCTGAATATTACATAGATAAGACGTGTAGTTCGTTTGGTTAGCACTTTGACCTCTTTGAAGTCAAATGTTTTTCTTCCATTTTCACAATTTTGCATATTGTATTTAAAGATTAATAATAGCCATGACATAGAGCAAAACAATAGATAGATAGATACAAACTACAAATCATGAAATGTTTATTTAACCACTTTACAAACAGATCAAAATCAAAATCTGCAAGTGTTAAAAAAATTATTGTTCTGAAATTTTAATTTCATTTACAAATAAATTATATATATATATATATATATATATATATATATATATATATATATATATATATATATATATATATATTTTTATATATATATATATATATATATATATATATATATATATATATATATATATATATATATATATATATATATATATATATATATATATATATATATATATATATATATGTATATATCAAACACACCTATGATGACTCCAACCATGGCCCGGACGCGGGTCACCGGGGCCCCTCTCTGGAGCCAGGCCTGGGGGTGGGTACGAGAGCGAGCTTCTGGTGGCCGGGCCTTTGCCTATGGGGCCCGGTCAGGCTCAGCCCAAAAGGACTGCATGGGCCCCAGCTCTCATGGGCTTACCAACTGCGGAGGAGCCATAGGGGTCGGGTGGAATGTGAGCTGGGTGGCAGCAAGAGGTTCAGAGTACCCTCCCTTTCTGGAGTCCTTGGAGGGAGTGCTGGAGGGTGCTCCTTTTGGGGACTACATTGTTCTGCTGGGGGACTTCAGTGCTCATGTGGGCAATGACAGTGAGACCTGGAGAGGAGTGATTGGGAGACATGGTCCCCCCCCCCCCCCCCCCCCCCCCCCCCCCCCCCCCCTCTGAACCCAAAGGGTTTTTTGTAATTAGACTTCTGTGCTCGTCATGGATTGTCCATAAGGAACACCATGTTCCAACATAAGAGTGTCCATATGTCACCTGGCATCAGGATTCCCTGGACCGCAGTTCAATGATCGATTTTGTAGTCGTATTGTCGAACCTGCAGCCACATGCCTTGGACACTCGGGTGAAGAGGGGGGCGGAGCTGTCAGCTGATCACCACCTGGTGGTGAGTTGGCTCAGATGGTGGAACAGGAAGCCGGTCAGATCTGGCAGGCCCAAATGAGCTGTGAGGGTCTGCTGGGAATGTCTGGCTGAGTTCCCCGTAAGAGCGAGCTTTAACTCCCATCTTCAGCAGAGCTTCAACCATGTCCCGTGTCGGGCGGGGAACATTGAGTCTGAATGGGCTGTGTTCCATGCCTCTATTGTTGAGGCGGCCAACCGGAGCTGTGGCCGTAAGGTCGTTGGTGCCTGTCATGGCGGTAATCCCAGAACTCGTTGGTGGACACCAGCAGTGAGGGATGCAGACTCTGCGCCGGTCTGTCAGGGTGAAGAAGGAGCTGAGCCAGAAGGTGAAGCTTGGATTTACCAGTCGATCTATGTTCCTACCCTCACCCATGGTCATGAGCTGTGGGTCGTGACCGAAAGAACGAGATCTCGTATAGAGGCGGCTGAAATGAGTTTCCTCTGCAGGGTGGCCGGGCTCTACCTAAAAGATAGGGTGAGGAGCTCCGTCATCCGGTAGGGGCTCAGAGTAGAGCCGCTGCTCCTCCGCATTGAGAGGAACCAGTTGAGGTGGCTCGGGCATCTGGTCAGGATGCCTCCTGGACACCTCCCTGGTGAGGTGTTCCAGGCACGTCCCTCTGGGATGAGACCCTGGGGAAGACCCAGGACACGCTGGAGGGATTATATTTCTCGGCTGGCCTGGGAACACCTCGGGATCCCCCCCGCAGAGTTGGCAAATGTGGCTGCGGAGAGGGAAGTGTTCTGGAAAATCTTCATGGATGAGAATAAATGATTCCAGGTCAAAGCCGTCTTCATTGGTTGTTTATTCATACCATCTAGTATCTAGACATAAAACACCTGCACTTCTAACTAAAGATTTGAGCGAAGTCAGGGTGACACAAATCAGATAAACTTCAAAGAAAACTCTCTGTGTCTAACAAGCTAGGGAGTAAACCTCTGTGTATTCTGCACATTCCAACAGGCCTCAAATGAATACAATGTTTTATACTTTATGTGCATAGATTACAAAATACAGCAGAATCACAACAAATCAATGCATATATGTCTGATTATTTCTATCTAATATAGGCTACCTAACAGTTAATACAAACAAGGATAATAATTGTCCCTGACAGAAAGTCTGGGCTTTCCTGCTTAGACTGCTGCCCCCCGCAACCCGACACCGGATAAGCAGCAGAAGATGGATGAATGGATGGATGACTGTATATATATATATATATATATATATATATATATATATATATATATATATATATATATATATATATATATATATATATATATATATATATATATATATATATGTATGTATGTATATATATATATATATATATATATATATATATATATATATATATATATATATATATATATATATATATATATATATATATATATATATATATATATATATACATATATATATATATACATATATATATATATATATATATATATATATATATATATATATATATATATATATATATATATATATATATATATATATATATATAGTCATTATTGCAATTGATTACAGTTGCATATTACACAGTGTTGGTGTATTCCAGTAATGACACAGCTTTCAAAAGGAAAAATAGGCGAAAAAAAAAATTGAGAAATGATACTCATTGTTGAGACATTCCTGTCAAACAAAGGATGACTCTGAGGCTCATCCATAGTTTTAAACCTCAAACACTAGTTCACTCTTCTTCATCAGAGATCCCTTTCAGTGAATTAAAAAAGTTGGGAAAATACATTATCTCTGATTGGTGTATGTTGGTATGTTGCTTTAGTAATTATGCGTGGTTTCCAGTAAATGATTACAACTCCACCAGTATGACTGTTCATACTGCAGCTGACCCTGACTACTAGATGAAAGCTTTCTCTGCAGACTGGGAAACACCCTCAATTTAATTTGTCGAAATACTGCAAAGCTAAAATAACTAAATGATCTAAGAGAGAGTTTTATTCTATACATCAGTTCATTCTATGAGCTCTTATGTGTGACACAACTCTGGAGCCACTCTGTTTTGCTTTCTCTGTGATGCAAGAAGGATCTGAAAAGGACTAAATAAACCAAAAATTTTACTAGGCTGGAAATGGCAGTCAAACCAATAACAAAATAGAAAAAACAAGTTGTTGTATTGTAGTCATGTATAAACCAAAAATGTGTTCTCGAACTGGTTCTTATTTGTACATTATTTTGTACAAATGATATTGTTAGTTCTTCATAGCTACAATGCTATCAGTGTGGCAGGATTACTAGAAGAAATCATTGTAATTGTTTTGGTGGTTTTCACAACCCCCACAATTTGGAGGGGTAAGGTCAACAGGACAGCTTCCTATGACAAACTGAACAGCTCCAGATTACACAACACTTCTGCTTTCTACTTGAAAACGTGAACCCCAACACATATTCCTGCTGACGTCAGGAAGGCCCAGACAGACAGGGTGGGGGAGGACAAGTTAATTGAAAACAGCAGAAGGGAAGTGATTCCTGACTTTGTCATAAACTTGGTTTGAGCCTCCTTTTTCTTTCTCTGACTCATTAAGGGTCTCACTGTCCGCGAATGAATTTCTTCAAGTTGATCCCCTTAAACTTTTCTTGTTGCTAAGACAGACCAACTGTGTATCTGTGTAAAAGTCTAGTGAGTAATATTGTTCTTGCATCTGAGGAAATCCAGACGAGTTTACTCATGTGAGAAAATATTCTAGTTGGTAAAACTGTAAATTTAATCTCCATCTGAGATCTTGACTAAATATCAAGCTGAGCATCTGAAGTGTTTATTTTAGCTTTTGCAATGGCCTTACCATCATCTATTCATCATCTTTCTTTGATCACAATGAGCTTTATTCACTAATATCTTAAACTCTAAATTCTACATCACAATCACATACTTAGACCACATAATTGTTCACATCTTAACTATTAAACTGATGAATGCCAGTCTCCTGGTAAGTTGAAAGGAAATGTCAGAAGATCCTAATTTGCATAGCTGAAAAAAGCCTTGATAGGACCTGAGCCTGAAGAGTTATATTGAAGCACATGCAGAGATAAGAAAAAACTAATGAACTGACTGTCTGTCTTCCAATAAAACAAATCTTTATGATAAAAAGACACTGTCATAGAACATTACATTATTAAAAGATGCATATTATGCATCACGATAAAGGACTTGGACTTCTATGAAGTGATATTGCTTGCAGTTGAGGTGTGAGAATGGATATGGCGAGGATGCTTTCATGCACTTAGGCATACAGTCTTTTGCATTTGTGGTGTCTGAAGGACCAGAAACAGAATTAAATTTGTTTTTCAGCTCAGCTGTAAACGGAAACTTTATGTACTGTGTGGCCAGCGGACATTTTCTGCATTGCATCCCCGATTTCCTGGAGACCGCTGATGAAGGACTGCTGTAACATTCCCAATCTGTCTCCCAGCTCTGGCTGAAATATTCCAGTGGTCAAAAATCCCTAAGGAGGACAGAACCTACACATGTTTTCAAACAGTGTCAGACCATTTTGCAAGGAGTCCTGATATCCAGTTACTAGAGTGTGACATGGCTGTCATACAGTGCCGATGTTCATGCAATGCAGCGTTGGTTTCCACTCTGCTACAAGAATCAAGGAGCTAAAACAGCTCCTTCAAAGATGTAGCAATCAGATTCTGAGGGAGCTCTGTGGGTCTATTAGTGTTTGGGATGGGGGTCTAGGGCTGTGAGAAGGGCTTATGTCCTTCAATATGGATGAGAGCTTAACCATTGTCTTCTTCTCTCCCAACACCTCCACTGATTAATCCAAGGGGCTGCTGGGAGACTTTAGTACATTCAAGCCAGCAATGGATCAGATTGGGGAACATCATTTTCAGGTCAATACATCCTGTTTTACTTCTGTCAGATCTGACAAAGGCTGCAATTGTTACATGTCTCACTTTTAAGTTTTCTCAACCACTAAAACCACTTTTGATAACCACAGAATTAAAACTATCAACCATGAATACACGCCTCCACAGATGTCATGGGGTCCATTTTTGTCAATAAAATCAGAAGTAACATTACAGAAGTCGGGACAATGCTTGCAAATTTCTTTAACACTGTTTTGTTTGTATAATTTATAACAGTCTAATTTACTTTGTTATTGCGACAAAGGAATACAGGGCGACAAGAGGGCTGAAGCCATTTCTAGTATTTACATACTGCAATGTCTGAAAAGTTAGTTATCTGTTCTTTGCAGATTATGTTGGGCACAGTGAATCTACTGATGTTTGGTTCTACCTTTTGTCTGACCTTCCTCATGCTCATACCATGAAGCATATCAGCTCTGATTTTATCAGAGCTTATACTTCTTATACTTTTAACATCCACCACCATCACAACTACCTCCAACTCCATCTCCTGATCCTGATCCTGATCCTGATCCCGATCCTGATCCTGATCCTCTCATTTCCATTCATTGTAGTGCCACAAAATTGCTGCCTGCACTGGCTTATACATGTTCCCTGACATATGTTCCCTTCCAGAAGTGTGATCAATTTTGTGTTGATCTGTTCAACCCGTGACATCTGTGTTTTAATTGTGTCTGATTTTTGTCACTTTCATCATTATGCAACACAAGTGCATCACAATGAAAATGTGATGGCATGATGTGTCTAAACCTGTGAAAAATGCTTATGGTTTTGCCAGAAGGGTGACGGATTCAATTAGGGGGTTTAGGAAACTGAGCATCTGGTCCTGCAGCCCATGTAGACCAAAAAGTGTCACACTAAGCCCACAAACAATCACAATTAGGCTAATGAAGAACATCAGAAATATTTTGACCATTTGGGTTTTTTTTTATGAATGGCATTTAAAATCACCTTCAATAAGATGATTTAGTTCAGGACATAAAGGACTTAGTTAGGTCTGCTGTTTTAACCAGTCAACAAAACCATTTAACCTGTCAACACAACCTGTGAAACAACTGTTTGTCTGGTGGAAACTTTGATGTAAGCAACTAGTTTCATAAGCAATGAGGCAAATCAATGTGATGATAAAACAACTGTTTTATTGGCACATTTGTATCACCTTATCATAACTTTGCAAACAGCTAACTGCCTCATGTGGATCAGACATAGATCCTCAGATATAAGTGATGAAAAGCCTGATGATCCATTCTGGCTCTATGATAGACATGCAGTGTAAACTGCCACCTCTAATGGTGCTGTGATGGAAACACTACTTGTGAAAGACTAAGAAATCCTCTAGAGCAGGGCTACTCAGTTGGGTCTTAAGTGAGGTAGCAGCCTGTAGGTTTTCAGTGTATCTCTGCTCCAAAAAACCTAACTCTAATGAGTCATAATGCAGAACTTTGTAGGCTATTGGATCCATTTCATTTTAATCAGATGTGTTGGAGCAGTGATATGTCGAAAACCTGCAGGACTGCAGCCCTCATGGAACCAAACTTGCCTACCACGGGTTAGTCCATCTTATTTCACCATTTTATGTACTAAAATGGTAAAATTTCTGAACCACTGCAAACTCAAACAGGATACACAGAAAGTAAGAAAAAAAAAACAGCAAGCTGGCCTACTCATCTTCATTAGAAAATCTTCCCAAGGTTTTGGTTCTGAGCGTTCTGCTTGGTATATGTAATGTTTATATATCCCTTCTATAAAGTCACTTGTGAGCTCTACTGAGAACGAGCCGTTTCTGTGTCTGAACATGTCCACACACACTTCTTGCCCTAGTCAAAGAGAGGATGCAACTTTTGCTGCCCCCTGCTTGGTGATTTTTGAGGGCAGTCTCTTCTAGTTGAGGGGTGGGTCAATGGCAGTATCCACTACCACGGGAGTGGTTATTTCACTTTGTGAAGAGCAAGAGAGAGAGAGGTGACAGAATTTTTTCATTTTGGGTCAGAAAACCTTGAGAAAGTGAATCTATTTCATATTGGCCTTTAAATCAATGATCTTTCAGTAGGCTTGTTATCGCAGTACACTTCCCCTAAACAGATTAACAGCTGTTTGTCATACAAAACACAGTCAGTCATTCCCGCTGCACTTTAATTGCTCTCTAAAAAGTTTTATAAATAAGCTCCACCTTGAGTGTGGCAGAAAATAGCATTCCATGTAAACCAAAGCTCATAGGCATCCTCAAGTCATATCAGCCATTTAAAGGTAATTCAGAACCTAACGCCCCACCCAGCTCATAACAGGGAATCTGTTCTGTGAATTACTTTACAAAGTTTATTTTGACTGTATGTATTCTCATCAAATCATACAATACCTTGAAACGATGCCACTTGTATTTTTTTTACCTGTGTTCCTGATGACAATTTTATATAGTAGCTTCCCTTTTCTTATCTTATCTTGTTTCTTCAGAACTGCTTTTGAACTGCAATCATTCAGCTTTATTCGAAATCTATTTGCAATGCACCAACTTGTTTTAAGTTGTTCTTATATATATATATATACATATATATATATATATATATATATATATATATATATATATATGTCATGCAGGAAAAACAGTACTTCCCTGTAGACTTTAATGTAGCATTTAATTCAACTTATGGTATAGTTCAGATCTTTGTACAGTGATGTGAGCCAAATTTCAAAGGACTAAACATCTTATTTTCTAAAAAAAAAAAAAATACAAGCAAAAATATGCAGTAATTTGTGACATATTGTAAAAGCCATTTTCCCTTCATCCAAAGTTCAGCTCTAATTATTGTTTTATGCTTAGATATTTCTTATTCAAGGAATCTGTGTCTGTTTTTACATCACTGTTTATACTGCCATTTGAAATTCTTTCTGACGAAAAAAATCTGTGACTATATTGACACAACCAACTTTGTAGAGAGATAAAACCTTCCTAAGAAAGGAATCATATCTTTTGGTGTACCTTGCACTGTGATCCGTGACTCTTTATAATACAGTGGCATACCTAGTTTAATCTTTGACTTTTGACTTTTCCCATTTTTTTTCTCACCATAATCTTGTCAGGATTCTCTTAGTCCTTTGGTGTTACCTGCATTGACTCGAAAAAGATATTTCCAGGTTTCATTCATCAAATGGGGTTAAAAATGTCAAGTGTATCACATGGAGCATAATTTGGGGTATTATATTTTATCTGGTTAATAAGTTACATATTATGTAATGACCAGAATAATTTATTGACACTCTAAGCAATGATTACTTGTTTTGTTTTTTCCTTAAAAAAAACAAACAAAAAAAACTAGGATTTCGTCTTTGGGATTAATTCATTATTATTCAAGACAATTTATACTTTTTCCATGCAGGTAATCCCAAATCTCTTCCTCTCTTTCTATTAGTTACCAAAAGCTTGAAACTTGTTCAAAATTTTCTGTAATAAGGTTGGCATGTTCTCGGTTGTCTCTACGTGTTCCGGGTTCTGCTCCACAATCAAAAACATATGTGTCAACAAATAGTCATAAACTTGTCACAGATTTGATTACAACTGTTTGTCTCTGTGATGGACTGGCAACTTGCCTCTCACTGATTATTAAACAGCTTGCTCCTGTAATGTTGATGAGAATGAAGTGGAAATAGAAATATGACTGAATTCAAGATTATTATTTTCGAACCTACAAAGTACTTTTATTTATTCATTTTTGTCTTTCACAAGATCTTAAAAGAAAATTTCTGGAGCCACTGCTTGCACCTTGATTTCAAGTGTTATCTGCAGGATGGCACCTATTTGTCTAGTTAACATTGCACTTGCAGTCAATTTGATCCAAAGAAGACCAAAGCTTATGTTTTAAATAAAAATATATTTTATTGAACACAATTTCTTCATAATATATTCACGTTTACAAAAAATTCCAGCCATAACAACAAAGTACAGTACAGTCAAAGGTTTGGACACACTTTCCCATGGGCTTTATTAGAAAAGTGTGTCCAAACTTTCGACTGGTAGTGTATTTTGTTTGGAAAAAAAAAAAAGAAAACAATGTATTCTAAAATTTTCCTTGTGACATAACATTTAAAAAGTGCATCCATCCTCAAAGAATATTCACACATAAAACATAAAAAATACAGCAGTTATAATAAACAGTATTTGATGAGCTGTCCCCATCTTTCATGTTGCAATATGTCACTCCACACTTTAATCAGAGTTGTGCACTGTCACATTTTCTAACTGTGATTTTCAAGTAAATATGTAAGAATGCAGAGGTGCAGTCCAGGAATCAGTGCTCAAAAAGTAGATGTAGTGAAATAAGACTGACTAAATAGACACAGCAGCATATCCTTAAGGTGGTTTTCCTTGCAAAGTCATTGTCATACACATACATGAATTTGCACACGTGAACAGAATTGTTTTAAAGTACAAAGTTTACACAAGAAAAGATGCATACCAACATAATTAAATACACAAATGTTTTGTACAGATGTTTTCCCATCTTTAGATATCACCAGTAAATATCTGATATCTGACGGAAGACCAAACCCCTTCATTGTCACTTGATTAGGAGAAACCTGAGAGGTATAACGGCTGAAATAGTTTTGCTGAAATGTGCAACAATATCTCCATATGAATTAAGCAGGTTTAGTTGTATATGAGAGCATCTTCTTGGTACTCAAAGAAGTTCTGTTAAGGTTGATGCCGTTTAATCAATATTTCCCATATCAAGTCCTCCTTGTTTAATGCTTAAAAAAAATAAATAAATAAGGTTAAATCCAAATAAATTACTTCCCTCAAGAGACTTACACATTTAATTTGTATGTCCTGGAGCGTCTTCTGAATAATCTCCGGAACCAACCCCAGTACAGGAGCATCATCAGTAGCCAGTAGAATATGTAGGTCCCACTACCACAAATAAGAAACCTTTTCTCTAATATTTTTTCATCACTTGTCCAGCTCAAATTACTCTCCTCATAGATTCTGTAACAAAGCCCACCTAATAAAATCGCACTCCACACTGACAGGGGAAGGAGGGGGATGTAATTGCCAACAATCTTGCGCCTGCCTGACGTCCCCCAGCTGCTTTTATTCATCGTGAGAATTGCAAAGTACTTTGCAGGCAGCAAACTGGTCATGTATAGAACAGAGTAGAGCGACATAAACACCATCACCATGTCTCGACGCAGGAGGCAGGCATAAGCCGCTTTCGCCAGCCCAATGATCTGGATGCAGCACAGGATCCAGAGGATGTCCCACAGTGTGCCTGTCCAAAACAGCTGAATGATGGTGGCAGTGACGAAGAAAGGGAAAATACCTGAGACAATGGACTCGTAAGTCATCCACAGATGATGCTTGTGCCACCACATTGCATTGTAGAGCCACTCGCGGAAGTAAGATTTTGTCCAGCGAGTCTGCTGGTTGAGCCAGCGAAGAAACTGAGCTGGTGTTTCCGTGTAGCACTTTGAGCGTGCTGTGTATCTAAAAGAGACCAAAGATAAGAAAGTCCAGTGAAAACCTGTAAAAGTGACACTTTATCAGTAGTTCATTGTTTTTTGCATTGTCTGTGATTCATAATGAAACGGTACATACTTTGTGGCGTAGCCCATGCTCAGCATGCGGTTGGTGAGATGCCGATCATCACCAAATGTGCAGTGAGTCCCCAAAAACTTCTGATTGTACCACGATTCCAGAAACTGCTGGAGGATGTCGTTCCTGTAGAGACCTTTGTGTAAAAAGGAATTAAAGAAATGTCAATCAGTTCTAGCATTACAATGGTGCATTAAACGAGAACTAATTTTGTCTGAACCACAGACAAACATTTTTCTTACCCAAAGGACCACTAATGCAAGACACACAGTTGAAGAAGGACTGGCAAGCCCTTTCAATGTTGAAAGCCATCCAGTACCTAAGACTGCTCATGAAGCTGATGAAGGACTCTTTGAGGTTAAGTATCATCACATCTCCTCCAACAGCCCCATACTTGGGGTTACTCTCCAACACCTTACATAGCTCCAAAGTGGCCAAAGAATCCAGCTTTGTGTCAGAATCACACACCTGATGCCAAAGAAAGAAAAATCCATTATTCTTCTGTTTTTATTCAATGAAATATCAAAGGAAACACTGAGCATATGAATGGAGGAAGTGCATTACCTGTATATAGTCAACTGTTGATCCAAGCGCTTTAAATGCTGTGTACATAACCTCTCGCTTGCCTCCCCACTTCTGCATGATGCACACACACCTCTTGGTCTGAATCAGGTACTCTACCTCTTTTCTCTGTGGATCTTCTCCTATTACGTAATCAGAATTCTCTCCCTGGCCCATCTCTACATCCTGCTGGACCTGGGTAGGATCCCAAGTATGGTAGTTGTTCTGCCACACATAGAGACCAATATCCTCATCTGCAAACACCTCCTTGAACATGTCCATCATATATCTGTCATCATCTGAGTTGCCATCTATCACCATGATAATGCGCATCAGTTCAGGTGGATATTTGAGGGCCTTAACAGAATTGAGGCACTCTCTGAGGTATGTGGGGTCTTCTTGGTAAGCAGAAATGGTGAAACCGATTGTTTTGGTAAAGCTGCATGGCTCTGTGCGGGCTCTCATCCGCCGGTGCTCAATATAAGCAAAGAAGCTCTGGACCAGCATGTGGAGTGAGAGGAGAAGTCCATAAAAGCCAAATGAAATAATGCCATACATGGATGTCACCAGCTGGAAACCTTCAACATAGGCCCACACCATCACACCCAAAACCACCAGAGCAAAAAGGAAGGTGAAGATTGCCCGAACAATCGAGCCCAGCTTCTTCAGTAAAGGTTTCAGCTCCATTGTATCTCTAAGACAAACACACAACACAAGATAGTAGAGCTAATAAACCAAACCATAAAGACATGCACATCCTATATAAATGAGTATATATAAAAATAAATCTCTACTCTGCATTTAAATATTAAAACATAAAATATCCATGCTTAAAATATACACAAGTACTTGATTTGGATTTTTTTTTAAAAATGTGCAGAATAGGATTTTTTGTAATACAAAGACTGTTAACATAGATTAATTTGGAAAATAGTACAAATGACATTTTTTTATTTAGGAATCATAGGCTCCGATTTAAATTAATGTAAATCTGGTAAATTAATCAATTTGCAATACCTAGAATATAAACTGACACATGGGAGCGTTGTTCAGTGTAATCCTTACCTGTAAAGCTCCTCTGGCTTCAAATTTGGGATACATCCACCGTGTGTTGCTTTGTCCTTTTGTCTGGCAAGTTTACTAACTTCCAGGCTGCTAAATTCTAAAAAGGCAAGAAGCCACGTGCGCGCTTTTATATTGCAGTAACTTTCAGGTGCGCGCGTAACCCGCTGACTCAGCCGTGCGTCAGGACCAACCAAGGCGGTGGTCCGTTGGCTGTGCATGTGCGCGGGAGGCAAACAGCAAATCATGTTTTGTTTTATTTTTTGTGTGCCTATGTGATTTTTTTCCATGGAGATGTCTGTGAACTCCGATAAATCTTTTACTTCCCAAACGTTTTTGGGCGGAGATGGCTGCATACGAAGTTATGTTCAAAGTTTGTTTTTTTCACACAGACATACAGGCTGGATAGATACTCATTCATTCATTCCCAAACTGCTTTTCCAATTAAGGGTTGCGGGGAACCTGGAACCTTTCCCAGTAATTATTTGGCGAGAGGGAGGATACACCCTGGACAGGTCCCCCGTCCATCACAGGGTTATATGTATGTCAGTTATCAGACATGTCGTTTATTATTCATTGTTTAATTAGCTTTATTAACATGAAGGGATTAAATGCTAACTGATTAATTATCTTAATAATTATACTTGTATAGGTGAACCCTGCCTCCAAACTAATCTCAGCTAGGATAGGCTCCGCTTACACGCCACCCAAAACTGCAACAAATAGGCACGCTCCTTCATTTTAACTTTCTCTGTTAATACCGTTTAGATTCTGAATATTGTCTTTTCTGCTGTTTTGTAGATTTTCTGTATAGAAAGATCGAACAAAACATTTTTAAATGTCGTTTAATTGAGAGCGGAATGAACTCGACTTATTCCATCATTTTGCCACAAAGTAGGTGGTTGAATGTAATCAATGCAATGCCGAGTGATTCAAACTTACCACTGGAAGAAGAAAATGAGTAAACCCTCCAACAGAGCTGCAACAGAGCTTTTTCAGTTGGATGTTGCCCTCTTTTGGCTATTGCCTAAAACTACAGAACAAAACATGGAACAACTACAGGCAGGCGATGAAGATGGAGATATATATGCTACAAAAGTGTATACAGTATATATGTTTATAGTATATATATATATATATATATATATATATATATATATATATATATTGTGAAGTTGTGAATTGTAACCCAACTAAAGACCCTGTTTTTATGACTAATTCAAAGGAAATTTAGTTGATGTTTTGCAGACTGCAGTCTTTTAACTGTGGTTGAATAAAAATAAAATTAGAAATAAAATAAAAAAAACTCAAAACCATGATCACATCTTTAGAGATTTTTTGTCACAGAAGAATCTGTTGACCGCTCACAAGGCTCCACACCCTTTGCCACCAGGGCTGGCATGAGCCATCAACATGCTTGACGTCAAACCCAAATAGAAGCCACAAGGAAACTGATGTCATACAGGGAGGCCATGCAGGCTCAGGGATGAAGACTTACAGGAAATGGTATTATGTGACAACTTCTACACAACTTCTGCAGATCCTCATTAATGAATGGATCAGTACTGAACCTCTGATATGCGTGACAAAATAATAAGAACTTTATTGCTTTGCACTAGCAGTGTACCAGAGTAAATAGTTTATATCACCATATTATAATATTTAATGTTTTCCCAATTTTATAATTTGCTATCAACATTCCTTTCATGTGTGTGTGTGTGTGTGTGTGTGTGTGTGTGTGTGTGTGTGTGTGTGTGTGTGTGTGTGTGCGTGTGTGTGTGTGTGTGTGTGTGTGTGTGTGTGTGTGTGTGTGTGTGTGTGTGTCTGAAACATTTGTGTATATGTATTCCATCAGACCTTTATTTGCATGCTATTATAATGCTATTAACAACTTAATGGTCTATTTTCTCTCATCCATTTCCTTTGTTATTGCTCTATAATGGATTCTACTGGTCTCTGCTGTAATATTTCTAGTAAATCATTATTGTTCCTTATGATTTTATTGAATTACTATGTGACCACATCAACCTGCTATCACTTCTAAGGAGCTCTTAAACATTGTTTGTGGAGTTTGAACCAACTCACAACAGAAGCATCTGTGTTGCCACAAACAACGTCCTGTAAAAGGTTTTGTTCCACTGCAGTGAAATAAAGTATAGTTTTCATAAGCCTTCAAATGCCTTGTTGGGCTCCAGTCCGTATGCAGCGGTCATAAAAGTGCCTGATGACTCATTCACATTCACTGTGCCGCACCCAGGCGACCAAATTCACCTAAATGTTGTTTTGGGACAATTTCTGTGAAAGTAAATGTGCATCCAGTTCCATTTTGCTTTGTTTCACAATTTTTGTTTTTCAGGATATCAGTGATTTAACTGCATAGTTTCATTTTGTTTGAATATCTTACAAATGAAGTCAGCCAGCTGTCAAAGTACCACATTTGATGCTGTTCCCTATAGTCATTGATGTTGGAGCCTTGCCAGAGTGCACAACATTTTACAGTTTCAAACCACAGAGAGCAGTGTGGCATCATTTTTGCCATGTAATTTACTGCTGACTGGCTCAAAATGTATGGTTTATTGTCAACTACAGAAGCATCTTGGAGGGTCAGACTCTTTTGCCCATTCATTGTCAAGCCTTTCTGAGTCAGTTGCAAATTATGTGACAGCATAAGAGGCAGATAGATGTTTTAAACTCTGAGTTATATTCCTACATTTGCCGTGTAGATTTACAGCCATGCTTAGCACTGTAAATTCATGTGGATTCTGTCAGTCAGTGTCCTACAAACTTACTAGAGAGCGGAATTGTAAAAATGGACAACAAAAGAATGGGAATACGTACAGAGTAAAGCTGATTTAGTTTGTTACTGTTTATCAAGATGCACATACACAGTGATTCCCAGTACTTCACAGAGGTACTTTGCCTCGGCTAAGTAGTGAATAGGAGTGTCAACTAAACTCAACTTGAAAATAGATCATAAGATAGGTGTGACTTAATAGCAGTTACAGACAAAGATCCAGACCAGGCTGGGGTGTCTTACTTAGTTGTAGAGACACATTCATGAGAAAATAAAACAGCAAAGACACAATTTAGAGATTTAAAATTACTTCAAATTAAGGCAGTATAATAGTAGCAATTCATTTGTAGTTATATTTTCAAACAATAACTACTTAATGGAATTATTTTGATCTTGGTGACAATATCAAGCTGTATATGTCACATCTCTTCTCAACTTTAGATAAATGACAACAAACTACAGACATTTTTTTCATAAACAAAAACCGAAGCCAACATTATGTTTCTAGCTATAGCTCTGTGATGGATCTCTCCATGCAACTTTTGCATGTTTACACCGTTCAGATTTGGCATGGATGGAAAAACTATAAGCAGCCTTCTTCCTGTTTTTGGATCCAGATGGTGCACAATCAGTGTCTGGCATTTTAAGGGGCCTGAAAATGCCACACAAACCGCACTGTCTTAAAACTTTTTCTAAAATAAAAAGTCTTTTCAGTTTTGGCTGCGCTGTACTCCCAGGTCCTGCTGATATCCGAAGGAAATGCTGATCAGTACTCTTAAACGTTATGAGAAATATCCATTATGACTAGAAACATAGAGTTTCTTCTTGTTGGCTGTAAGCAGAGAGAATCAACTGATGAGGAGGGCCACGACATTCAGGCAGTTTGACATAAGTGGATAATTTCTCTTTAAGTGATTTTTTACATTAACTTTCATTTTCATTTTTTAACTATTCAATTTTATTAAGCACAAAAGAACATGTAGATGAATTTTAAGATGAACGTATGTAAATTTTTCTTTTCAGTAACGATTCTTTCCCCTTCTTCAATTCGCATCTGGTTTGTAATATTAAAGTCCATGCAAAATGAAATCTATCTGTATTGTAGTATATGATAGTGCACTGTGTTAACCACATGTAGTTCATTGCAACTGTAACAGCTTTGTCATTAAATAAGGTTTGATGTTTTCCCTTTTTTGCTGAGAGCACCTGCCCCTTTAGATGTCAGCCATTTGCATTTGGTAAGCTGCGTTCCCATCTAAAAAAAACTCACATAACAGCAACTATGACCCTTTGTGGCACATGTCAGTCAGTCTCTTGGTCTAACCATTTTTTTTCAGATTAGCATATGTAAGCTTCTGTATGGATCAGATTTTTTAACCTGCATCGTATCCCACCTCTACTACCTCTTTGTTCCACTTGCTGGCATGTAAGATTGGATTCAGTCCTGTTGCAGCAGCTGACCACACCTACTACTCTAAAAGTGCAGTCACGCTGCAATGTAGGACCCATGGTAACACAAACAAATCAGTCAGAATTGCTTTGAGATAAGAGAATCTATGCCTCGTAATAATCAGTTCTCTTGAAAATATAAAAAAGATTTTAAAAAGACATTTGTGTATGGAAAATGAGTCACTTCCAACTTTATCTATCTGAATGAATGACTACAGGCCTGTGGCGTTGACGTCTGTAGTCATGAAGTCATTTGAGCGCCTGGTCCTCCCTCATCTCAAGTCCTTCACCTCCCCCCTCCTGGACCCTCTGCAGTTCGCCTACAGAGCCAACAGGTCTGTAGACGATGCCATCAACCTAGCCCTTCACTTCATCCTGCAGCACTTGGACTCCCCGGGAACCTACGCTAGGATCCTGTTTGTGGACTTCAGCTCTGCATTCAACACCATCCTCCCTGCTCTGCTCCAGGACAAGCTCTCCCAGCTCAACGTGCCCGACTCTACCTGTAGGTGGATCACTGACTTCCTGACGGACCGGAGGCAGAGCGTGCGGCTGGGGAAGAATGTCTCCACTACTCGGACTATCAGCACAGGATCTCCACAGGGTTGTGTACTTTCTCCCCTTCTCTTCTCCCTGTACACCAACTGCTGCACCTCCAGCCATGACTCTGTTAAACTGATCAAGTTTGCGGACGACACCACCCTCATCGGGCTCATCTCTGACGGTGATGAGTCTGTCTACAGGAGGGAGGTAGACCGGCTGGTGTCCTGGTGCAGTAGCAACAACCTGGAGCTCAACGCTCAGAAGACAGTGGAGATGATCATGGACTTCAGGAAAGTCACAGCTCCCTCTCCCCCCCTCGTCCTGACAGACTCCCCCATCACCACTGTGGACTCCATCCGCTTCCTCGGCACCACCATCACACAGGACCTGAAGTGGGAGCCGTCCATCAGCTCCCTGATCGAAAAGGCCCAGCAGAGGATGTACTTTCTTCGGCAGCTGAAGAAAGCCAAGCTGCCGGCCCAGATGATGGTGCAGTTCTACACGGCCATCATTGAGTCCATCCTCACCTCCTCCATCACCGTGTGGTATGCCGGAGCCACGGTCAGGGACAGACACAGACTGCAGCGCATTGTGCGCTCTGCTGAGAAGGTGATTGGCTGCAGCCTTCCATCTCTCCAGGACCTGTAGGTCTCCAGGACTCGGGGGCATGCAGGTCGGATAGCAGCTGACCCTTCTCACCCTGGACACAGACTTTTTGAACCACTCCCCTCGGGCAGGAGGCTACGGTCCATCCGGACCAGAACCTCACGCCACAAGAACAGTTTCTTTCCCTCTGCCGTTGGACTCATGAACACTTTATAAAACACTGGTTTCATCACATGGTCACTTTACACCTGTCACTTTATTTCTCATACTAGTATCATCTTTCTATTTGCACTGACAATTGCACTATTGCTTCGATTGTTTCGATTGCTGTATATATTTTTATTGTCTTTTTTTTTTTTGTATACATATTTCCTTTGCATGCCCTTTTATTTTATATTACATTTTTAAAGTATTTTTTATCATAGCTAATATTCTTTCTTTTATACTATTATTAATGTTATATGTTGCACATTAGCATCGAAGCAAGTTCCTAGTTTGTGAATTTTGTAACTCACTGACAATGGCAATAAAATTTATTCTGATTCTGATTCTGATTCTGATTATTTATGACTTCCACTTTGAAGCATTTTTATGAGGGACATATGAGTACAAGGGAATCATTCTTCAGCCTAAAACAGAAACTGTTCCTATTGTATACAGTAAAATAAAAGAAAAAAGAAGCACATCGTACTTGCATGCTTCAAATATAACTGTACTCTAAGCTTGAAGGCCATAAAAACAGCGAAAAAATTCCTATGCAAACATGTATTATTTATTTCAACCGTATTTGATGTGAAGTCCACTGGCTTTGTATTCTGGAATATTTCCAAAGGGTGTTACTCTTGTCTTACAATTTGGTGTGACGTTTCTTGGCTCCACAGGCTGCAAGATTAAAGAGGAAGTAAGCCACATACACTCCTTTCATGTCCTGAGAGTTTTTCAATTATACAAGGCCCCACTGACTGAGCAGTGCATCAGGAACGTGGTTGGTTTTTCTTCAGACAATCCATTAGACTGCACAGTTCCAACAGCTAGATTTTTATTTCCAAATGAACGAAATTTTATTCCACCAATCAAAACTTTTCAGCCGGCTCTAACCTGTGACCCATGCAGAGGTTTGTCTTTTACTATGGTTATTTAACTCGGAGTCCCATGCTTTCCTTATCACTTAGGTTTTATGAGAAAAATTATGGCTAAGCTGCTGGTGTCTTACATCATAAGTATAGCTAATGATTACTGTTAATAAGCATTTAATTGCATCGTAAGACGTGAACGCCATAGTAGGTCCATGGCTAAAAGATAACAGTGCTTTTAACAACCTACCACCAGCTCGAAGACGCAAGTAAACTACTTTTGCTCAGTTTCAGTGTTAAATATCTGTATTCCACAACCAACATCCAGTTATTGACTGAGAAAAAGGAGAACACAGCTTATGAGAGATGTTTTTATACTCACCCCAAATCCTCAGAAACCTTCTGGATGAGCTGGTCACACAAGTCCTGGTGACTCCCTCACATACACTCTGCCACACCCATGCAACCAAGTTAACTAACTCATTAAGAGGTTCTCTAAGAGTTTTACAATCAGAACATCTGATGCTTTTTGACTGCAGTTGCTTAACTTTATCTCTCAGATATCATTGAATAAATTAATCATCTCATTTAATTTTGTCCTGTGAGAGGCCAATTGAAGAAGTTCTCCATAATTATTGATGTTAGAGCAGCGCACCACACGTTATTGCTTTTCAACCCACAGGAAGCAGTGTGGCAGCTTTTTTCCCTCTTTTTAAATTACTGTTGGCTGACTCTTAATGTCTGGTTTATTCCTCAACTACAGAGCCATCTTTGAGCATAAGATCTTTCTACCCATTCATTGCCCACATTTTTCTGACTCAGAGCTTGTAGCTGCAAATGTTGTGGCACCATGAGAGGCAGTTAAATCTGTTACACACTACGTTACACTTCTAAACATTTTAACATCTAGATTTATAGCCATGCTTGTTGGTATAAATTATGTTCATCATGCTTTTCAAACCCTTGCACCAGTGACACTCTTGTCTTTGACACTTGTTAATAACATCCTGTCTGTTAGTTTATTACAAATCTAAGAGATCTCACCACTGAAGAGCAAGAGAGTGTGAAGAGCAATGCAATGTTGGAGCTAGACAACATGGTTGAAAAGAGATTTTTTTTTTTTTTTTTTAAAGGGTGTTTAATAGTTGATTAAATAGCACTCCAAATTGTTATTTAATAAAATAATATTAAATAAATTTTTAAAAAAAACAAAAAAAACATTGAAAATGATTGCGAGATTAAGACACACATCGCCCCAAACATCAATGGACAATAGCTATATATAGCTATAGGATTAACCAGAGAGGTTTAACAGGCCAGGATGAGTTGTATGTGTAACCGATGAGACTATGGAGAGTATTTGTGAATATTTGATTGAGATATATCTAAACTGTGTCTGAATTTAGCCATGAACATTTGCATTAAATCTGTTGCGTTGCATCATCCTACGTCACCTAAAGTAGGCTTTCTCTGCAAAGGTGTACTGTACTAACAAACTGTAGCTATTTGACAATAACCTACATTTACTGTGGGAATAAACTTAACCTATAACACTAGTAACATCAAGAGTAACAATACCGTATACAAAACTGATAAAAACAAAAATTATCATAAAGATATAAATAATGACAACACACAGAATGATAACAAATACCAGAAATAATTGGCTAAGGTCCCTCTGCAGCAGCATCCAGCAGAGTCCATCACTGGAGCATAGATTTTTATTTTCCAAAGATTTCAGTTTTTGGAAGTATTTAATGTGTCTACTCTGATTCTTGCAACTTACTTCTTCTTTTTTTTTTTTGTGATTTTATAGATTTGCAATATTAATTTTCACATTCAAGGAAGAATAAAGATTGCTGGACAGAGGCCTACTGAGGACCAAAGTTGAAGAGTTCCTCAAGAACAAATGAAAAGTCAAACTGGACTATGTCCGAAAAGTTTACATACCACTCCACTCAGACATCTTTCAGGTCATCTTTTTTCTCTCCATTCTAAAAGACAAATCTGGGCTTGAATTGCCTTTTTATGATAGTAGATATCAATCACTCATCCTATCCTCTTCTGCAGTGTAAGGTGCAGGAGGAACAACAGGTGGGGTAGTTGCTTAATATTTCAATATTTGATTTTTTTTTTTCTCTAATCCTGAGCAGAAGGAAAGGGTTGTATTGAAAATGTGAATGTTAAGGATAAAAGAAGGAAACTTTGCTACTTACTTTTTTCTTCTTTCTGTCATTGGGCTGCTAAGACTGAAACACATCTTGAGGGACTTATATGGTGTGTGTGGTATAAGAACCCGACTGGATTATGTTGATTCCTATTTGCCATATCACTTTAGTTTTCTTTTTTCCATTGTTTTGGCAACATGTTTATACATGTTGAGGGACATAATTTGCAGAGCATGGTTACTTTTATTTCAAATATGGTGATGTTGTATTAATTGATGAAACAATTACATGGGGCATGTGTCACATTAATTGAGTTAAGAGGGTGGAAAGGGTGGGGGAGGGGGGTTGAAAGTGGATCTATACCTTTTGGATTTGTTATAAAGAACAAGGGAAAGGACAAAAAATTATTTTTTAGAAGCTACTGAAGAGCTATTATATAAATTAAATAGTTATTTGGAACCACTTTTCACACAATATGTTGATACTTCCCCCTCTGTTTGTATTGTTGTTGTTGTTTTACTTTAAAGAAGGGGAGAAGGGGTTGTGGAGGTGCAGAAAATGTTCAAATATCATAGATCACATATGACACATATCATTAATTTTCCAAAAGTATTTTTCAAATTTAATCAAAATGAAAATAATTTCAATCAACAAATTTAAACTTAGAGATGATGAAGGCTTAAGAAGGGCAGTATATGAAAACATCATGTACTACTGAACTAAAAGCTGCACAAGAACCATACTGTATACTTTGAATGCATTCTCCGATGTGAACTCTCAAACTTCACTTTTAGCCAGTCGCCATTGTTTTCTTGATCCAAGAAACATAATTACAAACTTTTGTGTACGCCCCAGGCTTGTTTTTGAGAGCACAGCCATGGCCCCAAGATACAACTCCCTGGAGCTTTCCATCACATATCATGGGACCCCCAGAGTCGCCCTGAAGTTAAAGGAGATAATTGGTTACTTTTAGGTTGTAAATGTTTTATCTCAAAGCTTAAATATTTGTTGCTTTTTGTTACATAAACCATTGTCGCAATATTACCTGACAGGAGTCTTTTCCCCCTTCCAGATATCCAGCACAAATCATATTTTCAGTGATTTGGAAAGGATATGCATTAAAGCAGGTGTCATCGCTCAGGAGAGGGGCATCCAAGCACTGCAGCTTGTCAGGGTACCTTGCTATGAAAGCATAAAAAAAAAACCAAAAAAACTTGATGTTCTCATAGCAACGTCTTGTGGCTCATCTGTGCTAATTTTAGCTTTTCGGAGCATTTTCACACAGAGAAACATGTTATAACTCACAGCCTTCATTACTGGAGCGAATATTCCCCCATCCAGATATCCGACATATGGTCCCATCAGCAGCACACTTAGAAGGAAGCACTGCAGGCTGCACATAGCTGTTCAGATTGGCAGGTTTACTTAGCTTGATCAGCATGATATCACTGTCCTGTGTGCCAGGATTGTAGTCAGGGTGGCGAATGAACTTCTCAGACATTATGTGCTGTTCGGTCCCTTCAGGTTCCCAGATGTCATGCTCTCCCAGACGAATCTCTAAATTTGACCTGAAAGATGGGTGTCAGTTTATCCAGCTGTGTTGCTGCTACCAAAAAAATCCTCTGTAAAGTCGTACAAAAAACTTGATTTAAACTGTTCAATCAATCCATGTCAACCAGCCACTTGTTTCCATACTGTAAAAGGAAAGTGTTATTGATCATGTTTATTACTTTGGCTTGCAGTGTGCAGCAGAGAGCACCCACTCATCAGACAGAAGAGTCCCACCGCAGAAGTTGTAACCAGTGAAGAGAGACACCTGGTAGGGCACAGAGTTCTTCCGGCACTCAAACCCTCCAACAATCTTGTCATCTTCTCCCAGGGCAACTGTAGATTAAAATGAATTAATAAATAATTGCCAAATTAAGATAAGTTTATGAAAGGTCCATTGATATCTAATTGATTGCTTTTACTACTGTATTCCCCGTCATCAATATGATCAATATGATACCTGCCCCTCCAAAGAATGTCAGGACAAGGAAAAGCTTCATGCCTCAGTCTGTCTGGCCTAATGATCACTGCGCACTTTCGCTCAAAATTTCAGCTATTTTAGTCCTCTTATCTCTTTTTTTTCCAAGGTCTTTTACCACCTCAAACACTAAACATGTGTTAGATTTCCCTAGAGAACCAGGTCTTAATGTGTACCATATAAAAAAGGAAAACGTTTTAATGTTAACATGTTGGAAAAGAAAAGTTTTAGTTCCTTTATATGAGGTGATCCATATGTTAGCTCAATGTGGCTTGAACTTCCTTTTTTCTTTTTTGACACTTTTGTGAAACCATCACAAAAAGAAAATGCTTCACCAAAAGTGAAAAATGTGATGCCTTCAGTAAAAATCAAGAAGTTACATTCATGCTTTTAGGAATCTGAGTCAAACATGATTCATTATTATTGCACATTTATCAAATTCCTTTTTTAAAATATGCACTTGATGGAAATATTTCACCTTTTCCATGTTTTTGCCCGTTTACAGTCTGTGAGATAAGCCAGTGGCTTATCAGTCCAACAACAAACTAAAAAATGTTTTATATTTGTTGCAATATCTGGTATAAAAGTGTTTTCACGGTCTAAATATATACTAAATGGTCCGTTTCTTTTACTGCAGTGTGTTTAATTATTTTAAAGTTTCTGGGCATCAGTTTGACAACTAAAAGGACTTGTGTTTTTCTCTGTGAAAATTCTATCTTTATAAGAAGTACCATGAATGAAACTGTATGCATTTGCATTTTTAAGAACTTTTGACCATCATGTCCCCTTTTAAGCATTTGTCTGAACTTCTGCTTGTTTTGTTTCACTATACACACAGCTGAGTGGCATTGTAAATGCACACATGCCAAATATGTCATGGAGAAAATAACACACAAAGCAGATTTAGTCTCAGTTCCAGTTTTTGTCATGAGAACAAAGTGACTGTCTTACTCCAAAAACAAACACTGCAAGGTGACCATGCAGTTTATAAGCACACACACACACACACACACACACATATTCACTCAAATGCACAACATGTCATTTTTTCTTGTTTTCAATGAGCTATAAGTGTTTATGCAACGGGGATTGAACAAGGATTAAACCCATACAATGAAGGATAATCCTAAATCAACAGCTGTTTACCTGTACACACTACCTGTCTAAGGTTTGCACACACTTTCCCATTAGTGTGTGTTTAAATAAAACATTAGCTGTTTGATTTAAGACTTTTGCTTTACTTTTTACATCTGATGATAACATTTGTTAAGAAAGAAAATCTGCTACTTAATTCTTAAAATCTTGACCTCAATGAAAAAAATTAACTCAATTACAAGCTCCACCCCAATAATTTCCACAGCCACCCCTGTGTGGAGGAACGCACAGAGTTTTGACTGCTTGCTTCAGTAAGAAGAAAAATAAAG
This sequence comes from Telmatherina bonti, assembly GCF_933228915.1. Taxonomy (NCBI): domain Eukaryota; kingdom Metazoa; phylum Chordata; class Actinopteri; order Atheriniformes; family Telmatherinidae; genus Telmatherina; species Telmatherina bonti. The sequence continues at coordinate 24,107,362 of NC_136623.1, forward strand.
ACTTCTACCATTCTTAGAAATCATTACATGATTGACTGGATAAAAACATTATACAACAACCCAAATGCATGTGTGAAGACTAATGACAAAACTTCTCCAAACTTCTGCTTACAGAGAGGCACCAGACAGGGCTGCCCACTTTCTCCATCACTCTTTGCCATTTTTATTGAACTTCTGGCAGCTGCCATAAGACAAAACCCAGAAATCAAAGGAATTCAAGCTAAAAATATTGAACATAAAATTAGTCTTTACGCAGATGACATTTTACTTTTCCTTAACAACTCACAAACAACACTTTCTCAAACAATCACACTAATTAATACATTCTCTTCAATATCAGACTATTCTATTAACTGGTTAAAGACTACAGCAATGCCCATTAACTGTGACTTTAAAAACATATCTAACACCACTATACAGTCAGGAAATATTAGTTATTTAGGTATAATAATCTCTCCCAGACTAACCGAACTAATAAAGTTAAATCATGATCAGCTAATAAAAACAGTAGAGGATGACCTCTCAAGGTGGAACTGCTTGCCCATATCACTTATGGGGAGGGTTTCCACTGTTAAAATGATGGTTTTACCAAAAGTTAATTACCTTTTCTCAATGGTTCCCATCAGACCATCCTCCACTTGGTTTAAATCACTAGACTCCCACATATCCAGATTTCTCTGGAAAAACAAGCCATCCCGCATTAGTCTAAAAACTTTACAACAGACCAAAGACAGAGGTGGGTTGGACCTGTCAAATTTTAATCAATATTTCTTATGTAATAGGCTGCAATGCATCTCCAAGTGGCTTAATCCAAGTTCTTTGGATGAGCCATGGCTGGATGTTGAGCAAGCATTGTGTGAGGATTTAGTCATCTCTGATTTACCATTCATCAGCTCAACTGTCAAGTCATATAAGTGTTTTAAAAGCATTAACATCAGCTCCAGTTTAACGGCTTGGTGGGAATTCCTGAAAGTAACCAAGTCTGCGCTTATTCCATGTAAGCTCACACCCATCTGGAACAATCCTGACTTCCTGCAAAACAAAAAGATGATAAACTTCCCTCGGTGGAAGAATAAAGGAGTAAAGCAGTTAGAACATATAGTAGAAAATGGAAACTTTCTGCCATTTGATGCAATTTCTTCACGGTATGAATTCAGCAGCACCAAATTCTTAGAATACCACCAACTTAAATCTATCATAAGTAAGAAATACACCACTGATCAACTAAACTTACAGTTACCTATAAGGGTTGCAGAATTCCTAAATCTTAAGGCCCCGAAGCTACTATCCAAAATATACAGATTACTATTGAAGCTAGAAGATTCCATCTCTCTCCCAACTTCTAAATGGGAAGCAGACTTATCCAGCAACTTCAATCAAAATGAATGGTCACAAATCTGCTCAAACACATTCAAAATGACTAAGAATTCAAGCATGCAATTAATACAATTCAAAATTCTACACAGAACTCATTATACAGGACATAGGATGTTCAAGATGGGTCTGTTACACTCACATATCTGTTCACACTGTACTGACAACATGATTGACAGCTACTACCATGCCTTATGGTCTTGTCCACCTGTCCAGAGATTCTGGCTCCAGGTATGTAAAGATCTGTCAGACTGGTTTAAATGTAATATCCCTGCAAACCCCAAATTGTGCCTATTGAGTCACTTAGGTGAAAATAACATAGGGTTTAATTTAGCAAAACCAATCCTCAGCAGCCTGTGCATTGCAAAGAAAACTATCCTTGTGAACTGGAAAAGCAAACAGAATCTGTATATCCAGCAGTTTAGAAATCTGTTATTAGATTACATCAGCATGGAAATGATGTCTGCCTCCTCAAAGGATCAGTCAGTTGAATTTCACTCTCTCTGGTCTCCTGTGATCAGCTCCATCACTTAGTGTAGGGGGGAGAGTGTGACCTCATCCCGCTCGGGGCTGGGGAGTGGCTGGGTGGCTCAGATGGCTATGGGTCTGGGGTGGACCCCTGGACAGGGATCTTGGCTGCTTCATTACTGGGGGGGCTAGGTTTCCAGACCTGGCGGGAGGCCTTGGGTTGATCAATGGTTGGAGTTGCCTTTTGGCGGTGGGGCGAGGTCGCTGGCGGGGGCTGGATCGGCGGGTATTGGCTCCGTGACGGGTGGCCGTGCCGCTGTGGGGTGGGCGGGGTGCGGGTCCTGGGCTCCGGTGCCCGGGGCTGTCCCCTGCTTCTCGGGGATGGGGGGTCGGCCCTGCCGTGGGGGGGGTTGGGCTGACCTGGACCTGCCGCTGCAGTGGGAGCGGGTCCGTGCCCTGGTGCCCGGCAGAGGGACCCGGGCCCAAGATAGTTGAGGATGGGGGGGGGTGCCTGTGTATATATGGGGTGTGTATGGAGGAGTGTAGTGGTACATGAATGTATGGGGGGTAGGGGTGCGTGTATGTGGGAGTGTGTTGAGGCATGTATGTGTGGGGGTGTACGTATGAGGGAGTGCGGTGGTGTATATGCGGGGTTTGTATAGAGGATTGTAGCGGTACATGAAGGTATAGGGGGTGAGGGGTGTGTGTATGCGGGAGTGTGTGAGGGGTGTTGGGGTGGAGGTTTAGGGGACTGTGATAGTACATGAGTGTGTGGGGTGTAGGAAGTGTGTGGTGGTTTATATGTGGGGGGTTTATGGGGAGTGTAGTGGAGCATGAGTTTGTGGGGGGTAGGGTTGTGTGTAAGGGGGAGTGTGTTAGGGCATGTAGGTGTGGGGGTGGAGGTTTTGGGGCGTGTGATAGTACATGATTGTGTGGGGGGTTGGGGTTGTGAATGAGGGAGTGGGTGGTGTGTGTGTGTGTGTGTGTGTGTGGGAAGGGGTAAGGGCTTGTGTGTGGATAATCTGGTGTTAAATGCATGGGAGATAGGGATGTGTATATAGAGGAGTATTGAGATGCATGTGTATGGGGGGTAGTGGCCCGTGTGTAGGGGGGAGTGGGGGGGTGCATGTGTATGTAGGTGTATAGGGGGGTGAAGGGTCATGATTATGAAGGGGGTAGGACTTCAGTGAGAGAAGTGGGGAGTTGTGGTGGTTTGTTCTAGGGTAGGTAGAATGAGAAGGAGTGTTTTGTGATGGGCAGGGGGGTGAGTGGGATGTAGGGTTTTGGCCGTGTATCTGAATGGGTGTGTATGTGTATAGATGTATGTGTGGGTCTGTAGGTGTGTGTGTGTGTGTGTGTAGATGTGTGTGTATACCAGGCTGATGGTGAGGGGGTGTGAATGTGTTGGTGTGTAAAGGAGAAGGGAATGCAACGTGTCTCTGGGTGGGGGCGTCTCCTAGGGGTGTGGGGGCGGTGGGCCCTTGGTCTGTCTCTCCTTCTCCCGCCCCTCCTCTTCTTTGCCCCCCCCCCCCCCCCCCCCCCCCCCCCCCCCCCCCCCCCCACTTTTGCATGTGGTTCGTTGGTGCCTTCTGGGGCCGGTGGCGGCTCCTTTATTGGGGTTGCTGAGGGCCCTGGTTGTTGGGGCAGCTGCCCTTGGCCTGTCCTGGCCTTCGGGGCCCCGGGAATGGGGGACGTGCCTCGTGCCGCAGGTGGCTCATCTTCTTGAGGGAGGCGCGCTTCCCTCGGGACCTAAATCCCCGGACCCCCCTCCTTCCCTTCTTCCACCACATACAGGCAGGGCGTTGGGAGGTGGACACGTTGATCTGGATGGTGAGAGAGGCCATCAAGGTGGTTTCGATCGCTGCACCCAGCATCGGTTCACCTCCCAGTTTTAATTACACTTAGTCAACATAACACAAAAAACACACACTGACAACACATGGACATATTTTGGGGGGCGGGCCATGCAGTGTGCGGTGGGCGGGGCTGCTTTGGTGGTCCCGCTCCCAACATGATGTGGTTACTTCTTCCCAATTTTAATTGCAAACAACACACACTTCACAATCATTCATAAGCTGGGAGGGAGGGGGTGACAATGGGGTCCTGCCACGCCCCTATTTCTGGGGCTGTGCCGGAGGAGTTTGGGCGGGGGAGTGGTGCTGTTCAGGGGGCCTGGGTCTGGGCTGGCCTGGCGGGGGTGGGACTGCTGCTGGCCCTGGGTGGTGCTGGATCGGCTGCATGTGTGGAGTGGTGGGGGGGCATTGACAGGGGTGGGGGGTAGTTGTGGGGCCCTGATCGGGGCCCTTCTATCCCCTGCTCCCCCGGGGGTATCTCACAGGGGACACGTTGGGAAAGAAAGGTGAGGGCGTGCATGAGCCAATGGATGAAGTGGTGACTGAATGTTAGGGTAGAGGGGGGGTGGGGGGATCAGGGTGAAAGAATTTAGGAAAGTGGATGGCCGCTGGGATAGGAGGAAGGGGGGGTGTATGCAGATGGGTGGGGGTGCGTATGTGGGGTTATGTTGGTGGTACAGGGAAGTGATGGGGTGGGTGTACAATGAGGACTGTGAATGTGGATAGAGGGGTGTAGGGAGGTATGTGTGTGTGTAGAGTGGGGTATGCGTGTATGGAAGAATGGGTGATTATAGAGGGAGCAGGGATGTGTGTGTGAGGGGGTGTGTGTGTATAAAGAACGGGGGTAGGAGAGTGTGAGTTTGAGCGTGTGTAAGAGAATGGGTGTATAGGGTGTGTTTAAGGAGGAAGTGTGGATGCGTGTGGGTGTGGGTGGGGGTAGGTGGGTGGGTGCATGTGTGCGTGTGCGTGTGTGTGTGTGTGTGTGTGTGTGTGTGTGTGTGTGTGTGTGTGTGTGTGTGTGCACATGTGTCTGCGTGTGTGTGTGCGTGTGTGCACATGTGTGTGCGTGTGTGCGTATGTGTGTGTGTGTGTGTGTTTGTGTGCGTGGGTGCGTGGAGGGTCTTGGTGCTCGGGGAGCGCTGCTGGTGCGCTGGGGTGCGCCCTGGCTGCCGCTCGGTGGCGGTCTGGGGATCCCGGCCCTCCGTTGGTGTGGGCTGGGCCCTCTGCCTGCGGGGGTGGGGGGTTGCTTCCGGCTCTTGGGGCCGTGGGGCCCGCGCTCTGTCTGCCCTGGGTGGCCGGTGCCTGGCGGGGCCGGTCCTCGCTGGTCCGGGCCTGCTGGGGCCTGTTCCCCCTGACTGCGGGGGACTCTGGCTGGGACCCCCCTCTGCCTCCTCCTGGGTCGGTGCATGGCTGGCTCCGGGGTGGGGTGGTTGGGGTCTGCGCCTGGGGATGGCTGCCGATGGCCCTGGTCTCGGGGGTACTCCTGGCGTGCCTCTTGCCTTTGTGTGGGAAGGGTCACACTGGCATGATCACCTTTTCCGGAACACGTTCCACTCTGCATGTTCTGCATGTGACACAGTCACCGAGTCGTCACGCAGTTTTATTCACTAACAGCAGCTAGTTTTCTCATTTCTGTTTGTTTCTCATTTATATTTAACTTTTTAGATTCATAGTTTAGTTACTATGATCTAAAGTTGGCTTGTATGTGTATGTATTTGTGTTAATACTGGCAAGTGCGTATATGTTTGTACGTATGTATGTGTGTGTATGTTTGTGCATAGAGGTGTGTGTGTATATGTATGTATGTGTATATGTATATGTGTACATATGTATATATATGTGTATATATATATATTATGTGTGTATACGTGTGTGTATATGTATGTGTATGTATGTGTGTGTATGTGTGTGTATATGTATGTGTGTGCCTGTATGTGTGTATGTATACATCTGTAGGTTGTTTTCTTTCTTTTTGTTTTTGGGTTATTTTTTAGTTGTTGTTTTTTTCTCTCCCTTTTCTCTCCCTTTATCTCTTTCCCTTTTCTTATGAGGTGTTTCTTCTCCTTTCTCTTTCTGTCTTTTGTCTGTCCTCTCTGGTCCAGCAGTACAAACTCTACAATTCAAACAACAATACAAAATAAACATAGAAATAAAATAAAAATTCAGAAAGTCAAGGGGATCATTATATCTATAAAGCTTCCCTTGGCAGAGAAAATTTGCTCAGCAGAACACAGCATCCAGACCATCATTCTGCTTGCCTAAATGCTGGACAAGACAAAAAAAAAAAAAAAAAAAAAAAAAAAAAGAAATCATTACATGAGCATGTATATGTAAAAAATATCATTTTTCCAGTCAGCAGTACATGAATATTTACATAATGGTTTAGTTTTAAAACCAGTAAGAGAGAATTAGTTATGAAATTACTTGTTTTAAAATATTGTGTCTGATTTTTGTTTGAGCAGCAAAACCATTTCCCCCTCCATCTTACTGCATGACATAGTTGAAGCACAGTCATAGAAGAAAAATTATTGCTGAGCCAGTGTTTCATGGTGACAGGTACACGGCTCCATTACTCACGTATGGGAACAAGTGTTTATCAGCACCAGACGGGAAAATATTTAAACAGGAGGGTACATTTACCCAAACCCTGTGATTAAACACTTGAGGTTAAAACATAACACATTCCCATCCAGCACAGGCAAGTTCTCTTCCCTCTCATTATGATGAAGCACGTAGATTGTCGATTTCACTCCTTCCCAACTTGCAGTTTATTCCATGTTTGATCAAAAATGTTGGGAATGTAAAATCTAAATGAAAACAGAATACAATCCTTGACTCATTTTTTAATTTGAAATGATGATTCGTTCACTATATAGTCCACTAAATACTCTGATAACTATGTTGAGGTATTATTCATCTGAGAGTTTTCTTTTGTCTAATAGTGCATAAAAACTTGTCACACAGTGCATCAGAAGAAGCACAATATACTGATGTTCTACAGTCAAGCTAATGGAGAGTGCAAAAACTGTTTAGGCTTGTCGCTAAACGTCACAAACACCAGTTGCTGTTGTGTTTTGTCATATATAATTGTTGTTTGTTTGTGTGTGTGTGTGTGTGGGGGGGGAGATAAGTTCTGGATTTTGCTTATGAATGTTTCTGCATTTGCTTGAGTTTGAACTTTTATTGAAATGTGCTAACAAAGCTCGTAGAACATTTTGCCCTAAAGCTTCATGTTTTCTTCAGACAGTATTGCATTCAACTACATGTAATGCTTTATTTTTAAATCACTGTACTTTGTTTTGTGTATTTGGAAGAAGGTCTCAGAAATTTGTGTAAAATATTGTATATTTCTCAACTCCAAAATAAGTGCCAAAAACTCCCATGTAAAGTGGGGAAAATGTCTGTATTTGCACATGCATCCCCCTTATTTGTCCTTGTTTCACTGACTTCACTGAACCTGCTTATGAAGTTTCATTTAAACTTCAGCAAATGACAATGACAAATTGCAGAACATTTCAGGACAACTTTTATATAAGAAGTGCCCTTTTTTTTTTTAAAAAAAAAAAAAAAAAATGCAATAAATAGAAACATAATGAAACAGATAAGACAATGTTTTTGGGTTTTACATAATATCCAAAATGCCTTTTAGTTTGAATCTGTAAAGTAAGATGCAACCATCTGGATTAATTAAGAATTGAAGATTTAAATACCAGAGTAATTATTTACTCCATAAGTTGGTTACAGTATCTGGAAAGGATTTAAAACATCACTTTATTTCACCATTTGGCAGCAGCTGTTTGTAGCCAGTTTCCATTCACCTAATGTCATTCCATGTATTTAAAAATACTCTCGGATGGACAGAGAGACCACTGTGTTGCAGATCTATGTGGTTATGTATTGCCAGGCTTGTTTTCAGTGAGACAGAGCCCAGCCTGATTTTTCATATCCCTTAGGTCTGCCGAGGGGAGACCAGACATTGAGGTTGAAAGTAGGGACGAATGTAAGGAAGTGGTTTAGGTTATAGAGGTTGAGCTTTTTTCCTCGTGTGTGGTGTATCCACGGGAAAAAAGGGGAGAAAAAAAACACGGGGGTGACTGAGCCATATGAATTAAAGCTGAAAGCAGTGGTTTGACTGGGAAAAACAAAATTCCTGACATCTCCGCAAAAGTGAGACAAGAGTTTGATTTCCAGTCACAACAAAATCAACAAACCTTTGAGGTTTTCAAAACGCAGCAGATTTGGTCTTAAGCCTTTGACCATGTAAACTGAGTGTGGAAGTTTCAACACAACAGCTGAAACACCAAACTCTACAAAAGGAGTTTTAGATTTCAAATTTTTTTAGGGTTTAGATAAACTGCAAGGTCACAATGTTTGCACTAAACAGCAAAGAAAAATACTGGGTGCATTACAGTGATGCTTGCAGCTGCAGTATGTCATTAGTGCATCATTTTCCACTCAGACATGCATGTGTGCGCTCAAACACACACGCACGTTCATATATCTGAATTCCTTTGCCTTTCAGGGTGCTCCCAGCTGCTGTACTGAATAATAAACCCCAAAACTTCAACTGTGCGTAACACATTCTGCTAAAACTGAATTCCCTGTAAACTTCCACTGGTTGTTTTACACACCCAAATTGGTATTTTGTGTGGCACACACATAATTACATGTTTGGTTGGTAAATCAAGAACTCTAGCAAGCCCTGGGCTCTGAAGGCTTCCCTCAAACTATAGCCTTGAGAAAGCTATTAATATCCCCTGCAGACTCAGGCAGAACGATCTGCTTTGACGTTATGGTGCAAGACTGCAAAGCAACAGCTCAAAAGTACATCACACTCATTTCATTTTATCAGATTAATTGCATCCAGTAAAGGTTTTGTTAAAAAAAAATGAATAAAGTAGCCATGCTGTCTAGACTTAAGCTAAAATGGGATATAATTTAGTTTACAAATGGAGCTGAACAGTGAGGTGTAGTTTTTAGGACTGATGAAGTTAACTGGATCAGCTTTTTTTAAACAGTTTCCTGTAGCTTTGCTGGATTGCTTTTAGTCCTGGTGCAGAATATGGTGAAGTTTTTCAAATGCTGAATATTTATATAGCCACAAAAAAGCAAAGATAACAAAGACATGTATCCTCCTACTGACTTGAAAAAGGGTGTTGGTCTGAACACATGCGGAGACTGAGGGGCATGTAAATAGACACATACACAGACACGCAGTGTTTTTCCCACTTACTCTCCCTCCCCCTTTTTTCCTCCCCCTCACATCTGGATTGCTGGCAGGCACCAGTTCCTGTGCGTGGTGCGTGTATTTTAGCAGGGGACTCAGTTTTAGGGTTGGGCAGGTTCTAGTGTGTAAATCTGATCAGCTCAAGAATGAACTAAATTGTTGTGCAAAATACAGTTATTTCTGCTTTAATTTCAGGGTTTGGGGTGGTTTGGAAGACAAGCACTTTGATTCAGCAGCACGACAGCAAGTTTAACAAATATTTGATTTATATTTACAGAACTTTTGGATAATGTTATGCAGGCCAAGGACATTCAACTTCATCATTACACTAGGTGATAGGGGAAGATCCACAGATCACTGAAAAAAATACAATATTTCTCGTTCATGTTAATGCTCTGAAGTTTTCTTTTAGATTTCCTGCAACCAGACCCAAGTTTTAACCATGTCATACTCGTGTGGGTTGTTGAAATGCAAAATCATGAGTGAGGAGGAACTACGTGGGAGGAAATATGTGCATGAGGTCAAACTCAGATGGATCGTGTTTTTCCCCTCCAAAAGGTAGGATTTACTCTAGAGACATATAGTTAATTTTCATTGTCTCCAGATAACACTCCCACATGCTCATTTTCACACTATAATTCAACATTTTCTAGGCTATATGTTATGAACAATTTATGTATAAATCCAAGCTTTTTGCCAGTATGTGATCTTTTTTACAACAACCAGAACATCACTAATCAGAGGTTTTTAAATCCGACCCAGGCCACTTTCATATGGGATCCTAAATCAGACACAAGTCCAATGTTTGTCAAGACGACCTCATTCTTATCAGAAATGTGACATTTCATGTCACATTTCATCAGAATTTTGCTTCATTAAGGTAAGATATACATTACTGCTTTACCCCAAATGAAGCAAGATGTGGCAAAAGAAAATGTAACAACCAACAAAACAATAATCTATTATAATTTAGTTGAATCTGATTAGATAACAACTTGAAGATTGAGGCACACACACTGGCATGTGTAGCATCCATATTTGCTTCTGGAAGCAGTAAACACACTGTTCTGCGTGTGACATCATGTCTTCTGTCTGCAGGAGTTTTATTTTATGTCAGAAATTATGTGAACAGCCATATAAAGAAAATAGGAAATCAACAAAAAAAAAAAAAATTGAATTGCAATGTAAACAGTCTGGATCTCTATATGTGTGTGTGTGTGTGTGTGTGTGTGTGTGTGTGTGTGTGTGTGTGTGCATAGCAGAAAATATGTTGTTGTTGTTATATCATCATTTAAAAGCCTGTATTTATCATATGAAAATTTTATTAGTTTGTTGGGGTTCTTATTCCTGGAACCATAAATCTAAATTATTGCAAGTGGTTGATATGACATGTTAGCCTATACCTTTAATATTCAAAATGCATTAATCACCCATGCCAAAAGTAACACTTGTGTGTAAACAGCAATAAAAACATGCTAGAAAAAAGGAATACACAAACAAAATTTGGGAAGTTAGCTATTAACCTCTAGTATAAAAAGTGAGTCACAAAATCTTGTTTATTGAAAACTTGGAAAGTTCAAAGGCTTCACAGTTGGCCTAATTCAAGAGGGATGAACAGCAAAGAAATGCTACCCTAAAACTCCTTGTTAATTTGACATTGCTGTGACTTGTTCCATGAAGTACTTGATGAAAAGAGGATAAATTAAAGTATGTGTGCACTGGTGCTGATTCACACAGTCATCACCGAGCAATTACTCTTAACCTCAAGCAAACATCAGATCAACCCGCGTAGAGAAAAACAGGTTGTGCAGAAGGATCATTGGTGGGTCCATGAGAAGTCTAAGCTTCACTTTCTGCTTCAGGTAGTCATCTCAACAACCCTCAATTTATGCACTTATATGTTTGTGTTTTTACCTTTGGAGTTCCCCAGAGGACAGTTATGTAGTGCATCATCTAGGAGGATGTGTCTTGGCATGGAAAAGGTGACTGAATGTTTGTAGTTTTAACATTTACCCTAATTCCTCCTAGACAGCTGTGGCTTACACACTGATGAGCCACTCAGCGATACATGGGTTTGTTCAAGAATGTGTATGAGTATTCTTGCAACGTTTTGGGCATATGAAGTATGGGATCATAGAAGATTGCTGGTCCGAACGAGCGCGTGCGTCGCGCTGGAGGTTCCACCCCGATGTGACGTCATTGCAATTGAAGAAGTCTGGGATCTGAGCTCCAAACTCAGCTGGACCAGTCAGACAGATCTGTACGGAGGTTCGCTCTCAGCATCCGACCGATCCAGCGAGAAGGTTAAAAGGTAAAGTGTCTTACTTATTATTTAACGCATCTAAATTACACAGAAACAGAAACGAGGCAATATAATTGTTTCCGCTGATTGCAGATCTGGGAAAATTTTAGCTGGAAGATTTAAACTTTTATGACACTGACACAGGACTTAATGATTTTATTTGTCAGTCGTTTATGACAAAAAAAAACAAACAAACAAAAAAGCTTGCATTTCTAATAACCCCATCTCTGCAGAGTGTGGGAAGCCTTCAGTGCAGACAGTTTGATGTTTGGATTGAGTAGTTTTGATCAACAAATTCCGTTCCCATTTCTTGCTATGATGGAAGTTTTACGCAGAGGTGACTATTATGCGCATTTTTTGCGCATTTTCCTTGCACATGTCGAACTGTTGTAGAGAGCGCTTGTTTTATTTTAATATGCAGCTCTGAGAAAGTGGACAATTTTATTTTAAATATAAATATTTGTCTTTGTGTCGTTCGTGCTTCGATGGAAACCGCAGCCCAGACGAATGAAGCAAGTTTGAGGTTGTCACTGAAAGAACTAGGAATATTCTGGCTTTGTTTTTTATTGGCTACTACAAATGGGGTTTTATGTTTTTTAAAGTGTTTTTTAGTGTGGACTATATCTTGAGTTGTAATTCAGGTTATCAGATTTTCTTTTTTATTTTGTTGAGGGGAAAAAGTTGAGAAGTTTACCAATTACTTTTGTTTTGTTGCAGGTTTAAAGACAATGATGGAGCTAATGACCACTTCCCCTTTTTTCAATTCTACCTATGAAACCTGGGAGAATAGCTCATTCTATGGTGACGAGTATGACGGCGGCGATGATCATGGTGATACCGATGAACATGCTGAGCTGAGACAGTCTCTTAACATCATGTCCCTGATTGTTTACTGCCTGGCGTTTGTCCTCGGTGTGCTCGGTAATGGAGTGGTAATCTGGGTGACTGGCTTCAAGATGAAGAAAACTGTTAACACGGTTTGGTTTCTCAACCTTGCTGTGGCTGACTTCCTATTTACAGCATTCCTGCCTCTGAGTGTGACATACACAGCTATGGATTTCCACTGGCCTTTTGGCAAGTTCATGTGCAAGCTGAACACCACCATAAGCTTTCTCAACATGTTTGCCAGCGTCTACATCCTGGTAGTGATCAGTGCGGACAGATGCGTGTCAGTGGTGTGGCCCGTCTGGGCCCAGAACCATCGAAATGTACGCAAGGCTTCCTGTGTGAGTCTGTGTGTTTGGCTGCTGGCTTTGATTCTCAGCTCTCCGTACTTCATCTTCAGGGACACTGGGTCATCTTACGACGACAAAAACATCATCAACTGTTTCAACAATTTTGCTTTCTCTGAAGATGATGAAACTCAATCTGTGATTCAGTTACGGCTTTCACGCCATCAAGCCATGACCATCACCCGCTTCATCCTGGGCTTTGTTGTCCCATTCAGTATCATTGTCTCCTGTTACGCTGTCATAATCCATCATCTTAGAAGAAACCGCACCCTGGCCAGCCAATCCAGTCGACCCTTTAAAATAATTGCTGCCATCATCATCACTTTCTTCTTCTGCTGGGCTCCTTTTCACATCATGGGTCTTATTGAGTTAGTACATCATACAGCAAATTTTTCAAGTGAAATATTAGACCACATCATCACCATTGGGGTCCCTATCGCAACAAGCCTGGCCTTCCTCAATAGCTGCCTGAACCCACTGCTGTATGTGTTTATGGGTCAAGATTTCAAAGATAAAGTCCGTAAATCCATCCTGAATGTGCTGGAGACCGCCTTCCAAGAGGAGGTGTCTCGCTCTTACACATATACAAACTCAATGGTCACAAGTCGGAGTAAAGACAAGTCAGTATCTGATGTTGAGGTGTGAGGCTTTTACTAACTGAACTAAATATCTTAACTGTACAGACTACATGATAATGTATATACCAAATTATTATTTTTCTTTTTTAATATCTGTTTTGTTGTTGTTGTTTTTACTATTGTTGTTCTTTGTTTTGTTTTTTGCTTGCTTTGTTTTTGGACAAAGAATAACATGTAAGAATTTAAGATATTTTAGTCTGATATGACATGAATTACAAATTAGAAGCATTGTCCCTTTCCTTCAAAATCTAAGTGTTTTAATGTACAATTTAAAATCCATGTTTCATCTGACCAACAATCAAGTTTAGGTAGCCATTTTTTAAGGATATTTTCTTTTTTAATTACCTGTACTGACTAATCAACTGTCAGATTTGATTTTAACTTTTATGTCCACTACTCAAATACACAAGCATTGTATGGTATATGTGGTTTATTGTTGTACATCTTTATAAAAGCTGGATTCTTATGTAATCAATATATAACCAAACCAAAAATGGTTCATTTTTTTCCTATCCATTTTCTCATCTTCAGTGGTTCCTCTAAACGTCGAATATTTTCATGATGATGATTGTGCCTCTTACTATAACCATGATGATAAATAAAATAACCTTTGATTTATTCCCTTTTCTGTCCATTTTATACATCTTATTATCACCACATGAGTGCACAGAACAGCTTCTTTCCCAGTTCTACACTGGGATCAGAACAAAGTGATCTTAGTGTTTTGGTGGCACGTCTGTGGAATGCAATTATTTCTGCAGGCCAGTAGGTAAAGCTATTTACTATGGAAGCATTTTACAGTTTTAACACAGTTTGATATGGTACTTTTATGAAGACATCATTTAGTGTGCTGTAGCTTTGTTTTTCTGTTCAAGTGTTCTCCTGTCAGTTTGGAAGAAAATGGGTAAATGACAGTAATGTCAAAGTCTGTTCATTTAAATCAATTTAAAATAGTCTTATTTCGTTTTTTGTCTCATAGCCCCGAGTCTTTGCTGACATTGTGTTTTGGCCACAACTGGTTTTGCTCTGACTGTAATACCAGTAATAGCTGAGCTACAGTGTATTTCCGCAGACTAAGGTGTTGTCCTGACCGAGCACTGATGTTTACAGGTTTGTGTACAGGTTTTAAAAAATTATACTTGATCTCTATATCTAACTAGTAGTGTGTCTTAGCGTGCTTATTTCTACTGAAGATTTAATGACTGTTTTAAAAGGTCAAATGCTTCAGAGGTTAATTACAGCAAAATTATGAGAGATTACACAAAAAAACAATTGCTGGTAGATTTCTTATTTTTTCTCATTAAGCCTTTGTAGTGAAGACAAAACAGAGTTTCTTCTAAGGAACAGCATCAAGCAGATCTCCTGAACTGTGCAAGCACTGTCAGAAAAATCTAGTGGCCACACATTCATTGCCATGTAATCCAAAGTTTGTGACATTTGTGGGATATCTATCTTTCCAGTTGGTAAGTAAGACTGATTGTGAATGCTGTTGTACAAATGAAACAGACAACAGGTGGAAATGAGAAGCCATTAGTAAGACAACCTTTTATAAAGTAATGGTCCCAGTCTTCGTCCTTTCAAGCTGGTCACATTTGCATTGTCCAAGTGGGTTTGCTGTCTCTCCCAGAACAGTGTATAGACATGCAGGAGATACCAGGAGATGTGGAGGGGACTGTTGGAAGACAACAATCCAGCAACAGGACTGCTATTTTAAAGGATACTTGTTTTTTTTTTTATTAACATGTACTGATTGATCAGTACAGGAATTGAGTTCTTTCTGATGCATGACGATGCTCGGCCTCATGGGGCTGGCATGTGTCAGCATTACTTGCCAGAATGATAGTTTGTCAGGTGTACCACAAAGCTTACACTTCCTATTACTCTACATCTCTATATCTCTACAGAGCGTGGGAAGCCTTTACAGTCAGTTTGATGGTTAGACTGAACAATTTTGCTCAACAAATTCTGTTCCCATTTTTTGTGTTGATGGAAGTTTTATGCAGGGGTGAATGTTATGTGCATTTTGCTTGCACATGTAGTTGCAGACTGCAAGTGGTTTGTTTTTATATGCAATTCTGGGAAATTGAACATTTATTTTAAACAGAAATATTTGTCTTCATGTCCTGCATGCTACAATGTAAACCGTGTCCAGACTATAGAGACAAGTTTGAAGTTGTCATTGAAAGAACAAAAAATTTTCTGTTTTTGTTTCACAGAATTTTTTTCTTTTTTTTTTCCAAAATAATATGGAATTTCTGTGATGGACTGGCAAGCTGTCCAGGGTGTACTTTGCCTTTCGCCCAAAGCCAGCTGGGATAGGCTCCAGCTTCCCCGCGACCCTGAATTAGAATAAACGGTTTAGAAAATGAATGAATGAATGAATATGGGATTTTACTTTACAAGGTATTTTGTAGTATGGACTATATCTTGATTTGTAACTCAAGTTACATTTTCTTTATTATTTTGTTTAACCTTTTGTGAAAAATATGAGAAATTTACTTTTGTTTTGTTGCAGGTTTAAAGACAATGATGGAGATAATGACCACTTCCCCATTTTTGTTTTGTTCTTTGTTTTTGTTTTTTTTTTTCTTCCTTTGGTTTTTTTGTTGTTCCTTTTTTGTTTTTACTTTTGTTTTGCTTTGTTTTGTTTTTTTGACAAAAAAATATAAGGTAAGATTACAGCTATTTTAGTCTGATATGACATAAATTACAAATTAGAAGCATTGTTCCTTTCCTTCTGCCTTCTGAAACATGGAAGTATGACCCTCTAAGTGCTCCACTTACTATAAAGCAAACTGAGTCAAAATCTGAGTGTTTAATGTACCATTTAAAAATCCATTTTTCATCTGACAAACAATCAAGTTTAGGTAGAAATTTTTTAAGGATATTTTTTTAATAACGTACTGATTGATCAGTACATGATATATGTGTTTTTTTGTTGTACATCTTTATAAAAGTTTGATTATTTTGTAATCAATATATAATAAAAACCAAAAATGCCAGAGTCCGGACACACCATGGAGAACATTCTGCTGCCTGCAACATCTACCAGCATGACCAGTTGACAGTGATGGTCTGAGGGGACATGTCCTTTGAGGGTCATACAGACCTCCATGTGTTGGCCAGAGGAAGCCTGACTGGGAATTGAGTTCTTTCTGATGCATGACGATGCTCGGTTCCATGTGGCTGGCATGTGTCAGCAATTCCTGCATGAGGAAGGCATTGACTGTGGACTTGTCTGCCTGAATCCATCCAATTCAGCACCTCCTAGGGCATCACGACACCAGGTTGGACCACAGACTGTCCAGTAGTGACTGATGCTCCACTGCTATGATTCAGGTCTAGAAGGAGAAGATCTGTCATCTCAACAAGATCATGCCCAGAGTCTTACAGGCACATAGAGGCCATACATAGTGCGAATTTTGCAATCCCTCTTCACAACTAAAAGGACACATGCCAACTGTTGATCAAGTAAGTGAGTAAACCTTTATTTATTGCACGTTTCAAGACAAAAAAAAAAGTCATTCAAAACATAAAAACCTTTAAGATAATTGCAGCCATTATTACTTTCTCTGCTCTCTCTCATCATGCATAAGATTAAACTTGTTAATTTCACTGCAAATAAAACCAAAGTCAAGCTGTCCAAAATCAATCCTCGAGGGCCACTATCCTGCATGTTTTTAATGTACCTTTGTTCCAGCACCCTTAGCTCATTAAATGGATGTAGCAGCCTATGAAGTTCTGCATTATGAATAGTTTGAGTCAGGTGTGTTGGAGCAGGGAAGCATGGAAAACCTGCAGGATTGTGGCCCTTGAGGACTGAAACACCTCTGACCTGAGTTAACCTTTTGCACATCATCACTATCAGGAAACCATTAGTCACCATTCTGATCTTTACAGTTGCCCAAAAGCATATTGTTTTTATGGGTGTTTCATAAAACCCACAAATTCTCTCTTTTTTTTCCAGGAAGATGAAATCTGTTCTCACATAAAGTCAATTAACTGCAATCACAGCAAAGATAGGTTAGGATGAAAACTTTCATTAGCCTAGTTTTTTTTTCCCCCTTTACGTCTCACAATTATCCATTTCAAACTGATGCTGCTTCATATATGTTTTTAATTGCACCTACATGCAATTGAAGCAATTAAGAATTGAGAAAAGGATTTATTAGAAATAAAGGATGTGGTGTCCGAGATATCCAGAAGCTCGAAACCAGAGGTTCACTGCAAAGATATGTGAGCTGAGTTTCAAGAGATTTCTAGAAAGTGTAGAATTTTACTACTAGTTAAGGGATGTAGATTGTCTGGGTGATGTCAGGAGATCCAGGAGGGAGAGGGCCTGTGATGGTGGATTGTTGGAGGGCAGAACAGGTTCCACAGAATGGTTTGTGTCCAGATCCGGAGGGCTGCCAGTAGTTGTTAGGATTATCAAGTGGTTGGTTATGGCACAGATGATTCTTCGAAAAGACTGCTGGACAAACACAAGGAGCTCAGGAGGATCCAGGTGGCTGATATCACTAGGGAAAATGTACAGAGATTCAGTTAGTAGCACTAGAACACAGGGGTACTAAAAGAGACCACAGGAGCGCTTGGGTTTTACAACTAGGCTGAAGCGATGAAGGACTGGGAGCCAGCTCCAGATATAGTGCAGAGGGATGACAACAAATCCTCTACAGCTGTGCAGGATCAAACACATGTGGGCCATGGCGAATCACCCTCCAAAAGACGTCTGGCACCCTCTGTAGGACACTGAAAAACATTGCGCCCCTAGGGAACCCAGATCTCTGACACCAGCTAATCATTTTAATTATGAGCTGTTTGTTTTTAAGTGCTTCTTATTGCAGCACAAAACTGATGTTCCAATATAATATGATTTCTTATTTCAGCTAACTTTTTCTGATAATGGTAGTTGATTTTTTTTTTCCTCCAGAAGGTCTTTTTGGCAAGCTGTTAAATTTAGTGCATGAAGGGAGCACCATGAAACCACTTAAAAAGAAATAACAAGCCACTTCCTTGACAAAAGAATAAGTCAGCTACAAAATCACAATGGTTTGTTTACAATTATTAAATGAGCAAAAGCATAATATCTGTTATACTTTTTCCACAAATAATATTAAATTTAAGGATAAGCGGCAGAAGATGGATGGATGGATGGATGGATGGATGGATGGATAAATTTAAGGATAAAATTAAAGAATGTAATTTTCCTACATGAAGGGTTTGCTCTGTTATATGTATTCATGCAATACTGAATTAGCTGTTTGAAAAGTGGTTAGACACAGCGTTGTGGAAAACCGAACAAACAAAAAAGGTTTTTTTAAAAGCTTCCACTGAGTACAGCAATAAAATAAATCTCTGTTTTCTTTTGCCTAAAAAAAAAAAAAACACAGATTAAGTCTCAGTTTAGGAATCGGCTGAAAATAGTAATAATTAGTTTATACGGATATTTTAAGTCTTTGAGTTCTCTAGTTTTTCCACTATGTGTTTGCATTTTTTAAGATCATAAACTTACATTTTTGACCAGCAAATGAAGATGTTCAATATGCTCCACTTTACATGAGAAGCCATGAACAACATTTTGTATAAACATGTTTCCTGTACACACTTTATACATGGAAAATTTTGGGGGAAAAAATGTATGGAAAATCCTTTCAACTTTATGTATATATGAAAGGGTTACTTGAGTAAAAACACAACAACTGATGAATAGTTAGTATGCTGTTACTGTGTTTGCTTTTGTTGTAATAATCAGTTCATTACTTGCTGAAACCTAGATTTTTTTTATTTTAAAAGTTTCACATGTAATTTACATGTCCCATCCTTTTTTTGTGTGTGTCCCTATGCTGTACCCCTGGTGTTCAAGATTCATATATCATGTTGTTTATAGAGTTACAGGGCTTGGACTGCAGCTGGCAGATGTCTTCAGATTGTTCAGCACAATAGAAAGCATTAAAAGTGGTTTATTGTGAAATCACTTTTTGACACACAGCTTTCCACTACCTTTGTACTTATTCCATGCAGCGTCATGATTTTGCCACTAGGTAGTTTTTGAATGGCCTTGGTGATCCTCGGGTACTACAAGCCCTCCAGGCCCCTCGAGTCCTCTAATAAGTGACTTCCACAAACTCCACACATTTTAACAAAGACTCATGGTAAGTCTTCTTTTTGTTTTTATGCGCCACATTTGTGGAACAGTCTGCCAGAGGATTTGAGGACCGTGAATACTGTTAAGGTTTTTAAAAGCCAGCTTAAGACCCATCTTTTTAACCAGGCTTTTAATTAAATATTGTTAAAAGTCCGTGCTCTGACAGAGACTGCATCACCCATAGTGCACCGGGGCTTCTTGTAGTTCCACTTTGTCGCCACATAAGTTTGTCTTGTGACGCGGCAGCACACCTGTAGCATATTAAGTGGCTAGTGCCATCTGTGTTGCATCCTGTGTTAGTGTGGGTGTGAGAGTTCCGTGTGCGTTCTTTCTATGTAAGTACAACGTATGAATGAAACGTATGTTTATTTCAGCTATAACCTGACGTGATCATAAGCTTCATTTTAGTTTCTGCTACACCTCACAGCTAAACTGCATGTGTGCATGTTAGTTGTCGGCTTAAATAATCAGTCACATTGAGTACAGTTCCAGTTATAACCTTAAACCTGTAAATGATCATTTCATTGGCAATCTGTCGGTTCTGTTATGTTTGATTGTTTAGAGAAATGATTCATTACATTTTATTTGTTGGGTTGGAGCTCCCTCTGCAGGATTTCTGTAGTACTGCGGGTCATTTTCTGTAGTATTGATGTGTATGGGATTGCTAATCTCCAGTTATTTATGTATCCATTTGTTCTTTCTGTTGCAGATAACCACACATACATTTACCCATATACACCCCCATACACATATATGGATATGCCGGCCATTAACAAGTTGTTGTATGCTTGTACCTCCTTGCTGAACCTTCAGTAAACTGATCTGCACTGCACTGCTGGAGTTTGCCTGTTCCTTCTGACCGAGGACGATTCAGTTGACGCACTGTGGAATATCAGCTGTGACATATACATCCCTTTAACAAATATATTTCTAGACATTTTTCTTATGACATTCACTTGACAAAAGTTATTTATCTCTGTTATTGCATTCTATAGGGGATGTGTTTTATTGACTTATTAATTCATCCAGTGTTATGTATAAACTTTGAATTTGAGCTTGTAACTAGAGCGACTTTCTGATACTTTCCACTACTTTTAATTTCTAAGTTATCACTATACAATTTGTTTTAAATACAATCCTATGTGGAATTATAAACATTAATTTATATGTATAGACACATTTTAGCAAACGTGACTGTAATTTTTTCTCAGTTTTATTATTATTATTATTATTATTAATAATAATAATAATAATAATAAAAATAAGAAGAAGATTAATATTAATAATAATATTATTAATATTATTATTAATATCAATAATAATATTAATATTATTAATAATATTAATAATGATATTAATAATATTAATATTATTATGAAAAGTTCTGTTGAAGCTTTTCACTGTTTGGCACCCTGTAGTCTGCGATGGACTGGCGAGCTGTCCAGGGTGTACCCCGCCTCTTGCCCAGAGACTGCTGTTATAGGCTCCAACTTCCCCGCAACCCTTGATTGGACGAAGCGGTTAGGATAATGTACAATGGACGGCACCCTGTAGTACCGGTATCTTTACGGATAGTAGGCTACATTGTGCTGCGTGCAACCACTAGGTGGAAGAAAAATGCTCTAAGTTAAGCAGAATTAGCGATATGGTGAGGGAAAATAAAAATGCAATTACCTTGGTCTATGTTGTAAAATCAATCTGTTGTTTTAGACGAAGTGAATAAAACAAATAAATGAATGTATTGAATCACGGTTAGATGGGTGGCGGTATTGCGCCCTACAGTACATTGAAAGCAGCAGCAGAAGAAGAGGAGGCGGCGGCGAAAGAGGGAGGGAGACACCTCGGCCTGTGGCAGTCAGCAGCTGTGGGCCTTTCGTGAGATTTGAGGGGTGCTGCACATAAATAATCACTGTATTTGGAAATATTTTGTACTTTTATGGTAAGTCCTTACTAAGCTGACTGTTCTACTAATCTGTCAGACATATAAACATTTGCAATGATGGGTTAAAAAACCACATTATGCCCACCACGGCGTTGCATCGTTAGCTAACAGTAGCTAACCTTAGCCAATGTGACCACGATAATAGCTCACAATGAAAGGCAGCAAAGGCTCAACAATTTACCGGCATACTGGAACCAGTTGAGCCTCGCTTTATTTACGCTAAAGGTAATGTGTTTTAATATTGCAATCCCATGTTGGTGCAATCAGTTGTTTGGTCAGGGTTTTAATGTGTACAGGAAGCGTAATTTTGGTCTTTGATTACATTCCAGTGGAAGTTAAAAACATTTTCATGGCGTATTATAATCCTTAAATGAAGTCCCTGTTGTGATCGTTAAAAACAAAGAAAACAGTAGTTACTCTGACAGAAAAGCTTCAGAAAAAATTGGACATTGTCTCCGGTTTTGAGTTGACTGACGATTTTACACACACACACACACACACACACACATATATAACGTAGGATATTATTGGAACTAGTTTGCATTGCTGATAGTAAAGCTTTTGTGTCTGACAGCTGGGACAATATGCATGCTAATGATGCTAACTTGCATGTTTTTTGTTTTTATGTTTCCTTGGATTGGATGCAAAGTAAAACTCAGTATAGTGTAGTAGTAGTAGTAGTAATAGTAATTTATATGCATCACTAAACTGACGTAATTGTTTCATCGATGGGGTTTTCCTTTGTATAGATTTTATTAAAATGAACCATACGTGTTCATGGTGCCTTTAATTCTACAGTGGTGTATTTTAAGGAACACGGTTGTGTCATGTAAACAGTGAAAATGAATAGAGTTGCAGATTATTCTTCATTCTTTATTTTCAGCACAGTCAAAATTAGTCCATTTTAAATTAGTCAAAAGTAACTTATGATGCAGTAATGTAAAGTTCCTGATCATTCTTGTTGCATTTGTTGGCAGGTATTTATTTAGTTGTTTTTTTTTATGTTTTATTTCTTTTCTTTTTTTTCATAACCCAGTTTAAAGATGCATTTATCCCAGCTAGTGGACAAGATTGTGGTAAGAGCTTCACATCTGTTACTGTAAGTGTGTCATGCTTATTTACAGAGATTGACGTAAATATAAATGTGTACTAATTTTGAGATTTATTGCCAACCTTTGAGGGGGCAGCTGAGCCCAAAAGAATAAATGGCAAATTTGAATTAATTAGTTACATTTCTTGCCCAGTCCGAACTTTAAGCTGATATCACTATCTATCGCCATCAGGACAGATGCCACATCTTATGTTGAATGATTGACCCTGGAAAAAACACAACACGCCAAGATGTAACATATGGGTGACTATTATATAGAAGAAATTATTGAAGAATGGTGCCAAACCAGGTTACCCACAGTCTGAGTTAGCTGTTAATGTGTTTACCATTAGCATCTTCCTCAATCTCATCTTTTAATTTTTTCCCAATGACTGTGGGTATTCCCTGTTCAGTAACTGGCACTAATGGATAAATTTTCCCAATGTCCCCAAAGTAAAGAAGCCTTTTACAAATTCATAATGTAATTACTTGTTCCTTATTCCATTTCTGGTATTTTCTGAAAACGTTATCAAAATTTGTCCATAACAGTTGAAGGTAACTGGTAACGGACTCCCGGACAGAAATCTGCTACCTTGGCAAGATCTGTGGTTTTAATATCCATTTTAGTTTCAAGATATTTTGATCTGAAATTTTTTTTTAATTCTTTATGTGAAGCTGAAAAAGATACTAAACTCAAAGTTGAACGTTTTTAGATGTTAAATAGACAGTTGGTTTTTTTTTTACACTGAAAATCTGTTTTTGTATACTTTTTTTTTTCTTGAAAACCATATTTCTTGGAACCATATTGATGGATAGACCTAATGATGGTATTGATTCTGGGAGAGCTTTAATCCTATGTTTGAGAAAAATAACTATAGAAGTAACAATTGATATTTCGCTTTTGTGGGATGTGGACAGCGTTCTCGTTACTGCAGTGAGAAAAATACTGTTCAAGAGTGAGTGTTACACTTCCTGGTAGAGTTAAAAACAAAAAAACATGCTTCTTTATTTGTGACTGATTTTCATGTGGGTTTTTTTTTTTGTTTGTTTGGTTTTTTTTGTTGTTTTTTTTCCCTCCTCCCCACACACTTTTTCCACGGTGCTGGCGGAAGTCCACTCACCTCTTTGTGTGTGTATTGATCTTTGTGTGTTTGCATCACAGCAAAACTATGTGAGCTTGAAACAAAGCAGCTCTGACATACTTCAGACTGTTCTAATAAGAAAAACTCAGTATAAACTGCAGTGTAAACCTTCTTGACTGAGACTTTGAATTATGTTGTGGCTTGTTGTTAAACCAGATCAAAATAACATAACTTGAGCTGGTAGGCAGGGCAGTAAGGAGAACCACTGTATCAGCATTTTAAAGTCGTGTAAATAACTTTTGTGAGAAAAAAAGGTAAATGCAAATTGCATTATTTTTTTAACACCTTATTGTTTCTGTAATTAATTTATCGTAATTAATTCACTAAAGTCCCCACCCCTGTTAAGGTGTAGTTTATAATTACGATTGATTAATTATGGAAACTATAACATGTTAAAACAAATAGTGCATTTTAATCGCTGAGCCTTTGTCACAGCACAATTTCCTGGTACACCTATTACTCTGATGCGCATGGTACCTCTGCTACTTATCTTAGCTACATTGGTGCTATATTTGATATTTCAGACCCTTCAGTGAGTAGATTCAAAGACAAACCGAGCATCAACAGGACTAGCACCTTTGTCTGGTGGTATGGCAGACTTTTGGTGAGTAGCATTAAAAGAATATGTAGTTGTCTCTTCTCCATAAGCAACAACCCCTTCTCTCCCCCCTCCCTTGTCCTAAAGAATACACAGGTAGATTGGTCCTCATGCAGTTCCACTCTGCTGTTAGAGCAAGAGGTGATCAGACTGAAGTTGCAACTGATCCTGCCCTGGTTTACTGTCAGATATTAATGTCTATTATTATGGATGAATCATTTATAATGTTAGAATAACTGGAACTTGTTGTAGACTCTTGATAAGAGAACTATTGGAGCTGCAGCTGTTAAGTATATGAAATCGAATGTTTTCTATTTTTTATTTTTAAAATTAAATGCATTTTCTAGACATTAATAGAGCTTGAGTTTACAGTATTAATATCTTTTTCTGTTATTTGATTTAATCATCCCATAAAAACCATTTAAATGAAAAACATTTTGCTTTACTGCATTTAAAATGCAGTTAATTGAAATTATTTCATTACAAAGCCTCTTATTAATAATTTTTTTTATATAGTCAAACTCCTAAGAGTCTCTCTCTCTCTCTCTCTCTCTCTCTCTCTCTCTCTCTCTCTCTCTCTCTCTCTTTTGTTTTGTGTTTTTTTTCCCCAAAAATGAAATTAAATGTACTGACACACTGTGTAAGCCTCAATTTAAAAATGTAATCAAATGAATAAAAAAAAAAGTGCATCCTCAAAAGTTACTTGAATTCTTCAAACCAAAGGAGAAATGCTTTGGTTGCATTAGGCATCTTAGATTTTTAACATAAAAAAAAACTTAAATGATTTTGACTTTGTACTTAACATTTAACTCCTCCACCAAACTATTTAACCTGTCACTCTAATGTCAACATTGTCTTTACTATTTTCTATATGAGGGCATCAGTGGGAGATTTTTCTTACAAAAAGAAGCATCTCTACCTTCTCATATCCAAGTTTTTTGTTGTTTTTTTTGATCAATCACATTTGCAGCAGCCAAAAAGACGTTCACTGTCTATGTTGGTGCTAGGAGAGGACAGGTATTCGTGCAAGTAAGGCAAGGTCTGGGAACCAGGTTTTGTTTATATTCAGTACTCCATGGGGCTCTCAGACCGAGGAATTGTGGGCTCTGTGAGATACACTTGGCTCTAATATAGTAAAACAAAAACAAAGTCATATATTAACATTACTATGTTTTGGAATATTTTATCAAAGACAGTCAAAGCTTTATTTAAGCAAACCAAAAATTACCTGCTGATCTGTTTGGTTTTGGTTTAGTTCTTTGGACTTTTTCAGGGAAACATTCTCTTGGTTTTATTCTGTTGTGGCTAGGAATGGGCTTTAAGGTCTAAAAAATTTATCCCAATAATTCCTGGCATTTGTCATGGTAACGTTAAAAATTATGATAAACACCAGTTTAGCCTAATTTTTAACCATAAATCTATCACCAAATTAACACTAAATGCTACTGAAGACTCCATTTGAGGTGAGATTCCATCTTAAAAAATATGGGAGATGATATAAGCAAGTAGTTGGCCTAAAACTGTATAATATGATTTTCTTATGTGAACTGCAGCCATGTAAATTAAAATAGTTATTTTATTAAGCCATATATGAGCTATAATCACTTTGACAGGCAAAAACTCTATTTCTGAGGTTAAATTCCACCTTAAGAAATGAAATCAGGCTGTTTGAGGATTTATGCAGACTGCACATTTTGTTGACAAGAAATCCTCCTTCATAGATTCTTTAAGTAATAATAATTCATTACCATCATGGGGAATGATGCTTCACAGTTTTTCACAAATCTTTCTGTCATAAATTATTTAATAAGTCACATTAATTGAATTTTTTTTATCCTATAGGCAAACAAGCATCAGGTGAACACATTTTAAACAATTTGTAACAAATTACAAACAATATTTTACTGCACAGTCCTACTTGTGGCTCTTCAACATTCCTGCAGCACTGCTGTTGCGTCCCGTTTTGTTTCTTGGTCAAAATAGCAGTATTTATATCTAGAGTCTAAGATTGTGACTGAAATGCTGCTCTGTGGCTTGCAGTAGGGTGCCCTTTGCAATTTTAACCCTATGATCTGTTGGGACAGTTCTATTTAACAGGCGTTTTAAGGCTTTGATGAAGGAAATGACATAAGCTGCAGTGGTGATAACTGAGATAATGTCTTTTGTCAGTTCTTCACAGGGGTCAAGAATAGTCAGCATGTTTTCAATTAAAGTCCACTGGTATGGAGTCAGAAAAGCAGGTAACTCAAAATCGATTGCATGTGCTGTAGGGCTGGGCGATATGACCAAACTCTCACATTCCGATATAGCTCATTTTATATCCCCATAACTGCTTGGCAATGGCAGCAGGGATCTCCTTCCATCTGCGGGAACTATGACTGTATGACGTTTCACGGGTAAATGCCTATTGCAGCGTTTGCATCTGGAGTTTATTATGGGTGCTTTCGCCACCACTTGTTGCTGCTTTTGTGGCTTTTCCTCATTGACTCTGTTCTGTATTCTTTATGCCGATTCTTGCGCAGGTTATATAATGAGTTAGTTGTGTCGGAGTCCGTTTTTGGAACTGTGAGCTAGTCTGTTGTCAGTTCCGCGTCTGCCTTTTTATATCCAAACCGTATCCATGCGACAGAAATTTCCCCTCTTTTAGGAACAAGCTCATCAGTTTTGGTTGACTCGTCATCTTTTAGTGAATTACCCTGCTCTGAAAGGCGCTTTCTACCGTCTTTCTCCATATTTGTTTATATATTGCAGCGGGGTTGCCGTAAAGCACATCTTGATGTAAAATATTGCGGTAAAGCACCTTACTGCGGTGTAAACGATGGAACCTCATTAGGGCTGCACAATTATGACCAAAATAAAAATCCTGATTATTTTGACCAATATTGTAGAGCTCCAACTATTGAGTACTTTTGGAACCGGGTACTCTGTTGATTATTTCTACAAGTAATCGAGTACTCTAACAATTATATTTTTTATTATTTGTAAAACAAATACAAAGGAAATC
This sequence comes from Telmatherina bonti, assembly GCF_933228915.1. Classification (NCBI taxonomy): domain Eukaryota; kingdom Metazoa; phylum Chordata; class Actinopteri; order Atheriniformes; family Telmatherinidae; genus Telmatherina; species Telmatherina bonti. The sequence continues at coordinate 24,134,377 of NC_136623.1, forward strand.
TATAAATTTACATTTGTACTTTGGTTTTTACATCATGTGGTGTTAGTACCTAATGCATGAGGAAAAGGTGCCACTTTGGTGCAGCCAGCGTGTTTGTGCACGCACTCAATGTGTGGAGAAAAAATTCTCAACCGATCGCGAATTTCTGCCTTTTAAAAGATTTAAAAGAAAAATCGCGTAGAAAGAAGGAATGACTTGTAAACATGTCCAAAGTATCTAAGAACTTGCCAATGTCTTCGTGGATGACACGCCTGTTAAGTGTGTATGTTTAATACAGAATAAAAGTTTGCTGTCTGCTGTCACACGCTACCTAAAACATGCGATTTGACTCTGCCTGGGAGAGACATGAGGGATGGATTACAATACTGTTCACGTGAGTGAGCAGCCAACACCTTGCAATGCCTTGTCACTGCTGATTAATGTCACAGGTTATAACACTGTAAATTATAACAGGCGCTGCTGTTGTTGATATAAATAGGAAAGCTGAATCTCCGCCTGGAGCGGTGAAGTTGGGGTGTTTTTGTTTCAGGTGCTGCAACATTGACGACGTGCTTTACAGCACACACACAGCACTACATTTTCTGCCCTTTTGAGTGTGAAATGGCTCCCACACTTTTTCGAACTTTTCCTACCCTCGTCTTCATTCTCTGCCATTAGAGTAGACCAAAGCAACAAGAAGCTTCAGACAGCAAAGCAAACTGCTCGCCGCTGCTGTTAGAAATTTCCATCAACAGTCTGGGTAAACAGTCACACTGTACAGACATACCGTACAGATTCTGTTTTTATATATTTTATAAATGTTTAAATATTTTATGTTTACTGAAACAATGATGTAGTCCCTCCGAACAGCGCTGTAGTCTGAGAATGCCGCGATGATGCATAAATTAAAATATATCACCACGTGATATTAATTAAACGGCACCTAAAGGCAGATAATTGCCTTGATCAATTTTTGTACTCGAATTACTCGAGTTACCCGAGTAATCACAATTATTATTTGTTTTTTCTGGAAAAACACAAAAAGGGGGTGGACTCTTTTATCTCTGGGGTTGAAGTCGCTGAGGTGGTTAACCCTTTATAGGGCACTCAATGAAATACCTTGAAATTAGATATTTTAACCTAAAATTGTCCTTCTGGTATGTACCAAGACCTTCATTGTGTTATTTTTTTTTTAATTTGGTTTATGCTGAAAATGAAAGAAAACAAAGTGATCAAAAATAGTCTCTTGCCTCATAAAGGATTAAAAGGCTCCTTGAGGGCAAGGTCCCGGGGGTGGATGAGATCTGCTCGGAGTTCCTTAAGGCTCTGGATGCTGTGAGACTGTCCTGGCTCACACGTCTCTGCAGCATTGCGTGGACATCGGGGACAGTGCCTCTGGACTGGCAGACTGGGGTGGTGGTCTCCCTTTTTAAGAACGGGGACCGGAGTGTGTGTTCCAATTACAGGGGAATCAGCCTCTCCAGTAAGGTCTATTCAGGGGTCCTGGAGAGGAGGGTCCGTCGGATAGTCGAATCTCGGATTGAGGAGGAGCAGTTTGGTTTTCGTCCTGATTGTAGAACACTGGACCAGCTCTTTGGGGTCCTGGAGGGGGCATTGGAGTTTGCCCAACCAGTCTACATGTGCTTTGTGAACTTGGAGAAGGCGTTCGGCCATGTCCCCCAGGGACTCCTGTGAGTGGTATTCTAGGAGTATGGGGTACAGGACTCCCTTGTATGAGCTGTTCGGTCCCTGTACGAAAGGTGTCAGAGCTTGGTTCGCATTGCTGGCAGTAAGTCGGACTCATTTCCAGTGAGGGTTGGACTCCACCAAGGCTGCTCTTTATCACCAGTTCTGTTCATAACTTTTATGTACAGAATTTCTAGGTGCAGCCAAGGTGTTGAGATCTGGTTTAGTGACCTCAGGATTGGGTCTCTGCTTTTTGCAGATGTTGTGTCCCTGTTGGCTTCATTTAGCCGTGACCTTCAGCTCTCGCTGGCAAGGCAAAGCTCTCAATTTATCAGTCAGTCTATGTTCCTACCCTCACCTATGGTTATGAGCTGTGGGTCATGACCAAAAGAACGAGATCTCGTATACAGGGGGCTGAAATGAGTTTCAGGGGGTGGGGGGAGATCCTCCCCCACCCCCGGTCACAGAATTGGCAAATGTGGGCGGGGAGATGGAAGTCTGGGCGTCCTTGTTTAGGCTGCTGCCCCCATGACACGACCCCAAATAAGCAGCAGAAAATGGATGGATGGTCATTTTATTAGAAATATATACCTATCAGACAGATTATATCTCTCGGCTGGCCTGGGAACGCCTCGGGATCCCCCCACCCGCAGAATTGGCAAATGTGGCTGGGGAGAGGGAAGTCTGGGCTTCCCTGCTTAGGCTGCTGCCCCCGCGACCCGACCCCGGATAAGTGGCAGAAGATGGATGGATGGATGGAGACAGATTTTTTTTTTAAAATCCCCCAAATTGGCCGATATTTTATTGGTTCGATAAATATTTTGCATCTCTATTTATTACTCAGTCAGGAAGGAGTGGAGCTGTAATGGAACCAGAAAATACAATTGACCAGCAATAGCTTTTATCTTTTTCTTCAGTGGCATTTTCTACTGGAACAGGAGTTGTGACACCTGTTGTCTCGTGGATGAACTGACTTTATAAAAAAATGTCAACATAAAGACTAGGGGAAAGTATAGGCTGGGATACATTGGCTGTGTACACTTGCATCCACGGTTCATTCAGCTACGTCAACTTAATGCAAACAACGCAAACATGATGCACCCAAAATATTCAGTACTGGAGGTCACCACTTGGTGGCAGTACATCACACGAGGACTCTGTACAATTGAAAAGGTCATTCCACTGGTAACATTATACTTCTGTGGCATTTTGGTAAACAACAATTTACCAACCTGTTGCTAACTGTTAGGCACTGGTGTCACTGTACAACGGGGGAACTTAAAAAAAAAATACTAGCAGTTGTGAACAAGGTCCAAAAGGGCACTCTTCAAAACTCTTCACTTTTGTGTTTTCCACCGATCTCGTGTTCATGTTCTTGTTTGGTTGAGTGTCTCTAGCATTCAAGTCAACACTGCACCCTTTGCAAGCGACACATTTCCTTGTGTTAACATGAGTAGCCGACATGCCAGATGTATGCTGAGATTGCTTAGACCCGAAGATACCTACGCACACGTTTTGCCAGCAGCAAGTATATCACAGGCCTATGACAATGCAACAGATGACAAAATTCGCACCGGACATCCTCACTTACTTATGTAAGGCAGCATAAAATGGTATTTAGTCTCTGACTCTGAAACTGCCCCAACAGAAGACTGCACTTACCACATAGACATTGAAGGATCTCAGTGAGTCTGCTCTGCTTACTCCTGTTCGTCCTAAAATCCATAAACATCTATTTTGTGTTTAAGTTGAGGCGGTTGTTTCAGCACCATCCACCATGATAATTTTTTTATTGACTGTTATTTTAAATTGTGTTGTATGCACTGTGTTGTCTTGGTGGTATTGGCTTGCTAAGTGAAATTGAGCTACAATCTTACATGTTAACATGTACATGTTTTCAATATGCAAACATAATTACCTCACAGTCTTGTTTAAAATCTTTAAGTACTCTAATTGTAAGACATTCAATTTCCATTAAAGGGCAAACATGTTAGCAGGTATTTTAAACTTAAACTGTGAATAGAAAGGCCGTGCCTATTAAAGTGCAAGCAAAAATACTCTGGAAATTAAACTCAACAAAAGACTGTGTAAACACTTTTGACAACTACCATCACTTGGGAATTGGAAGATTCTTCGGCAAGAAAAGTAGCTCAGTGACATGTCCTCAAGAAAGACTTCTTTTTGCTTTATTGATATCACCTGCAGTTGATAACACCATCTTAGATGCAACATTAGTCCCAGGGGCCTTAAAAATATTGTTTTGCCAAGCAACCCAAGAGGCTACTCCTTTTCATTCTCCCTCCACCAGACCAGAGGTTTGTCCTGCAGTCCTGCAGGTCTCCCTGCCTTGTACCTTTTGATCTCACCTTCTGCCCCTTATGCTCAAGTTTTATTTACTCATTTTTCTCCTGGTCTGTAGGCTTCCCCCAAGAAGAGACTCTTACGGCACTAGATTGCTTGGGGATAGATGCAAGGGGTTTGGCTTTAATCTCATCAACTTCATCATCATCAGCATCATCTTGCTGTGAGAGAAACCAGAGATCTTGTAAAGAGGTGTGTGTGTGTGAGAGAGAGAGAGAGAGAGAGACACAGTGAGTGGGTGAGAAATATTAAGAACTAGGAAGGATTTTTTTTCCCACAAGGCTTATTATAACTTACTTTAGATCAGTATGTTCCGTTCCGGTCCTCAAGGGCCACAATCCTGCAGGTTTTCCAATGTATCCCTGTTCCAACACACCTGACTCAAAACTGAATACTCATTGTGCAAAATTTCATTGGCTATTAGACCCATTTTATGGAAGCCAGGCGTGTTCATCAATTGTGAGCTTGTGTGCTTTTTGCTGCAGCAGCTTCTGTTTTTCTTTAAGGATGCTGAGGTGGCTGTAATACTGCGATGATAGAACTTTGTGATGTTCCTCACTCTCCCAAGCAGGCGAGCAATATTCGGGAGTTTGAAACTGGCTTACGATACAAGGTTGATGATTTGTACAAAGCTGTCATCGTGGGTTGGCCCTGTCATCTCAACTGTATAATGTTCATTATTTTGATGTCTTCACACGTAGCACGCATGCGGGAATTCCATGACGAGACAATAAGGTTAAGGTTTACCGGGAGAAAATGTATTACACAAGTTGATCTTGGATTTACGGATTGATCTTTAGGAATTAAAATGACAGTTGATTCATAATTTGTGAATCAATCTTTTCAACCCATGTCTAGAAGATGATGTTAACACTTGTCTTATCTCTTGATCTGTCCCTTTCTTTCTGTTCCTTGCTTCTTTTCACAATTTACTCTTGCATTCCTTCAACGATAGTGTGTGTTCATTGTGTTAATATTCATTTGCTAGTGTGAGATTCAGTGTTGTAAAGCAAATTGCTGCTGTAAAGTTATGTGCAGTTTCTCAGTCGCAGACAATTTAGAGCAAACCTGAGACAAATTGAGCAGTTTGCTTATGGGGAGTGGGCCAAAATACCTGCTGAGAGGTGCAGAAGTCTCATTGAAAGTGACAGGAAACTTATGATTGCATTGATTTACTCAAAAGGTTCTGCAACAAAATATTAAGTTAAGGGTACTACTGTTTTTTGGGGGTTTTTTTTGTTTTGTTTTTTATTTCCAGGCCTGTTTCATGAGTTGACTTTTGATACATTTCTGTTGAAGCATGGTTGAAGACCAATGTCTGACTTCCATTGGTTAATCTTCATAGATTTTTTTAATTTATTATTACTTTTAACAGATTCAAGTTATTTGTGATCATAGTTTTCTTTGGTTGACCGAAGGGTACCAACAATTTTCTCTGTGTCTGTACACCATAAATGTAAGTCTGCCATAAAAACAGGTCAGAAGCATGGTAATTGAAGGTCAGAAAGTCAGGTAGCATTACTTGAATCTGAATGCAAATGCAGTTGACAGTCTATCGCATACTGGGGGTTACCTATCCCTTGTCCCATGTTACCTATTCTCCAATGTAAACATGGGAATTCCCTTTATATGCTACAGTAGTTTGGTTCAGCTTAGTGTATTTCTTCCATGCTTTGTTTTCCACTACAGAGTATCCTTTTGATATGGGCAGGATCAGCTTCTTTATCACTGTGGTTTGTAAGAAACTGTAGAGAAAAAAAGATATGACACTGCCATTTTTCACTGTTTTGTTCTCTGACTTTTCAATTAGTAACCTGTTTTACCCAAAACAGCTCACAAAAAATACAGTATCATTGCCCTGTGCACCTCTCTTTCAATATCTATTACCATAAAATGCCAAAGATTTAAAGGGAGTTAATCTTTGTCTTGATTTCATGATTAGTAGAAGATATGACTGTTTAATTAGCAGTACTTGCTTGGTATTCAGTTTTCTTAAGGAAAAAACTCAGCGAGGTCTTCACTCACGATGATGAAGCTTCAGCTTCTATTACCTAACCTTATCAAGGTTTCTTTGGGGTTTTATTTAAAAAGAACACCAAATGTAAGGGTTGTTTTTTCCTACTTGTAAAACTAACTTGGGCATAATTTGATGACTAATTTTTGTTTTGTTATCTCCTTGCAGGTTCTTATACAACATGGGAAGCCAAAGGAGTAAACATGCGTCTTGGACATGATTTAACCCAGTGTGTTGAGTGAACATACTGGTTGTCACATGGAGACTAAATTTTCTGTGTCTGGATAGAGATTTATTCATTTGTTCAGGCTTAAAAGTGATGCCATCAGCACACGGACAAAATCATTTCATTATGGAAAAGCAGAAAGTCATGAATACTTTCACTTCAGCACAATCAGGTGGGGAATCAAGTACCTTCATCTGCACAGAGTGTGGAGATGGGTTCAGCCAGTACTCAAGTGTTTTGGCCCACATGGCCATGCATGGACCATTGGAGTCGTTTTCCTTTGATGGCTCATCCAATGGATTTGAAATACCTCGGGAATATGTCCTTCAAGAAAATGGCACACTGACAGTTTTGAATGGTTTGGCTCAGTCACACTCTTTAAATTCTTCATGTTCCTCAGTGAAACCAGTAACTCCCGGAGCACAACCATCACACTTCTCATCTCATGTCAAGCCAGTGTCTCCAACTCCAAAGTCACAGTCTTCAACTTACAAAGACATGTTCAGGCCAAGACTATCTGACTCAATTTTGGACAAGTCTCGGCAAGGTCATTACCGTTGTGAAATATGTAACAGATCATTTAACAGCTTGCAAAGTTTACATCGTCACCAGCAATATCGAAACACTGAAAGAGGCTACAAGTGCACGTTGTGCTGTAAGATTTTTGAAGATAGACAGGACCTTAAGAAACATCTCCAAAGCCACATCCCTGAGAGATTTCATTGGTGTGGTCATTGTGGTAAAAGATTCCTGAAATTGGATGCTCTAAATGTTCATCAAAAAGAAAATCACTCCTTAGACAAACCAGAGAATAAGCTGGAAAAAAAGTTTGAGAAATCATATACTTGTAAAAAGTGCAAACTGAGCTTCTTCTGGATGTCAGATTTCCAGACACATTCATTATATCAGTGCAAGGGACAAGAGCTTGACTCTGTCTTTACATCCGAAATTGAAATTGAAGTGAATTCCAAGATCCATGATGACACACAACTTATAAACTGCCACAGTAATGGCGTATCTTATAATATTAAAAATGGAGAGGGTAAACTCCCCAGGGAGACAAGCACTAAGACTGAGACTGAACCCACTTTCACACCATATAGATGTGGTTTATGTGGAGATCGTTTTGATAAGTTAGCAGCTCTAAAGGAGCATCACCTCACACATCAAACTCAGGAAGAAATAGATGAGCTAAATCAAGAATCCCAAAAAGCATTTAAGCGAAGGGTGCCACCTAAAAACAGGCGGAGAAGAGGTAGCAATCCAAATGGAAAGCTTCATCCTTGCAAGCACTGTCATCGGGTCTTCAATCATTCTAGCAGTTTATCTCGGCACATGAGATATCATAAGGGTACAATGCACACTTGTGTATTTTGTGGCAGACATTTTCCTCAACGCTGTGATTTGAGAAGACATGTAACTATGTACCACAAAACTGAACTGGAAAAGAAACCAGCACTGAAACACTTGTATACAGCTCCACAAAATGGCCCTACCTCAAATTCTGTTGATCAGAAAAACACAAGCATTCCTGATGATAACACTAAGGGCTCTTCTGACAGTGAACTGACATCAGCGGATCAAAGTCCAAAAGAGAAACAGTCAGCAAAAGCAGCCAGGGTGAATTATGCGTGTCTGGAGTGTGGAAAGCGATTTGGGTTGCTGTGTGTGTACCAAAGACATTTGCGATATCACAAGAAAGACCCATTTAAGTGTTCCAGATGCCCAGCTCAGTTTAAGAACTCCTCATCCCTTGAGCTTCATCTTCAAAATCATCCAAGCACTGAGAAAGCAGATGATTATGATAATAATGGACGATCCTTGCATGCCACTGCTACAAGTACAGACCAGGCCCTTCAAAAGAGTAATGCAGGGGATGTTAAGGACGAGTACATGGACCATAAACAAAATGAGAAAGGAAAGTCTTCTGAGGTTCTTTATGAATGCACTGAGTGCACTGAGACTTTCTCATGCTTGGACACATTTCTTCAGCATCAGTCTTCTCATGGCTCAGAAAACAATGACTAACTATTGAGAACCAGGAAATAAGACATGGATGGAGATTATACAAATGGCTTTTGTATGGATATGGATGTTCACGGATAACATGAAAAGGTAATTCCAATATTATCCTGCAAATTGTGGTTGCATTTGAGTTGGAGGCCCTATCGACTGGCTTGCGAGGGTAAATATACTTTTCATTGTATTTTAAGTAATTAACATCTTGCTGTAAATCATTGTGCTGAATTTTACATGTTTTTCTTCCAGATATGTAACTTGAGTCTTTTTTTTATTGTATACATATAATCATTTTGAAACTAGCATTGTCACCTATCAGATTGTGCCATTAAAAACTGTAGATAAATTTCGTTTTTTCAATTTTGGTGTAATTTTTGTCGTTTTTGTGTTGCCTACTAAGACTAAACCCAAAGTGTATATTTTTATCCTTTCATATAGTTTAGTGGATAAACGTATTTACAAATAAATGCTTTAATTCTTAAAGCATTTAAGAATTCACAAAATGTCAAAGGAGTTTTCTCTGTTTTTGTGTAACCGACTGAAGTTGCAAAGTAGCATCTGTTCCTCTTGTTTAGTCTTGAATGTAACTTTACAATATAACTTGACTGTTTTCTTTTTGTATGTTAACATTTTAGCCCAGTTCAGCAGTATTTATACTTGTGAGGCGCCTTGTGTATGGTTTAGCCGATGCAGCTGACACTGGTAAAATGTGTTCTCGCACTCAAGTGTGTGGTTACGTTGTCGTGTTTCAGTTAGTCTTTCGTCTTTATTACACAAACTCGGCAAGAAACTCAAGAAATCTGGAAACGCATGATGACAAACCGACCAGTCACAGGAGTACTCACACATAGTCGTGCCGCAAGCAAGGGTCCATGCCATCTGGGAGAAGTGTCCACACGTATAAAGCAAGCTTTGGTTTGTGATTATGTTTACATGGAGCCTCACACCAAGTTTGTGTGGTGAAGATGGAGAACAAACAGCATAACCATTCACTCGAGTGCAAGAGCACATTTTATCTGTGTCAGTCTTACTGGACGCAGATGCTGTGCAAGTATAAATCCAGCTTAAGCTTCATCTTGGCCACAGAAATATTCAGCATTAGAATCAAGCTCTTAGGCCTTAGAGAATTGGGCTGTTAATGAAGCTGCTAGTCACCATAGTAACTTATCAAGCTAAAACCTCAGGCTTTATGAAATCTCATCCTAATTATCATTTCACAAGCTTGACAAACATTTTGGGTTCCTACACCAAATAAAGAGTGAGTGTGCTGTTATTGACAAAGGATTACTTTAAATACAACAGATGTAGTTTTGGGTTTGTTTTTTCTTAGGACATTTTTCCTTGTGAATTTTTCAATTAAAGGTTAATGTGATCTGCAAATTTTCTCAAACCTCATTAAGGGGATTCAATCCATTCACTCCTTAAGAGCTGCTGTCCTGCAGGTTTTGAATGTTTCCTATTGCTGCACACCAGAATCAGATTAATTGGTCAATATGATGAGGCTGAACTTGACAACAACCTTTAAGGGTGGCCATAAGTTTTTAATCAGGTGTGTTGGAGTAACGAACATCATAAATCTGCTTGACAGTGGCCCTTGAGGACCTGAGCTTACATCTTGGCATTTTTAAAGGCATTACCATAGGAGCATTACGCAAAAGACGCATTACGTAACTTTCTGACATTGAAAATCCGCGTCTCAGACTTGTTTGATGACAGTGATCTCTATGATGTGCATTTCTAGAGCTGCTGCTACCCAGCAGCATTCCAAGACTGAGAAACCGCACTATAGAACATTTACATCTGGGATGTTTCACTTCCTGGTATAATTAGGAACTGGCTGTTTTGAACATGCAACGTCTCTGATTCAGCAAAAGAAATGCAAAAAGAGAAAAACGGACTAAACAGGAGTCATTATAGATCATATTTTACTGGTTGGATAGCGCTAACAGGTCAGATAGCATGCAAGCTAGATGCCAAATTAGCCGTCGATTGAGGGCGCGTGATGGGGAAAATGACAGTTACTGCCTTCTTATGAACTTTTGCTGACCAGTGCTTCTAAAGTGTTCCATTTATCCTGCGGCCTAACGACATTTGTATTGTGCATTTTTACAATACTTTAAACCAAGGGTGGTTAACTGATCTTCAAGAGCCGCAGTCCTGCAAGCGTGAATTTCCTGTTGCAACACGCCTGTTTCAAATTCATGGGTAATTGGCAGACGTGTGCAGAGTTTGATGTGAAGCTCCGGTCTGCTAATTAAGACTGTGTGTCAGGTGTGTTGCAGCAGGGCAGGAAACTCCCAACAGTTGCAGGACTGCAGCTCTTGAGGATCAGAGTTACCCACACTTTCTTTAAACATTTCAATCAAACCTTTAAATAAAGACATCTATGGCTTTGCAGACTGCAGTATGATAGAAGTGCAACCATATCCCAACACACTTGCTGTGTTTTGACCAACCCTCACCCCACCTTTTTTCACATGATCCTACTCTATCTTGTGTAATTGGAGATATAGTACTCCCATCAAACTAAAGGCTTGCCTCTGCCTGCAGGATTCTCAGCAGGGTTTGGGTTCATAGACCTGGCTCATTTGCCAATCACATCGTTACAGTCTGTTAATGCTAAACGTAGCAACCCACAGCGCTTAAAGAGTGCCAGGACACCTCCAAGTGTCTTTGTAAAAGCTCATGACTAGCTATTTTTAAACACATGAGAAGAACTATCTCAAAACAAGGCAGGTGTTCACAATGTCATTGCTGACTGGTGTGAATTTTACCTAGTTGAGAACCTTTACATGTTGTTTACAATGCACAGGGAGTAGACCCACTAATTGCATATAAAAGCAACTTGAATTTGACCCCAGGAGAAGAAGGCTTCAATCAAATCTTGAATGAGATTGCTGCATAAGAGGAACACCAGTTGTCAAAGTGGTTGCTGAAGGTTCATTCTGATGAAGCCTAAGAAAAGCCTTGGTTGTAAGACCTGTTTGGAAACAACTGAGCAAAACCCTGTAGGTAAGTTATGATTTATATGTTTCACTGTTAGTGTTAGTTAAGGTCTATTAACTCAATTTTTCAAGCTTAACATGCTTTTATTTACAAATGAAAGACAGCCATCTTATAAATTTCTTCTGGTTTAGATTTTTGGTAAATGAATTTTTAATCACATGCAATGGTATGTAACAGCTAGTAGTTCCTTAATGGTAAAGTGAACTGATAAGAACTTTAAAATTTTGTGTCAGCTATATAATTTTTGCAAAGGAATTTACCATTTATGTTTGAGTGCCATGTTCTGTATGAAAGAATGTTACCCATTCACACCTGTGACCCTTGTTTTCTGGCGCTCCTTTGTGTCAGTCTTTGGGCATTTAAGGTCAATCACCATTCATTATATATGTGTTACAAAAAATACTACACTTGACAAATTGTCATACCTGTTTTCTTTAATCCTCGACCAGCTTTTCATCACCAGTACATATAGTCTGAGTAACTGACAGGGTAGCTCATTGACAAGTGATGCAGTGGAAATTAATTTCTACATTTAACTGTAATATAGTGTGGTTCAATGAGCAAAGGCTTAGAAATAATACCATATACTGAATATGATGAACAACATTCTGTTCCTGGCACCTGCAATACTTAGAAAGATAAGAATTTTTTTTTTTCAATCACTGGCAGGTAAAGGAAAAGACTCATAATTCTGTTTGACAGTTCAAAAACTCCAAACTAAAGAGAATGTAAAATTTTGCCAATCTTATAGCCTCAAGCTGGTTTTATGCTTCCATGTCCTCATGCGCGAGTAGTTGGCACTAACGAAATCTGCTTTTACACTGAGTGGTGGCAATTTGCTAAAGTTTATCTTACGGTTACCACACAATGTTAGTGAGAGACACTAATCTCAAGGAAGAACTTCTGCACAACTGTGCTCCATAGTAACATTATACATCAGAGGTACTGGTTACGCCTTCAGAGACCTAAATGGAGCCTTAAAACTGACCTTATGCAGACTTCAAATCAAGTGTCCACTGACATTGTAGCATAGTCTGGGCAGTGGGGATGGCTTAGTAGAAAATGTTATTCTTTTTTTTGTTGTTTGGTTTTTGTTTTGTTTTTTTTGGGGGGGGGGGGTTGTTGTGCTTGTCTTTCTGCTTTTGAAGGTCAGTCCTATCAAAGTGTTGCTGTTGTTTGTGTAAAGTTGAGCTATGGCAGTTAATGAGACTGTATCAAGTTTTAAGATGTACTGCTTGAGCAATGAGCCAATGAATGAAAACAACACCTTGTTCTGAATTGTTTTTCTCCTGTAGGCACAGATTTCACTCTCCAGTCCTAAGAGCCAGTATCCTGCAGGTTTTCGTTGTCTCCATGCTCTAACACACCTGACCAGAATGAATGAATAGGTTGACAAGAGGCTCTTGGATCCATTTGATTTGAATCAGGTGTGTTGGTGCAAGGACACAAGAAAAACCTGCAGGATACTGGCCCTTAAGGACTGAAGTTTTAAACCCCTGGGTTCTGAGCCTGCAGACACCACACCCACCAACACATATGTACTGATTTGTCCTTATCAATCAGTACATATCTGATGTAGACTCCCTAGTTTCAGACTTTTATAGAGCTCTTGAGAAAATGTCGCTGCAATGGGACAGATTTATGTTTTTCAGAGTTGTAAAAGTTACACAGGACTTTCTTCTTTACTTGCTGATCTTCATCTGACAAGAGACAGCAAGCTCAAATTGTGGTGGTAGTAACTTGCCGCTGCTGCATCAGCCTGCCGCAAGTTGCCATAACTTGCCAGAACCTGTCAGAGCTGTTTCCACATGCCATTGTTAATTGGTTAGGCTGATAGTATTCAGGACCACTATTTTCTTCTACCACTGCTTTGTGTGGCTGAAGCATAGACTGTATATAAAAAGATGAATGGACCCTCCGTGACTCCATAGGTTTCTGATGAGCTCTGTGCGTGGTTCCTTCCATTGCCATCTTGGCAGGGTCATGCGCGTCGTTTCTCACGGAAAATACAAATATGGGCAAAGAGGTAGAGCTGAGACGGGGGCTATTAGCATTGGGGTGGATGATTGACATCGAGTGAACTCCGAGCTGCCTGTAGCTAAAAGCTATCCAAGTTAACCTGGAGCTAGTAGGAGCTAACCAGCTAACGGAGGTAAGCAGGCTAAAGCTAAGCCACGTTGTTAAGCGGCTAAAAACCGCAGTGGTTCGACGTTCTTCTTAAAGTGGGAGATCAGGTACCTGTCAATCAAAAGGACATGCCCCTAAATATGCTGAATTTCTCGATTAAATTACTTTTAAAGGGAGGAGTTAGAAAAAAAATTCACTCCCCCCACAGTTTTCATGAAGGTCAACCTGACCTGTGAAACCAAAAATGGATTTTTGTACCAGGCTGTAAACATGTTTATTTCTGGTGGGAAATTGGCCTTTTTAACAAGGGAGTCTATGGAGATTTGCTTTCTTTTGGAGACAGCCCCTAGCGGATGAGAGGGAAACTGCCATTTTTGGGACTTCTGCATAGGTTTTACTTTTAACCACTGGAGGTTGCCACTTGAGCTGAAGCGAATAATCTTTCACCTTAAAGACTCTGCAGTATAGGTGTTTTGTGAACCTGTATTGCTATTTATCTTGCTAGTGGCCACTGGCCACAGTCAGTTATTTCTGCCTGTGTATTCACGACCCACCAAGTGTTTGCCCTCTGATCCCTCCCATAGCTTGCACCCTCACACCTCCAGTTTCTGACATTTTTCAAAATTCCGTAGTGAGTGGATTCACGCAAAAAGTAGCAGCTTATATTTTGAAGTTTAAATTCCACAATAGAGGGGTAGGGTTTCTAAACACGTCAGAGACATTGTGCTTTTCACTGGAACAAATTGATTGTATGTGGAGCAATGTGGTAAAGGGCATTTTGGTCCCTGTGGAGAGCAGTGTTGGGCTTTTATGGCCAAAGGTGTGTCTGTGAATGCCCACATTTGGTGATTTAGATTAGTCTTGTTTCCACCAATTGGTGCGGATCCAGAAGGGACGTGGAGGGTACAGATATGGTTGGGAAAATGTAATCTTGTTCCATTCCTACAGCTAACTGTAACCGTACCTGAGAGGTGGAGTATCAGCCAATTAGCAATAGACACCTCAGCGACGTAATAGCATGACATCATCACAGTTCAACATCTTCCTTAAAGTATAACCAAAACAACTCAGAAACAAAGAATAGTGATCTTCCAACAGTTAGTCTTCTTTCTTCTTCCTCCTTGTACATCTATGGAACAGTGATTTGTGATGCCATTTTTATTGGAGATTTGAGAAGTAAAAAAAAAATCTGTTGCTCTAAACAAGGAGCCATTGCTGTTTTGTTTCCTTTTTGTTTTCATGCCATGTCACAAAAGAAGTGTTTTTTTGTTTTTTGGGGTTTTGTTTTTTTTTGTTTTTTGGATCAATCAAAGAATTGCACTGTGACAAGTTCCGCCCTTTCAGGTCAGATCGGTTCAATTAGTACCCCAACGGAAGGGTAGCAAAAAAGTGGGATGGTTCGGGACGATATTAGGGTACTCATCCCAGTTTTTGTGTGGAAATGTAAAAAAAAAAAAACTGCATCACAACTCGACCCACACCTGTTGGTTGAAACAGGGCTTTTGGAATCTAGGATAAATTGGTACTTGGTCAACACCTTTGGTTCTTTATGTTCTTACAGCTGTTATTGAGTTGTTTTTGTTGTGGAGTGGGATGCACTAACCTGCTGGAAGGCGCTTTGGGTATGCTTGATCTACCGCTGTGTTTAGGTGGTTTTAAGTACCGGAATGCCAGGAGCCCTGGCTTTCCACCAGAAGGCTTCATGTCCAACTGAATCAGTTTAAACAGCATCTATGTTTGAGATCTCCTCTGGCCAAGGCAGTTGGAATCTGAAAGGTTCCTGAACACAAATGGTAGTTATAATTAATTTTACAATTAATTACATACAATCAACAGTAACCCTTTTGACATGATTTTCAAGAAAAAAATGAACCAATAATCTAACCATACCTAATTTAAAGGATGTGAAGAGAAAAGAAGTCAAAGAGAAAATGTGTGTTATAAGACTACTATATTGGGTGTGGTCTCAATGTCTTGGCTTCAAATTCCAGCTGTTACTGGTTTGCACCAAGCTGAACTTGTTCTGACAATATGTAATCACTGATCCACAGCTTTTTTTTTCCCAAGCATGGAGTCATGAAGTTAGATATTTTAAAGAGGTTGTTCTTGTTGCCCCTTATTCTCTACATACAATCAGTGGTGGAGCTGGCATGTGGGGGCCTGGCCACCTATATCTAATGTTGTTTTGTTTGTTCATTTTTTCCCCCCAATTTAATAAATTGTTTTTCTGTTTTCCTTTTTTTTTTTTTTGCTGTTGTTTGTTTTTAATTGACAAAATGAGAACTATTCCCACAAAACATAGCATTTGTCCAGACATGGAAGAGTGAGACATCAGTCAAGATTCAAACTTCCCTCTCAAACATCTGTGATAATTTCATTAGTTGTTTCCATTTTATGGTGTGTACAGGCCAAATGTGAAATTAAAGTCCACCTTCCTGTGTGAACTGGAGAGTTTTTGGAATCTCACAAGAATATATACCCCCTTAGAGAGAAAGGGGTCAGGGGTTAGTGCCACAAATACCACACATATTCATCATATTTATTTCCACCTTTAACAATAAATGGGATGGTATCTGTTGCTACCTCATTCCTGTTGTGGATATCCTGAAAATGCCAGTTAGTCCTGAACTGGTTTGTGGTAAGTACAACCTTTAGCCAAACAAAGTAGGAGGTATTTCTTTTCATAACTTATCTGGCAGTCCTAAGCATTGATCAAATGTTATGAAGTATAAATAATCTTTGGGGACATAATCACTCGTGCACCTGATGCAACATTCATCTATCTCCATTTCCATTGGTTTTATATGGAGTTACTCTACCTGTCAAGCTCACTTTTCATTTGGTGTGAACCCAATAAGAGTCCACACTTATCAAATATTTGACTTTGCAGAGATCATCTCCTTCAAGTAGCCCAATGCCTCTGGGAAGTACCCGCTACAGCCACATATGAACATTGTGTGTGGGTTCTTTCGTCTTTGCAGCAAAGTAGTGCAAGAGAGCACTGCGTTCTGTGCTATCTCTAAATGGGGGAGGAGCTAATGCATCCCAGCTTAGTCCAGGGTTTTAAAGCAATAAGCTTGGAGCAACACACACCTTCTGAAAGCAGGCACGTGATGTAGAATAATTGTGTTTTTTACAGACGAATTTAGGTACTGTGCTTTTGCTCAATAGGGCAAAATAAGCCAAAACTGGGTGATGCATATTAACAAGAGCAGGCACCCGAAGGACATTAACGAGTCAAAAGCAACATATTAGTGATTCCGACATATAACTGAATTGTAATGTGCATTACATGGGTTGACTAGCTCAGGAGATGTGGCTATCCTCCCAGTTTGGTTTTATCTGTGGGTGTTATCTCCTGCTGCTCTGTGCTCCAGTGGCTTACATGGTCTGAATTAATGAGAAAGCAACATGTACTAAGACTGTACATTCAAGTATATTGGTACAAGGAGGAAACTCCTCCATCTGCTCACTTTAAAGGGAAAGGTTCTAACATAGAACCCCATGTGCACCAGTTATAAATATCTGGGAGTTTATAGTATGCATGAGTTTTGACTTATCTGTTAACAGTAAGTTGTGGGACTGTTTTTCATCTGCACCTTTCCCCCCCCCCATGGGAGCTTGTTCTGGCTCATGCCTACTCTGCTGGAGGGGTTTTGAAGCAGACCAGCACTAGAGGGGGGTGGCGCCATTTTATATCAAGTCCTGCTCGCAACCATTTTGTGTGCAACTTCTTAACCCTTTAAATGCCAGCGATATCCAGCCCAGTGGTAGATCAGTCCGAGTGCCCAAATGAGTGCTGAGACTAATACAGCCTTTACAGCATGGTTATGAGAGCGTTCATGGGGACACGCTTCACTTGTGGGTGGTGTCTCAACTACTACAGGCAACACCGCCTGTGTGTCTTAAAGAGAGAAGTGCGGGAGTAGCTGCAAGGAGGGAACCGCGGTGGTGCACTCGTCCGGAAGGAGGCGTGCTACCGCCCCGTCAGGCTGCGGTCGGGAGAGCCATAGAACACCAAGGGGCGGGCTCTCTTGCAGTCCCTGCACCTTGTTATTGGTTCGAGAGGACAGTTCTCTAACATGCGCAGAAATTCGGGCTTATTGTTCGTGAAGTGCGCAAATGAGGAAAAATGGAGGTGGATCTCATACTGGTGCTGCAATCCGGTGCAATAAAGGCAATCTAAACCTCGTCGTACTGACAAAACGCCCGGAACGTTTTCACTCAGCGACCAACATCGGATCTCAGTCCGTGAAGGCAAAAAAGGTCTCCTCACTGTGATCCTTTGGCCGAACAGAAGACGTCGGCAGAAAGGACAGACTCTTTCGCCTCAAACTAACGAACAAAGGCGTCTTTTAATGGAAACTGGTCGGATATTAACGCACAACCAAGACATGTAACCCAGAAACATCTGGGGGTACCTGGCTGCGAAGCCCCTGAAGAGCAACGCGGAGCCATGATCTGGTAAGGGGTGCTGCTAAACAGAAACCATTAGTGCTTGCTAGCTTAATGCTAGACACGAAGCTAGCTTCGGTCAGGACATCAGCTAACATGTGTAAAATGGTCAGGCGCGTGGCTGAAGTCTCACAACCCACTGCTGCTAAGCGTGTGGATGGTTTGAGCTGGATGAATCCCCCGTTTGTGTTGTTCTATCCATTGTGTTTGCAGTTGGCAGGGTGAAGTCTCTTCTAATGATTAGTCAATCACAATAAGGGAAAAACACACCTCCCTGATGTTCACACATGAGATTACTTTAAATGCTCGTTTTTGGATTAGTAGTTACCCAAAACAAAACTAATCAAGGAACGGTTTTGATAAAGTTGTCTAAGTTTTTTTTTTTCATCATTACTATCATCATTATAGATTTTAAAATGAGTTATTGAAGTTGTCAGCGCTGTGCTGAATGGTCTAGATGTCTGTCCAACATTTAAGTTTAAATAACCATCACGTTGTCTGACGATGGACAGCTGCTCATGTTTGTTTACTAGTTCATGTCAATATCATTTTTATTTAACTGATTTCTTGCATGGTAAAAGGGATTACGGTTGTCAGAGGTAGAAGTATGTTTCCAAGCTGTCCTGCAGCCTCAGGATGACATGTCGAAGATATGTGTAAAGATCTTACTTTTTGATTTTGCTTTACCTTTGATCAATTTGATCAATCAATTGAGAACCACTTCTCATTTACAATTATGACCTGGCAAGTTGCACCAGACAATGTCTCATCTCCTCACCAAACATGACAGTGTGGTTTAATGGAGAATTAATTTTGAAGTGAGATAAAACAGTACTTTTAATAATTAAATACTTTTAAGACTAAAAAAAAACAAACAAAAAAAAACCATAATTCATTATTATACATAAATAACATTATCATTTTTGGATTCATATGAGTGTTATTTTAGCTGTACTGCTTAAAATTATAACATTTTTATGTACCACACTGACAGGTTCCTGTCCTGATCACTGTCACTCAGATTTAGATAATTGGCTTTTTACATAGACACAAACTTATTATATGGCACAAAAGTTGTTGTTTTAAACAATGTTTTGAAAACTAGTTTGTTACTGGTGGGGTTTTTAAGATTGTGTGAACACTATTTCAGTGATTATATGCAAGATTTTACCCTTGTTTATAAACTATTTTATGGCTGCAAATCAGATTTTCAGCAATAAATGTCAATGTCACTTTTTTTCAGTCCGTTCGTTTGTACATTTGATATTAGCTGCATACAGTTAGGTCTGTTAAGAAATTTATTTTGAGATATGTGAGAATATTTTTGAGAATGCTCGAGGTATCACACACACATAGAAGTGAGGTCTGATTTCTACATTATAAGTAAAATAAAAGAAATTTTCTGGCAGTTTATTGTAGCATGTTATTTATTTATATTTGTTTGTTTATTTGTTGTTCATACCAGTGATACATGAGATGCTGTACAGATTGTTAATGGTGACTGAGCCGTTATGGATGATAAAGATATCTGATTGGATGCTTAATTGTGTTTTGCATATTGAGCATATGCTTCTTTTTTTTCACCTTTTCTAAAAATGTAAACTTCACCTGGAAAACATTATATATGTGCATACAAGACAAAAGTTGCAGTAGTCAACCAGAGGCCGTAAGACACATGAATCCAAATGCAAATATTGTAGAGATAAACAGGACCAAACCTAAGATGAATCATTTAGTTTTACTTTTGTGAAAAATTGCTGGTGTGCTGCACCAAATAAGAATTGGGGGAACCATGGAATGGAGTAGTTATTACAATGCTATTATTTGTGTTGGATAGCAATACAGTATGCTGTATTCCTCTGAATGCAGCTGACTATACTTGTGGTAAAACAATTGCATGTAAATATTTCTAGGACTGACCTAAGTTACTCTGGAAAATGTCACAGGAAAATACTAGGGCTGCTGACTCAAACCTGCCTCATGCCAAAATGTTCAGTTTCCGCCACATTAATTGAAAGCAGTGTGTGTCTGAAAAAGGTTTCAGTTTCTATCAGATTGACTAAATAAAAATATAAATAAATAGCAATAAAATGTTGTGTGTTGTGCCCTAAAATCTGCTTCAGCCATATCTTCTTAGATCTCCTTACCAATCCTTTGGGTGTTGATAACTCCAAATACAATAATACTGCTGATTTAATAATATTTGTTGGCTTGTCATGAAAATAATCCTGTTATATATTTTGTCTCATTTAGTAATCTGGGGTATGTGAATAAGCTAATTATGCCCATCTTGCCCTGTTCCTGCCTATTTAAGAGTTGCATAAAGCATTTTTTTACATTTTCTTTATTGAGGTCAAAGCCGACACGTATGTGCATGCTCATACTCTTGTAGTATAGGGCTATAACAAAGTGAATAATCTGGTCATTGAAGGCAGTGGTCTTAGACAAACCTATGTACATTTCGCAATGTTGTTGATAAAAGTGATACATTCTGCAGTGACTTGTGGCTGGGCAGAGTAGTTTGCTTACCACACCACGAAGCAGCCAATTGGCACACACATTCAGAAATGTGTTTGGATGTGGCATTTGTACCAAAAGCTCATTCTTTTTTCAGGCAAAGGCATGGTCTTCCTTCTGTGCATGTGTACTAAAACTGGTACAGTAGTGTCCCAAATGCCTTTTGACTTGCTCTAAACTCCTTTAATTTTTTTTTTTTTTTGCTTGGCTTTTTGTCTGGTCACTTTTGTAAAGCAACCTCTGTGGGGTCATCTTCCAGTAAACAATGACTTTAAACATCCAGCCAGAGTTACACATGAATGGTTTAGATCAAAATGTGCATTAAAATAGCCCAGTCAAAGTACTGTTCAAAACCCACCCTAGAATCTGTTGCAACTTGAACAACTGCTGTTGACACTTTACATCCAGTCTGACTCAGCTTGAGCTATTTTATAAAGAAAAAAAATCCTGGTCTCAACATATGTAAAACAGATAGACACAAACCCCAAAAGATTTGTGGTTGACATTGTAATAAGATGGTTTTGCAAATGCATGCTAGATTTGTATTTGAGGGGAGAAAAGGTAAAATCGTGTCTTTTTTTTTTTCCCCTCTTCAGTTATGCACGTCTTTGTGTCAGTTTGTTTCGTAAAATTCCAATGAATTGCATTGCTCATGGTTGAATGTCGTCAAATGTGGAACAGTTCAAGGGATATGAACTTTTTTTCAGGGCTCTGCCCTTGGACTGTTGATGTTAAGGAGTTTTGACTGTGGGTGTAGTTGCATATAGAAATATGCAAAGATGAGACCATTTCAGTCACTTTTAGTTCTTTCACTTAGGTAGTCGATGTTAATGTATGGTGATGTAAATACAGCATTATAGAGCTACTTGCATATACTATTTGGTTATAGAACTACTACTACTGCCTTTTATTTCCTGCCTATGATCTATGTTTTCAGTGATGAAGCAGTGAGTGCACATTTGTGCACACATGTGAAACTTTAAGAGAAAGCAAATTTGGGACTTGATTCTATATAGATGTGACCTACTTTTCTACTTTGAGTTGACTTCTACCTTCAGTTTTGACTTTTTCTGCTGCTCAGCATCTAGTACATCTAGTACATCTAGTAACAGCTAGTGCAGCATCCAATGGACATTCTCAGTTGGAAGTGTACCCATTGGCAGGCCTGCATGAGAAATGTGCTGAATGAGGGATAAAAAGGAATATTGATTATTAGGTGCAGAGAGGACAGTGGTGAAAAGTTACCATGAAATCCTTTGGCCACAGGTTAGGAAGCTACCACAGGTCCTTTTATCAGGGAAGCTTTACCAAATGCGCTGCATTTTTAGCACATGACAACACCTCAAATCCATGCATGTTTGAGCAAGATTTGGATTCAGGCTCTTTAAGTAATCAGCTTGACAAATTGCAGCAGTGTTTGGTAAATATGAACACGACCTGAAATAATAGCTGGGCGATATGACGATATGTATATTGTTTGGATGATCGAAAATGTCAATCGTTTCATGAGGGTCAATCATTTACGCCACGATAAGATGCTTTACTGCAGTATTTTACATCAAGATGTCCTTTATGGCGTGCACGCTGCAAGAAACAAACAAACACGGAGAAAGATTGAAGCAGACGCATTTCAGAGCAGGATAATTCAATAAAAGATGACCGGTCAACCAAAACTGATGAGCTTGTTCATTGAAGAGGAGAAATTTCTGTCGCATGGATGTGGTTTGGATATAAAAGACCGATGTGGAACCAACAACAGACTAGCTTAGTGTTAACAGCAGACTCTGACACAACTAATTTTATCACCTGTGCATGAATCAGAATAAAGAATACAGAATAAAGAAAAGTCAACGAGCAAAAGCTGCAAAAGCAGTGACAGGTGGTGGCAAAAACCCCTGACGCAAACACTGCAACAGGCATTTGCCCGTGAAATGCCATACAGCCATAGTTCCCCCAGATGAAATGAGATCACTGCTGCAGCTGCCAAGCACTTCTGACAAATAACTAATGACCGACACATAATTACACAAACAATTTTATATTGTTATGGGTATATAAAATGAGCTATATATGAGATTTTGGTCATTTTGCGGTTCTCCACCCAGTATAGTAGGGATGCACCGATCCAATACTGAAATTTGAATATCTGCTGATGCCTATACTTGCCGATACCAAATCTGTTTATGTCAACATTATTGTGACTATGGTTTTTATTGCTGTTATAACTGTGTAAGATTTCATTAGGTTGTAATAAATTACCCATCCTATCTAAGTTACCTCACCAATACAGATCTAGCAATTTTAACAAGCTTTGATTTGATTTGGCACATTTGACCTAAAAAAAAAACAAAAAACTATAAATGTGTGGTTTTGAAACAAAAAGCTAGCTTTTAGTGCGGTGTTCCTCATTGCATGCGGCCCACTGACTCTTGACTTGCGGCTCGTGAAGCAGCCACTGGCTTTCTGAAAACGCTATCTAAACAAGTCATAATGATCCTCAACAGGGCAGTTCTCTCACAAGTAAGAGCTGCAGGGTGCTTGCAAAAACTTTGCTGTCGTAATGGCCCTAACTGACCCTGTCAGAGTTGCCAGTTTTGGCTAATTTTAGTTGCACCGAACTCTGCCAAAGAGCTGCTCCGTTGGTAGCTCTGTATATTTATTGAAAAGAAACACTCACATTCCAGAGTTATTATTGTATTATCGCCATATACTGTTGCATAGGAATGCCATTACTCCGTGCAATATTTAGGATAACGGTTTCTTGATAAAAAGCTGAATGTTACTGATTTGGCAACATAGCAGGATTCGTAGCGTGGGAACGCTTTTTTTGGAGGGGGTTGGCGGCTCTCCTCTCAATCTTAGTATATTGAGTGCGGCTCTTGTTGAATTAACAGTGAGGATCTCTGTTTTAGTGTAATAAAAAATGTCACATTTTAACATTCAAGGCATTTATTTCTTTTAAAACATGTTCAAAGCATGTCATCAAACACATCTGTGCTAGCTTGACTAGTGTGGTGTCGGTTGTGGTATCAGTACACTGTTATTAATACCAAGTACATGTACACGCGCTTGGTATTGAGCCAAGACCGAAACTGGTATCGGTGCATCCCTACTGTATAGGTTTTTCAGTATGATCCCAAGTTCATGGGTACAGATATGGGAAGTGTGGTACAGAGACATAAAACATTTGCTGCTAAAACAGATGATTTAGACCAGGGTTTGGCAACTCGAGGGCCACTATCTTATTTTATTGTGTTTAATTGATTCCCTACACCATCACCTAATTTGTATTAAATTAATCCAATAGCTTGCCAAGTTCTGCACAACTCATCAGTTTTGTTAAAGTAGGGAAATATATAAACCCTGCAGGATAGTGGCCCTTGAGGACCAAAACTAGAATTGCTGAGGTAGACTTTGTCAGTAACTATGCATCTTTGGTTTCCTAAACAGCATTTTGAATGCTGTTACCATAACTATATGAATACATGTGCTTTTCTCCTGGATTCTGCAGCCTGTTGATTCAGTGACTCACTGGTGCCGGCAAATGTTTGACACTACCTAGTTCCAGGTTTTAGTGACCTTCACTTTTACTTATCAATATTTCATATTTGACCAGGTCTCTTCATGGCTTTGGAAACGGTACATTCTCCTATGAGCTTCTCATTAGTCTTAATATTTTCTCTTTATATTGACATAACACTGGTGCGTGTGATATGGTATCCATATGATCTATATATGAGGCTAGAGCAGAGGTAGAGAGAAAGTATTTCAAGATAACTGATGTCAGTGTGTCAGCATTAATGTTTTGAGGCCAGCAGGTTCATAATGGTCGGAACTATAATCGAGCAATTTAGGGTAGTTTGATCAAATCAACCTTTATTTTGCTCTAGAAGCATCCAAACCGCCAATTAGTATATATACTGCATGTGCAGAAGCTGTCCATTAAATTAGAGAAGGCATATCTCTGTTATGCCATATTTTTATTTATCCATCCATCCATCTTCTGCCGCTTATCCAGGGTCGGGTCGAGGGGCAGCAGCCTAAGCAGGGAAGCCCAGACTTCCCTTTCCCCAGCCACATTTGCCAACTCTGTGGGGAGGATTGTGAGGCGTTCCCAGGCCAGCCGAGAGATAGAATCCCTCCAGTGTGTTTTGGGTCTTCCCCGGGGTCTCCTCCTAGAGAGACGTAACTGGAACACCTCATCAGGGAGGCATCCAGGAGGCATCCTGACCATATGCCCGAGCCACCTCAACTGGTTCCTCTACCGGTGCAGAGTCTGCATTACTGTAGATCCGTCTGTCGATCTCACGCTCTATCCTTCCCCCACTCGTGAACAAGACCCCAAAATATTTAAACTCCTCCACTTGAGGCAGGACCTGACTCCCGACCCGGAGATGGCAATCCAGGTGCTGATTCTCATCCCAGCCGCTTCACACTCGGCCACGAATCGCTCAACTGAGAGCTGGAGATCACAACCAGATGAAGCCAACAGGGCCACGTAATCCGCAAAAAACAGAGACCCAATCCTGAGGCCACCAAGCCGGATCCCCACAACACCTCGGCTGCACCTAGAAAATCTGTACATAAAAGTTATGAACGGAATTAGCGATAAAGGACAGCCATGGCGGAGTCCAGCCCTCATGGGAAACAAATCCGACTTATTACTGGCAATGAGGACCAAGCTCTGACACCTGTCATACAGGGACTGGACAGCTCGTACAAGGAGGTCCGGTACCCCATACTCCCGGAGTACCCCCCCCCCCCCCTCCCCCCAGAGGAGCCCCCTGGGGACACGATCGAACTCCTCCAGGTCCACAAAGCACATGTAGACTGGTTGGAAAAACTCCCATGCCCCCTCCAGGACCCTAAAGAGGTTATAGAGCTGGTCCACTGTTCTGCGACCAGGACGACACCACACTGCTCCTCCTCAATCTGAGATTCGACTATCTGGTGGACCCTCCTCTCCAGGACCTCTGAATAGACCTGACCAGGGAGGCTGAGGAGTGTGATTCCCTTGTAATTTGAACACACCCTCCGATCCCCCTTCTTAAAAAGAAGGACCACCACCCAAGTCTGCCAGTCTAGAGGCACTGTCCCCGATGTCCACGCGATGCTGCAGAGACGTGTCAGCCAGGACAGCCCCACAACATCCAGAGCCTTAAGGAACTACGGGCGGATCTCATCCACCCCCGGGGCCTTGCCGCCAAGGAGTTTTTTAACCACCTCGGCGACTTCAGCCCCAGAGATAGGAGAGTCCACTCCTGAGTCCCCCAGCTCTGCTTCCTCATCGGAAGAGGATTGAGGAGGTCTTCAAAGTATTCCCTCCACCGACCCACAACATCCCGAGTTGAGGTCAACTGCTTCCCCCTCCTGAGCTGCCGGATGGTGGAACTGAATCGCCTCGAAGCGTCTGGAAGACTTTCTCCATGGCCTCGCCGAACTCCTCCCATGCTTGAGTTTTTGCCTTGGCGACGGCCGAAGCAGCTTGCCGCTTAGCCTGTTGGTACCTATCAGATGCCTCCAGAGTCCCGCAGGCCAACGAGGCCCGATAGGACTCTCTCTTCAGCTTGATGGCATCCCTCACTGCTGGTTTCCACCGAGTTCTGGGATTACTGCCACGACAGGCACCAACAACCTTACGGCCACAGCTCCGGCTGGCCGCCTCAACAATAGAGGCACAGACTCAAAGTCCCCCACCTCACTCGGGACATGGTTGAGGCTCTGTTGAAGGTGGGAGTTGAAGCTCACTCTGACGGGAGGCTCTGCCAGTAGACTCTCAAAACACATTTGGGCCTGCCAGATCTGACTGCCTTCCTCCCCCACCATATGAGCCAACTCACCACCAGGCGGTGATCAGTTGACAGCTCTGCCCCCCTCTTCACCCAAGTGTCCAAGGCATGTGGCCGCAGGTTCGACGATACTTCTACAAAATCGATCATCAAACTGCAGCCCAGGGAGTCCTGATGCCAGGTGTACATATGGACACTCTTATGTTCGAACATGGTGTTCATTATGGACAATCCATGACGAGCACAGAAGTCCAACAATGAAACACCATTTGGGTTTGGTGGGGGGGTGGACTCACAATTCGATTTTTCACGATTTTTTGGGTGCCGATTCGATTTAAATTGCGATTCCTGGATATTGCCGATTTTTGTTTGCTTTTTAAACACCAGCCCATGTGAAAAAGTTGCATGATGACCACATCACGAGCCACATTTCCCAAATAAAACAAAAATCAACTGTTAATCGCTTTTAAGGTTTATTCAACAGCAATATATTTAAACAAGCTGTTAGACTTATCCTTTTTTTCCCCAAAAGCTTGGACTGCATATAAAAGAGGTTAACAAAGAAAGTTTTGGGAAAAAAACTTTTCTGAATGTTATACTCTCTACATTTTAAACCTTTTATCAGAATGTATAAAAAAAAAAAAAGGCTTACTGAAGTAAACACAAAATGAGGCCTTCAAATTAACATATTTCAAAATAAAGTATTTTAAACTCTTTTTAAATCTGGACATGAAAGTAAAAGAGGCAAACACATAATATAAAGAAAAAATGTTTTCAAGTATTTATTTAGCTGTTCCTGCTCAGTCAGTGCAATAAGAAAACAAGTTTAAGGCCAAAATGTATTGAATCCCTGGAAACTCAAATGTGAGCTTTTAACTTCATATGAAGCTGATTTTGAAGTGTCCTTTTAAAACACTGGACTTCAAAACTAGTAAATAAAACGTATCATCCAATGAACAAAAAATACAACTTTTCAAATACCCTGCTCCTACTTTTAACCAAGTTCTTCATCAGACCAGTGCTTGGGAATATCAAGATTTTTGTGCAAAAACAAGAGCTGGTCAACATGCTCTGTGGTGAGGCTGCTCCGCTGAGCGGTGACAATGTCTCCAGCTATAGAGAAGACACATTCAGCAGAGACGCTTGTCCCTGGTACACGTAAGTACCGCTTGGCTAGTTTGGCCACGAGAGGGTACTGATGATGTTCTTTCCACCATTCTAAAGGGTTTTCAGATAGTGGTAAAGGAGCAGCTCTGTTGTACTCCTTCACCTCTTCTGTGGCACTGTCAAAGGCTGACTTCTCTGGAAGTGCTGGTGTCTGCCTGCTGGTTTCCCCAAAAGTGTCCCCTAGTAATTCATCTAGTGCACAGGACACTCTTCTTTTTGCAGATGGGGGGTCCAGGTAATGTCTGTCCTTTTACATTATTCTGAACCTCTTCTGCAGTAGCTGAACAATCACCAATTTCCTCCTGGTCCTGCCTCACCATATCCTACAACAAATAAAACGGTGGTAAAAAATAATATTTAATACATTATATAAATGTCTTAATGTTTTTTCTTTGACAGCATTGCAGTTACTTGTTATACATAAATAATAAATATAAATAATCATAATGTAATCATTTGTAATATATTTACTTCCAGGATGTTAAGACACACACAAAACCCTGTAATACGACAAAAGAAGCTTCAACGTTTCTCTAATTTATTCATTTATTTATTTACCTGACAATGCTCCACAGTGGCTGCATCTTCAGTGACCAGTCTTGCAAATGTTTCTTGTTTTTCCTCCTCTGTCAGGAATGGCAGAACTTTAAACCTCGGATCTAGTGCAGACTCTAGATTAAGTGTGGCTTTCTCCACCTCCGACGTGTCCCTCTTACTTAGGTCTTGGTGAATGGCTTCTTTCAGGTCTCTAACAAACGGAGGATCTCCAAGGGTTTCCTGGGTGGCTTGCAGGAGTTGCACATGGAGCGGGGCTATGACAGAAACTGTCTGGTTGTTTTCATCTGACATAATACTTGTAGCAACTTTGACTGACTTCAGGGCCCGGATGAACTCCTCTGCATTAGATATGTCCGACTCAGTGAAGGTGGTGATCTCCTTCTCTCGTTTCCTCACATCGGGGGAAAGCAATGCAGCCGTGATCGCTGGCTGCTGTTCGAGGAAATGCTCGACCATATCACACGCACTGTTCCACCTGGTTGATACATCCGTTATCAGTTTGTGTGCGGGGAGCTCCAGCAACTTCTGTTTTTGCTGCAAAACATGAAGCGCTGTGGCACTTCTGTGGAAAAATCCAGTCACACACTGTACTCGTCCGAGTAATCTAGCTACAGCAGGCAGCTTGAGGGCACGCTGACATGCCAAGTTGAGTGTGTCCGCGTAGCACTTGACATGGAGAAAGCGGACTAAATGCGCAGCAACAACCATATTAGCCGCATTATCCGACACCAAAGCCAGGTCTTTCTCTGCGATGTCCCATTCTGTCGTCACATTACGAAGCAGCTCAGCTACATTTGAGCCAGTATGACACTCATACATAACCCTGGTCTGGAGGACGAGGGACGACAGAAACCAGTCTTCAGTGATGTGATGGGCAGTTATGGTGATGTAAGACTGAGTTGCCCGTGAAGTCCACGCATCGCAAGTGAGAGCGACACGTTCTGATTTGCGGAGCTTTTCTCTAACTTTCTCCTTGATGTTCACGTAGATCTGAGGCACCGCTGTTTCTGAGAAATACTTTCTTTCCCTTTAAGGTAAGAAATCCAAAATGTGCCCATACTTTTGATTTAAAATGTGGTGGTGGAGGTTTTATATCCACGCATCTTTGAAAGTTGTCCGCCATTTTCCGTCTTGCGTAGAAGTGTTTTCCCAAACAGATATGACACAATGTTACGAAACAGCCTAAAAGAAAAATGTCGCCCTCTGCTGGAGAAAAGTGGTAATTTTTCTCCATCTCGCAAATAAAAATATTCATTCATTCATTTTCTGAACCGCTTAATCCAATTCAGGGTCGCGGGGAAACTGGAGCCTATCCCAGCTGGCTTTGGGCGACAGGCAGGGTACACCCTGGACAGCTCGCCAGTCCATCGCAGGGCCAAATAAAAATATGAACATTTTAAATTAGTGGGGAAAAATCAATTTTTGAGGAAAAAAATCGTAAAACAAAAAATCCCGATTTTTATCTGAATCGATTTTTTTTTCTCCCACCCCTAGGGACTATGCCATATATTTTTACTTAACCATATATTGCCATATATTTTTATTTAACCATATTAAATTGGAAAGTTTACTGCAAGCTGTTTTTCTTTTTTGATTTTTGGATTCTATAATTAAACATGTTCCTGTTCACACCAAAGTTAAGCAGTTTTATGTTTTATCCCTTACTGTACTGAAAAAATACAGAACCATGACCTCAAAACCAAGGTACCCACCGAACTGTGATATTGGTGAACAGTTACATCCCTACTAGAGGCTGACATTTTTTCAGGAATCCCATGGGTCACAGGACTCCTGTGGGATTCCAACAGGATGGAAGTCAGTTTTACTCTTAATCACATGATTGGGGCGGTACAGGATAAAAAGTTTACAGGAGCAGACAGGAGCGGGAACCAACCAACAACTGACAAAATAAAAAGGGGAAAAAAATAGACGGGTGCTGCCATTTTTTAGTTTTCGCTCAATAATCCCACACTGTAACACAAGTAACAAAAGAACTACACTACCCAGAAGCTAACACTGCTTCCCGTCGGAACTGAAATAAGAAAAGGAATAGAGTTCATAAACAACTGCAGAGAAACCATTATGGATTTACAACACATTATAAGTAATGACAATTAGGTTAGCAGAATTTAATATTTTAATCAAATTCAACATATTGCATAAAGACTAAATTTTGAAAAATAGGAGTAGGAATCATTCTGAATAGGAGTGGGATGGGATTGGGAGTACTTTCATCAGGATTGGGACAAGATGGGTCTTTTTATATTGCTTTGGCCCAGGATTGGGATGGGACAAGATTTATTTATTTTTTTTGTATGGGAGTGGGATGGG
This sequence comes from Telmatherina bonti, assembly GCF_933228915.1. Taxonomy (NCBI): domain Eukaryota; kingdom Metazoa; phylum Chordata; class Actinopteri; order Atheriniformes; family Telmatherinidae; genus Telmatherina; species Telmatherina bonti. The sequence goes on from NC_136623.1 coordinate 24,164,612, forward strand.
ACATATGAGTGAGAACAACACAAGCACAAAATCAAACAGTAGAGGACATTGTAGGAAAGTGCTAGTGGACTGTCCAGTTGGACGCAGATCCTTCCATGAAGTAGGGCTGGGGGATATATCGAATATACTCGATATATCGTTGCTAGTCCCCTGTGCGAATATAGAAAATGCCTATATTCGTCATATTCGAGTATCTTGTTGTCACGCAGTTGTTTTTAGCTGTGGGCGGGGTTTTCTCACTCCTCCTTGACTCTGCACCGCTTTGCACGGAGATTTAAAGCAAGTGCACCTAGTTACGTACATAACGTGAGCTACGTGCTACGCCATGAGAGGCAGCGTGTTGCCACTTTCTCGCTAAATCTGGCGACTTCTTGTGAAAAGCGACTAGCGACAAATCTAGCAACTTTTACAGGAGTTATTGGAGACTTTCCTGGTGTTTTGGCGACTGACTTTAAAGCGCATATTGTAAAGTTATTGTCACGAACGAGAGTCTCTCCCCGTCCTAAAGCACTCAGTCGCTCCGGCTGCAGCTGCAGCCTGTCAGAGGAGCAGAGAGGACACCTGCACGACTCCACCTACAGTCACAATGAACAGCCGAATCCGCCACTGATCCCGCTCTGGATTACAGAGTGGGATGTAAATCGCAAAGTTTTTCACGTCACGCAAAAAAAATTCATATTTGATTACATTCCCAACCTCTGTCACTTACTCACCTCATCCACTGTGTGTGTGACACAAACATATTTATTTAGCTCGTCATGTCTCTAGAAAGTACAGAAAGCAGTGGGAATCAAATCCTGAATTAAAAACTGGCTGAAGCCGTTTATTGGGGACGATACGAGGACATTCGGCCTGTATTATAAGACTGATTTTTATGCTAAACTCTGCGATTAAAAAAAAAAATACACGACAACTCAAACGTATCCATAAAGCAAAGCCTTATAATAGTTCATCATTTGAAAAGTCCCCCCCCCCCCCCCCGATCATGTATTTTCATACGTTGCATTTATTACATCATGCAAAGGCACTTTATTTTGTTTTAAAATGACATGTTTCTGCCACTGCTTTAACTGTTTAATAAATGCGGTTTTTTATCAGTTTGCTTCGTTACAATTTCATCCTTTTGGCATAAATGTTTAAAATCAGCATATCTTAATGCAGTATGAACAATTATGTTTTAATGGAGACACAAAATCATCTTACTGATGTGATTGTATGCACCAAAGCATTAATTCAAGGCTAAGGTAAATATCGAGATTTATACCATGGTCAGTGAGAATTCCAATGTCAACTGGCGTGCATTAGATTGGTCTAAACGCGCAGTTAGTTCGGCAAGTTTAATCACCAACGTAGTCCTCCGCCGTGCGCGTCACCATAGCAACGCGTCACACACGCTTCAACGGCTGACCATAACATAATAACAGAAGACGCTGAAATATGGATTTTGAGGTCAATTTTAACATTTTTGGACCAAACAAAACATATGATGACTGGGAAGAAGAGGAAACAATAAAAGAACAAGCTAGGCAACGTTACAAGCAGGTAACATCAGAAGAACTCAACAAGATTGAAAATGAAAAAGATGAAGAGAACACGAAATTCTGTCTACGGGCTCAACAAAAGACTCAGCAGCATCCCTGCCAAAGAAAAAATCCAGCGAGGAAAAGGCGCCAGTGTGTTTTAATAATTGCACAATCAACGGGAACATTCAGTTAAATTTTGTTTGAAGCATGCGCAATGCATAATTACGCATCACGCAGTTTGCCGATCCACTCTGTACTGAAATTGTTTTATTAGCCTAATACATTATTAATTATTATTATTATTATTATTTTAATTTTCAATAGGCCTGTTTATTAAATGTTTTGATAGCCTATTGTTCTTTGGTTAAAAATTTTGGTTTAAAATAGTGCGTAATTTGTAATGAATCTAATTCAACTTAGTTTTAATTTACCAACCCCTGTGCAGATTAACCAATTTTTAATTTGTATGATATATATATTTACAAATATTGTTCCCTACTAGCTATTTCTGTGGTTGTTTTTGAAGTGTGTGGTGTGAATAAATATTATTTATGGCGCATGGTATTCTATTTCTCTTGACAACGGTTGCTAAGACACAAAAACTAACAAAAAGTAGTTCCTATGTTTAACCACATTTAGCGAGTTTACAGCAATTATAAATTATTTCTTTTAGTGTTTACAGTTTGTGGGACCAAGGTATAAGCGGATTAAACAACTCGGAAGCGTGCATTAGACCATTCTAAGGCACTCCACGGAGTAACACCACTCCGCTGCGCGTCGTGGTGTTCCCACTCCGCATCGTGCCTTAGAATGGTCTAATGCACGCTTCCTCGTTGTTTAATCCTTACATATATCATATATCCTGACATGGCATAAAAATATCGGGATATTTCTAAAAGGTCATATCGCCCAGCCCTACCATGAAGGACTACAGGCTTTTTGTTTTGTTTTGTTTTTTTGTTTTTTTTTAGTTTATTTTTTTAGTTTTTTGTTTACTCCCTTCCCACCCCATGATATCAGCTATGTTATAATACAAAGAATTAATACCATGAAGTTTGTTGCAAAGAACTGGGCTAAGTTCTCCAACTTTCCAACGAATATAGCTATACTAAGTGTTGAAGTGCTCCTTTAAGAGCTGAGTCTTCAGCTTGCCCTTAAAAGTAGACAGGGACTCTGCAGAGCGGACAGAGTTTGGGAGATCATACCACCATCATGGCGCAACAGGGGAAAAGAGTCTGGCTGGTGATTTAGTCCCATGTATTGGTGGTAACACGAGGCGTCTTTCACTGGTGGAACATAGCTGTCAAGAGGGAGTGTAGGCCTGGATTAGGGAGTGAAGGTAGACGGGAGCAGTTTGAGTTATTGCTTTGTAAGCTAGAAGCAAAGCTTTGAATTTGATGCGTGCTGCGGCCGGAAGCCAATGAAGAGTGATTAGCAGCAGAGTGACATGAGCTCGTTTGGGCTGGTTGAAAACCAGACACGCAGTGGTGTTCATTTGTAAGATGGTTTCAGTTTCTGTCTTGTGTTTGAGCACTGTTCTGCCTTTGTTAAGCAGGGTGGGGGAGGGGAAATGGTATTCCATAGTAGAGTGTAACTTAATGTGGATCTGGATATGGGTCTCCTTAAAAGAACGGATGGTGATTGCTGAGTTTACATTGAGTGAAACGCTTTTTCATTGCCATGATGCAAATTTGCATTCGGGATGCAACAGGACTCTGTAAAATAACAAACTGATTGCAATGCATGGGACAATCCGTCTTTGGGTTTTTGGTCTTTTTAATAGATTTTGTGCTTTATTTACTGCTTTACTGAACAATTTAGTAAGTGTTTTTTCCACACAGACAAACACTCACCCTGCATGTCAATGTCCAATTGCTGTTATACCACTCACTCCTCTCACTGGGAGTGAGAGTTGTGGCTCATACATATACACACACTGGCACGCAAAAATTGCTAGCTTTAGCTGACTTGAGAGAGAGAATTTGAAGATGTGCCAGCTTCATTCAAATCTTTAGAGTGGAATAATTTCAGTTTTGCTGTCAAGTACAAGGCTGAAGTCTTGTTTATAATCAGTTATTTTCCCTTGTAGTTTATCACTGGTTCTTATCATTGGAGAGGCATAATCTTTTCGAGGATCTGCCCCATTTTTTTTTCTGAGGAAATACTGCAAACTGTTTAGGTCACTTCTCCTCTTTGATTATGCTGCTTCTGTGTCCTCCTTAGACTTCTTGTTTCTCCTGGCTATGCTCCCTAGGAGGATGAACTGTATCAACTTTTAGGAGAAATTCCATCTTAAAGCTGGGGTAGGTAATCTTGCTCAGATACATTTTTTATTTTACTCTGGGTGAATTTGTTCCTTGTCCTGATAGTATTATGTACATTTTTAAATCACAAACAATAAGAAATACTGTTAGACTCCTCAGTTTACCATAAATTTATAAAAACTCTGACTAATCAAAATGTTTGGGCTAAATTGAAGTTGTTCATTTCTTATATTTCTAAAGCTTCTTCATGGCTGAGAAAATGCAGGAAGGATTTTCTTGACTTGACTTGGCTCAGTTTATTTGCCTCCTCCCACAAAAAGCTGGGAAAGAGAAAATCATTTGTGCAAAAAGCTGCCCACAAGAAAAGCACTCTGAGAGCTCACACAATCGTTCCATCATGTCATAGGTGGAACCCCAACTGTTTGCCTCAGCCTGAATTAGTTTATGCTGTGGCAGCTTTAAAAAAGCCCATTTCACCTTCAATATTTTTATCATCTTTTTGGACCCAAAAAAGGCAGCGATGGCCTTCTGGAGTTGAGACAGAGAGCTTGCCTTGCGATCTACTGCTATGACCAAATCCAGGTTGTGGCCAAAGCAGGGTATCCAGTTCAAGTCATCAACAAATGCCTTGTGGTTATTAGAAGCATTATCTGTTGCGGTACCAGACATTTTGGTCATGTCCAACCCCCATAGCGCTGTCACAATATCTTCCAATGCTTCCTTCAGACTTTCAGAGCTCTAGTATTGCGGTACTATACTGGTACCTTTATATCGCGCGACCCTAGGTAACGAGTATCAAGGGCTTTATGCAGACTCTTCCACTGTGGTAAGGTGGTGGCTCAGAGACATCCAACTCTGACAACCATGCATATGATGCATAAAAACATTCGAGCTAAGTTTCCCTTGCCCAAAAGTGGGAAATCAGGGCCCCCTCTAAAGTCAGGCACAGAGGTGAGCACCTGACGACCAGACATTTGTCAAGCTCAACCTGATGTTGGTCTGTGGGAGGGTCCATTGGAGTCAGGTGCAGTACAAGTTGGGCAGTAACCTTAAAGTGGGGACCCTGGTGGTCTGATCCTCTGTTGCAGAAGCTAACTAAAGGGCTGGGGACATGTCTCTTCTGTAGTGGGCAAGGAGCCTGAGCTGGTGCACCTCAAAGCACAGCTTGGGCTCTGGAACCAGTCTCCTTAAGAAGGATTAGGCCCTTTTCCATTTGGGAGTTGCTTTCTGTGAGAACCACTGAGGAGGTGTGAACGTACTGCCTCAACTTGGTAAATGTATGTTGGAGTTTACCTTGTTGGATGGAAGGGTAGCCTCCCTTCATCTTTCAGTGGAGGGATGGATTTTGACTGTTGTTTGTGCTTTTGCACTGAACAGCAGTTCAGATTACCCACCCTTTTTGGAGTCCTTGAAGTGCTGAAGAGTGCTTCTTATGGGTATGCTCACGTAGGCAAAGACACTGAAGACTGGGAGGAATGGCAATCCTGATCTGAATATGAGTGATGTTTTGTTACTGGACTTTTTAGGAATGTCAGTCTGGCTGAGTCCCCTGTCAGTGAAAGCTTCAACTCTCTCCTCTGACAGGGCTTCAACCATATTCCCAGGTGGGACAGGGACATTGAATTAGTGAGTGTTGCATTTTGCACCGCTGTTGTGGTGGCGGGTAGCCAAAGTTATAGCCTCAAGGTTGTCTGTGCCTGTGATGGCAGTAATCCCAAATTTCATTGGTAGACTTAGACAGTGATGGTCAAGGTGAAGGAGACTGACATATTTGGCCTATGGGATTCTGGAGACAGCCAACAGGTGTGGGAAGGCTAAGAGGAATGTGGCTCTACCCCTCCTCCCCTCTCTCTGGCTATGAGAGAGCTGATAATGTGTGGGAAATGTTACAACCCAAAACCGATGTAAACACAATTCATACTCAAAAGCAGCATAGCAACCAGCCATTTTTTTCAGTGTCCAAAAGAGAACCCTACTATCACAAAAAATTATAGCAAGTACATTTTGAAGCAAGTGGATTCTTAATAACTACGGAAGCTGCAGGTTTGAACACCCCCCCCCCGCAGAGTTGGCCAGATGGAAGTCTGGGATTCCCTGCAACTGCTTAAGCTGCTGCCCCCCTAATAAGCTGCAGAAAAAAGTTGAATTGGCAACTGACTGAGTCATATTAAGCCATAGACTGTATAAAAAAAAAAAAAAAGGACAGAGTCTCTGTGGCATCACCCCTAAGGTTTTAAAAAGCTGAATTATTGCTCTTTTAGTGGTTCCCCCTGTTGGCATCTTGGCAGCGTCAAGCCTGCCGTTACTCCCGGAAAGTACAAAAAAGTAAAAGGAGTAAAAGCTGTGAGCATGGGCCTGGATGATTGACATCATTCAAATTCTGACCTGCCTGTAGCTTAGAGCTAAACTGGAGCTAATGAAAGCTAACCAGCTGACAGTTAGTTATAAAATAAAATTCATTCCCCCCAACAGTTGTCACAAATGTAAACTTGACTTATTAAACTATGGTAATGTTTCTTGTTGTTTTTTTAACCAGCTGTAAAGATGTTTATTTCTGTGATGAAATTGGTCTTAACATGGGACTCCATTGGAATTTGCTGTATTTTGGAGCCAGTACCTCGCTGATGAGGGTGAACTTGAATTGTAGCCACTCTCACATAGGCGTCACTTTTAACTGTGGAACTTAAAATCCTTACCTTTTTATTTGGCAGCATTTTGTAAAAACACTTAGGTGACCTCTGACCGTCTCCTCTGGACAATTTATTTGCTTGAAGGCATTCCAAAAACCTGTAGATCATGGTGGTCAACTTAAGTCCTTGAAAGCTGCAGTCCTGCAGGTGTTGGGACTTTACCTGCTGCAGTAAACCTGATGCAAATCAATGGGTATTTAGCAGTCTTGTGCAGAGTTTTATCTCAAGCTCTGCACAGGTCTGCTAATTAAGTCTTATGTGTATTAGGATTTTCCCTGCTGGAACATACCAAACACCTGAAGTACTGCACCTCTTAAGGGTTCTTTTTGGTGAATAAATGTCAGAGGGCTGTCTGCCACATGGTGAGTAAATGTTTGTACCACATTTGTCATGTTTTTAAGTTTTCATTAAGGTAGATTTCTTCTTTATGCGCCTCTGTTGTCTGCACTTATCAAGGACATGCACCTCGCACACTGACGCAAATGCATGTGGCTCTCACACAAAAACACCTCCAACTACAGTATTTCCGTTTAACATTTATCATAGTTAATTATTGTCAATATATAGATATTTTTAGCAGGAGCCATCTACCCTTACAAAAAAAAAAGAACACTGTGAATTGAAGGATGAACCAACAGGACATACAGTCCCAACCAGAAAGTTTAGGGAAAAGTGGCAATATGGAGACTGTGGTATTGTATGACACTGCTGTGTCTTAATGTCCACACTAGTCCCTAACCCCTCACTTACTACATAGCGCTACACTACAAAGCAGACTATATAGTGAACTAATTCTGGTTGTGATTCGAACATGAGACTGGCTATTTTTTCCTTTGTGCCAATCACTATATTGAATTTTATTCTTAAATTGTTGCATATTTATTCAACAAGGATATAAAAGGATCTTAAGTTTTTTCTAAACCTGCTTTAATGTTTGTGTCACTTGCACTACTTTGAGCTCCTGGCTAGAGTGGATTGTGGTCTGTATTGACCAGTCAAGTGACCATTGATGCTCACAACTTTTCAAGATGCATTGTGGATAATTTTGAGTGCTTTCTTTTCTCTCTGGACATTTAGGCACCCCTAGACAATGGTGTGACCACTATAAAGTGCACTATGTAGGGAAAATAGGGTGGACATTCGGACACAGCCAATGAAACAAGTCCAAACTGACTGGTGGCTCAATCAAAGCCCAGAGACATTGTCAGATTTCCTTGTGGTCCAGCTGTGTTCTCCAGAGATCAAGAAGTATGATCCAGCTAAGGCTGAAATGCGGTGGCACAAGGACTGTATCAGGAGTAGGAGGCCCGGGTCCTTGGACAGTGTTAGAGCATCATAGCAGAGTAGAGCAAGGGGTGTGACATGACTTCTTTATAAAAAGCAAAGGTTTGTTTTTTCTTAAGTTGCTGATCTGTCTGAGATGCATTAGTACTATTGTTTTGATTGTGCAAAAGCGCTACACCTGTGTTTGTGTGACATTATGCTATCATTTTTATTTTAAAGACCTTATTTGATTTGGTGTTGGGACTGCAGAATGTAAGTCTTATTCTACTGCTATAGGGGAGAGAAAAGTGGTTGTCTATAGTATAATTATAATTTTTTGATTTAAAAAAAATGTAAAGGGTCTTAAATGTGTATTCAACATCAAACTTCAGTTTCTTGAATGTTAACCTAAGATAAAAATTTATTATTGTGGCAGACCTGTAAGCTAATTAATATCGGACCACTATAGAGTTAGTAAGACCATGAAGGGAGAGGTGCTCTTTTGTTCGTTTCTTTTTTTCTTTTTTTTTTTTTTAAACATGTTATATTTTGTTGTTATACACCAAAACTACAGCTGCATGACAGGACTGGATCCGGGGGCAGGGGGTGTTCTTAACTAGTGTGTATCAAACATATGTAAATCCCTATGGTCACTAATTTGCATGGTTTACAAGTGGAAGATGGGTCGGCACAGGGATAGAGGCAGTTATTTGCCAGGTGTCTCTCGTTGCCTTTGGCTTTTGTTAGTTTTAAGTCTGTTACATACTCCACAAGAAGCAAGAACTTTTTTCTTGTTTTCGAGGCTCCGAGAAGAAAATGACATAATTTTTTTTACTCGCGGACGTGTTTGAAGACAGTTCTTGACACACCGGGCTGGCAGAACTCTTTTCTTGTCGGGCTCCGAGAAGTATCGTGTGATTGGTCGGACATTTGAGATGGGCGTCGTTAACACTGAGAAAGCATGAAGCGGAGTTGCTGCTTCCGTTTGTTTGCTGTTGCCGGCAAAACGGATTGTTTTGATAAAACAGCTGATCGAGGTGGTGAGAAAGTACGAACATTTTTACATGTAGCATTAAATCACTCGGACCCAGCCGCGAGCACAACCCGCCCTACCATGGACGAAGTTGCTCGTTAAATATGAAACTAGAAAATCACTCAAGAGAGCAGAAACCTCTGCCAAGCACAATGTTAAAGAACGCTTTTTAAAAATTCCTGGATCCAAACGGTGATCTGGATTGCCACCGAAATTTAATTAGTTTTTCATTTTTACATTTGCAACAACTCTTGAAATCTTTATAAAAATCCGTCTGTAACCTTCTGAGTTATCTTGAGCAAAAAGACGCCGGGAAAAACATAACCTCCTCGGCGGAGATAACAACCGGGTTCATTGCACATGAAAGCAGACATCAACCCCCACAGTGATCCCTCCCCGCTGCAGACGTGCTTCGCGTGGAGGATGTATGGACATGGCAAACAAGACGTTTTTTCTTGTTCTTGCAGCCTCAAGAACAAGAACTCAGTTCTTGCTTCTCGTGGAGTATTTAGTCAGAAAAGAAATGAAGAACTGGGCCAGACATCCTGTGCCAGAGTTATTCCGGAACCTGACAAGACTAATTAGCAGCTTTTGCGTTGCCCTTTTGTGACTGTAAAGATTCAGATACATGTTAAAGGCACCATCATGGCTGACCAAGCCCATAATTAGATAGTTTTGGACTCTGAATAAAGACTTCATGTATAATCTTTTCCAAGGCCTGCCCAATAATTCATATTTTCATAGTTCTGATAAAGGTGGATTTTTAGTTTAATCTTACTAAAAACATTTGTAAGACATCTGGTTTACATTTTTATGTCTTTGCTAATTCTGTTCTTGGCGTTTACTGTTGTCTTGGGGTCTGAAGCTTCTATTACACTATTTCTCAATCCTGACCTTCAAGTACTACTGTCCTGCATGTTTTTGAGGTAACCCTACTTTAAAACACCTTGTTAGCAGGCTTGAAAAGAACTTGGTGAGGAGGTTCATTAATGTAAATTGGGTGTGTTGAAGAAGGAACACGTCTAAGACTTCATTAGATTTCAATATTGATTGATTTGGAATATGATCAGTAGCAGTAATAATTGTACTACTGCTAATAATAAAAATCTCTTTTCCTTTTACAGATGAACCAAATTTGACATCTTCTAGACCAATACCACCCGATATTTTACCACCAGGTAAAGAAAATGATTAACATCGTTAGGTTTTTTTTTTTTGGATTTCATTTCATTACTGGAGTTTCTTACCCCACATTCTCCCAGACCACTTAGAACAAAAGACAAAATTCGTCCATTTTGTTAAAACATCAGCATTAAGGGGACCTCAGTGGGAGACTATTCTTGATGTAGGGCCCATTCAATCAGCCTTTTTTATTCAAATCCTAGTATGTTTGCTTGGAAAGTCTGCTTTGTTGGGGAAATGTGAAAGCGCCAAACGAATTCTAATTTGGATCAATTAAGCGGACTCGGTCCACCTACAAATGCAGGAAGCAGACTACAAAGAGTCACAGGAAGCGGACGACAAAAAGAGTCACTTCTTGCATTTGGCATAGTATTACATTCTGGATAAATACATAGCGATCACTTTAAGGGTCCTCTGTCCCATCTGTTGTTCATACTGCGGTCATTGTTGCAGTGTATTTCTGCAGTGTACTTGCATAAGACAACATAAAAAACCCCAAGACAGCGATAGTTTTGTGCTCCATATTTAACTTGCTAGTGGAGGAAGCAGTTTTCTTCTTCATGTGGGTCTTGTTCTCTCATTTGCTAAATACTAGTGCAGCACCATCTTCGGTGAGAATGAGGATATATTATTCTAATGATTTGGTTTGTTTGACCAAAGTGCGGCGTGAACATGATCTCGGTCCGCATGAACACACCCACCTACAACTGACCCGAGTCTCCAGTCAGACAGTCTAGCATACTCTCCTGATGTAAATGGACCCGAAAAGTACATTGTTTTCTGCTTTACCCGGTTGCATAGTTTTAGTGCCCCTTTGGAGCAGGTGGAGAAAATGTTCATGCATGATTATATAATAGATGGAAGTCATCTTCGTGGTCTGCTCATGCACAGTTTAGCTTGTTCAGACATTGTGGATACGACAAAACTTGCCTTCCCTTTTTGCAGGCCCGTTACATTCAGTTTGCCATTAATGTACTTAGGAAAACCTAAGGGTTTTAAGTTTAAGTAAGAAGCAAATTTTCACTTTGTCAGTTTTAGAAGATTATCTGTTGATAGCCAGATATATTATTAATATGTTTTACATTGGTTTGTAGAATGTAGAAAGTATTAATTACATTTTGTATACAGGTTCCCAATCAGCTGTGATACAAATCCCCCTGGATAGTGCTGTCCTTGGAAAGGTATGGATTTTCTTTTCTTCTCCTGACTTTAAAAGCTATTGTTTGTAATTTCTCCAAAAGGATCCAATCTTTTCATGTGGTTTCAGGATTGGGTGCATCGTACTCTAATTTCCAGTCCATGTAGACAATGGCTCATGGGTGGAATTCCTACTTCCATAATTTCCCACCGCTCTCATCGGATCCTGGAACTTTGAGGACAGCAGAGTTTGAGGGAAATTTTCCCCAACATGCAGAGAACTTTATTGGACACAGTGCATTCTCAGGCACAACTGCTTCGCAGGGAGCCTTGTTACCGAATTCAAGCTTCAGTTCAAGCAGCTGTACAAATCCCAGTACTGAAAATTCAAGTACAGACTGCGTTTATCAGAACTACTGCAGTAAAGTGCAATGGCGAACAGATGGAGAATACCTGGAAAAGGATTACATGCAAACATGTGAAAATAGTGAGAGCTCAGGTTTTGCCAGAGAAAGAATACCAGCATCAGGAACCTTTTCTTCACCTTTTGCACCTGATTTACAAGGACTTAAGCAGGATTGTGAAACGCTAGCTACATCATGTCTTGGGAACTACTCGGATGTCAGCAGCTGTTCAGATACAGATGCTACTGAAACGAGGCCTTCATGTAAGTTCATGGAAGGTGACTTCTTTTCAAAACAAAAAGTTGACCGTCTTTCAAAAGATAGTCCATTGGCATGTTTTTTCAGTAAGACTGGAAGTATACCTTTCTTAAGTGATGACCCGTGTACTAATATGTTAGAGACAAATGTAAATTTGCCATCAAATGTGAAAGAAAGAAAAAACATACTATCATGTTCACAAGATAAGAGTGACTGTTCAGAAAAAGCAATCAAACCTTATGCTAGACCTGATCAGCCCTCTACTACCTCTTCTATGCCAGCAACTACAGAGAATGAGACAATTTATGATGGGAGTGATGATGATGGATTTCAAGATTTCAAACAAAAGCAAAACACAGAGAGAAATGTTCAAGATTGCATTTATCCAAATTACACAGTGAGTGAAAACTTGACTGGAGATGGAGTTGAACACTATCCACTGGATGAAGAGGAGAGTCTGATCAAATCATCTGCTTCAGCTCCATTTGGCAATGAGCAAGATGATTCACATGAAAAAATCCTCCATGAAAAAACGGATAAAAACAAGGGATTCAGGAATCAAGACTCAACTGATGGTCAAGATGGATATGCAAGTGAAGATGTGCAAGGAGACAATTTGGTCATAAAAGAGAAAAAATCCCCAATTCCCAATTCCACTACAAACATAGAAACTGACAGTAAGGGGAAAGATATCCAGAAAAATACCTCCCAATCATTCGTCATACCAATTATCAAGCCAAGCTCTAAAGTTGCTTGTCAGCAACAGAGCAAATGCTCTTATGGTAACAAAAGACATGACGATGCATCCAGCATGCAGTTGTCTAAGCAACAATCTTATGAAAGTGTAGCTCAGGACTACAGCTGTAAAGGCCTTGCTGAAATTAAAGCTGATCAATTAAGTGAGTCCAATGTTTCTATCCTGTCAGGGTCTTGTTTGCAGCCAAATGCTAAAACAGACAAAAATATAGACAAAGAAACAAAGAAGGATAAAGAACTGGCAAATACGGCATGTAAGGCATGTACAGTTTTTTCTCCGTCCCTAGATTGTTACGGCCCAGATGACATTAGTAACTGTTCTAAAGTTACTAATGATGACATACAAAGTGCCAGTAGTCATGTAGAGTCTGGATTTCAAATGCATGTACAATTGACCAATGAAGTTAAGAAACCAGTGCTTTCCCTTGACCCAAATTGTAGTGGTTCTATTCTCACTGTTGACAAAATGGCAAAGGATACTGGTAATGAAAATCAAGAATTTGATGTTCATGTAAATTCCTGCTTACTGTCAAATGGGGCAAGCACTAGCATCCCTTCTAGTTTAGAAATAAGACCATTAGAGAAGATGGCCACAAACTTCGCAAAAGATCCAGATGGTAGTGCCGCTACTATTGGTAGTGACAGTTTTCCTAACATTTGTGACAAAAACAACGCAAAGGTTGAAAATGATTCAGAGTCTTCCTTGGAGCCAAAGTGTTCAGGCATAGACAAAGATACAAGTCCAGCACAAAAGGATATTCCAGAAACTTCTTCAGATAGCAGTGGTCCCAGTGCCAAAACTGACCACCTATCTTCTGATGCAGGTGGCAAGAAAAAGCAATGTGTTACTACTAAACTAGAATCTTGCTCACAGCTTAATAACTTGGATACAAATTTGCATTCTTGTCTTGCTAAGGAATGCACAAGTCCAGCTGAGAGCACAAGTACATCATCTCAACCAGATCCAGAACATAGTGGTCAAGCTGTGATAACTGACAGCAACAAGCAAAGTATTGACTTTAGTTCAGAATCCTGCTTACAGCCAAACATCCCGAACAACGAGGTAGATTCATGTTTAGAGGGAGAATGGATGAGTCCAATAGAAAATGCAAATACAGCCTCCATATCAGATCAGTACCAGTCACTGCATGGAAGTCTCTCTGCTAATGAACCACTGAGTCCGATTGGAGATGTTTCTGAAAATGCAAGAGAGTCATTTGATTACTTTGACTACACTCAGGACCAGTCGCCCCCTGACCCACTGTATGGTGAACCTCTATCAAGAGAAGACTCTTGTGACTCTGATGAAACAAAACTTAACTCAAGTCAGTATCAAGAAACGTCTATGATCAAGCCTGAGGAATACAGCATGGAATGTCCAGAGGAAGCAGCATCTGAGCTCCAGTCTTCTTTTCAGATGAGAGACTTTTTTCATCCTGTTGTGATATTGAACAACTTGGAGCCAAAAAATGGAATAACTGACTCTTACCATTGCACAGATTGCCAATTCACTACCCAAAATGCTGATCATCTAATTGAGCACCACTATAGTTGCCATCCAATGATCAGTTTTCAATTTTGCCGAACTTGTAATGTTTATCAGACGAGTCATGAAGAGGGCAAACAGCATTTCTGTGGTGTTATCAAAGAAAACCAGAGCCTCTCTTTCAATTCTGTCCCACTAAAAAAAAGAAAATTCCAGGGCCGCCACAAGTGCAAGAAGTGTGGGCTCATATTTTCAAAAATACTTCATTTTGTCAAACATATGAGGACTCACACTGGCAAAACACCATATAGGTGTAATGGTTGTGGCTTGTATTTTGCACAACCTAGTTCGCTGCGAAGGCACAAAAATGTACCTCTAAGGTGCAAGGCATCCCAATTGCCAGTTTCAACATCTGATACTAATTTTTTCAAAGTTGAATCATCACTACAAGAAGATGTACCACAAAAAGATGTGCAACCAAACCTTTTGGATGAAGGCGTAAAGTACTGTTACGTAAAGCTTTTTGATGTCGCCAAGATAAATCTATGTCATATATGTGGTAAAAGCTTTGCTACACCAAGAAAGGCCAAAAAGCACATTTACGATGTGCACAAAAGAAAGAAAATGGCTGCTGTATCAAATCAGCCTACCACAAATGACAGTAGTAAGCATACTCCCGAAGTCAAGAATGAGGCAAGAGGAAAATATAAATGTCCTCTTTGCCCACGGCTTTTCAAGTACTCCTACAACAGAGCTCGACACTTGCGTGACTGCGTCAGGAATGCTACATATGGTGGCAAGGGAAGAGTTGATGACAAATATGTGTGCCCCTTGTGTGCAGCTGCCTTCACATTGCCATCCAACCGATACAGACACATTAAAGGACTTTGCCTGAAAGAGTTTCTCAATCGACTTGCACGAGAAAAAACAGAGTCATGGAAGGGGACTAAACCGCAAATAACTATGGAAAGTGAGCAGAAGCCACAGTTGAATGACAATTCGCAGGATGCCCAGTCAACGGTTAATATGCAGAAAGTTCATCAAAAAGGAGAGAAACAAAAAAAACATGCACTCCCAGGTTCACTAACTTACAAGCCTGTCCCACGTTACAAATGCAATCAGTGCCCTGCCGTTTTTTCTCATCCCTCTGGGAAGTATAGACATATGAAGAAGCATGAATTGTTTAAACTCACTGGAAAAAGGTTCAGGTATAGAAATTCTGTTTTACCTATAATGTCAAGTGAGATAAAACATGAAACTAATGAGACACCAGATTCTGCAAAGGCTGAAGAGAGCACTGATAACTTTAAAACATCAGAGATATCTTCGAAATCTGCTCTCAGTTGTCGGTTTTGCGGAAAAGGTTTTGATGCATTACCGTTCTTGAAGAAACATGAGCGTAGTCACCGAGGAGAACGACCGTACCGCTGCTTGGAGTGTGGAAAGGGATTCAAGAAACGTACCCATTTGTTGGGTCATAAAATTGTTCATCAGAAGAGGATACAGTGCACCGTCTGCAAAAAAGTTCTACCAACTGTTGCAGAACTGATCCAGCACAGGCGCTCCCATCATAAAAAGGGAATGCTTAATTGCCCAGATTGTTCAGCACAGTTCCAGTATCCTGTATACCTACTTAGACATCTTAAGACTCATGCAAATAAACACAAGAAGGCTCAACAGCCTGAGCAGGAAACCCCAACAAAACCAAAGCAGTCTTTGGAAACGGTGAAAGACCAGACTGAACCAAAACAGGTACAATGTTCCTTGTGCAAAGAAGTATTTGATGATCCCCATATACTGAGGAAACACTGTCTCACACACATATCAGGGTCATCTTCAAACCAGTGTCCGTTTTGCAAGCATAATTTTAATAGTCGCCGCTATTTGCTGCGACATATGGTCAAACACACAGGAAACAAATCTTTTTCTTGCACCAACTGTGGTAAACAGTTTTACCGTTTAATGTTCCTAGAACTTCACAACCGGCAGTGTGTCCCTCCTCCAACCCAGGAGCTTATTTTAGAGGAGTCCGGCAGTAAGACAAAGAGACCGTATCATTGTACCTTTTGTCCAAGGAGGTTCTGTAAAAAGGACCGTTTGCAAAAGCATCATATTGCCCATAAGAAAAATGCCCTGCATTTGTGTTCAAGATGTGGACAGTACTTCGGACCCAACAAAATAGCTCAACATCGGGCAGAATGCAGTGAAGCTGCAAACCCCCCCACTGTTCAGCCATCAACTCCCACAAATTTAAAGAAAACCTCTTCACAGGCAAGCCAGAGCATCAAGAAGACACCTTCACAGTCAAATGCAACAATGTTGTTACAGTTCAAATGCCCCTATTGTTCACAGAGGTTCAGGTACAGAT
Source organism: Telmatherina bonti (assembly GCF_933228915.1). Lineage (NCBI taxonomy): Eukaryota > Metazoa > Chordata > Actinopteri > Atheriniformes > Telmatherinidae > Telmatherina > Telmatherina bonti. The sequence goes on from NC_136623.1 coordinate 24,180,976, forward strand.
CATTATATCTGAGACATCTTGTTTCACATACTGGTGTGCAACCCTATGCATGTGTGCGCTGTGGTCAAAGATTTGGAAGTCAGACAATGTGTTTTAAGCATGAAGCTTTCTGTGATGGTGCTGACAAAGCTGGAGAGCCAATAGTCAAAAGTGAAGGTGCCACAAGGATGGACTCCCTTCGAGAGCAGACCAAAAAAATCCTCCAAAAGGGGGAAGTGGAGTACAAGTGTAAATTCTGCACCAAGACTTTCACAAAAGCTCGAAATCTGAGGTATCACATTTTGACGCACAATGAAGTGAAACCATATCGCTGTAAAGTCTGTGACAGCTGTTTTTCAAGGTATGATCATCTGAAAGTTCATCAATCTCGTTGCAAAATAAAGAAGACTCGATTGGAAGTCAGAATCCCCAAAATCAGTTTGGATGATGTTGGCAAGGGCTGGCAAACCAAGTTGGGCATTAATCCTCCTGAAAAGCAGGAGTCATTTGACTGTGAAGTCTGCTTGAGGAGCTTCCCAACTCATTCTAAACTTTCCAGACACTTCACCATGTTTCACGCTACAAAGCCATTTAAGTGCACACGTTGTGGCGCTGCTTTCTCTCATAACAAAACTCTGAAAAAGCACATGAAAATGAGGAAGTGCAGAAAGCCTACCAATCAAATGAATGATTCTCTGCCTCTTGTGGCTGATAAGCCAGCAGAAAATGTGAGCAGACCACTTGATGGCGTAAGAAATCGACTCCTAATGAGGATCCAACCTTTCTTAGGCAAAACATTTAAGTACGTGTGCGGTTTTTGCCCCCGTAGTTTCAAAAACAGCTGGCAATTGAGTGTGCACACCCGTCTACACACCGGAGAGAGGCCATATTCCTGTGATAATTGTGGAGAAAGATTTATAAGAAAGGATTATGTAAAGCGCCATTTTTTGAAGTGTCTCAAGACACGTAAGTGCAGCAAAGTCCTCTGTGACAGATGTGGAGGATTTTTCTTTGAAAGTCAGCTTGAAAATCACAAAAAAGCTTGTGCTTCAAAACAGGCCTCCCCAACAGTTTCTCAAGGTCAGAAAACCCCTCACAGCCCACCAAAAGGATTTTCATGTGCATACTGTAGCTCACGATTTTTGCTGTTTTCACAGCTTCAGGAGCATTTTCTGAGCATGCACAAGCTGGAAACAATGAATTCCTCTTTGTCAGCTGCCCCCCTACAACAGCTTCTGTCTAATATTCCAGAAATCAAAGAGGAACCTTTTGATGAGAGTCCAGATTTGAACTGTAAAACAAATACAACAGATATGAATTTAGCGTCTAAACAGTTAATCTGCCAACAGTGTAATATGTCCTTTGCCAATAAAGCTGGACTAACTGGCCATCAACGTGTACACAACACAGAGCATCCCTTCAAATGTAAAGTATGCAACAAGGGCTTCTGGAATAAAACTGTACTCCGAAATCACTACAGGAAATGCCGAACTAAGTTAATGCAACAGCCAGAAGCTCCCTTGAAAGCAAAGATTGATTTTGCATTGAATGAGTCTAAACATGTGTTCAAAGAAGACAACACAATTGGTGCTGAGGTTTTACAGACCAGACCTGCCGACTCCTTCCAAGTCAAAGAAGAGGAAGAGGAGACATCAGTGCAGAGTTATAATGGCACGCAAAGTAGCTCAAGTAAGGAGAAGAAGGCCGTGCAGTACCAATGCTCAGAATGTGACAAAAGTTTTACTGATGGCTTGTTGCTTATTAGTCACCTGGAAGATCATGGAAGAGAAGAACAAGAGAAAAAACGTAATAAATGCAGCAAGTGTGGACGGGTGTGCTCGAGTCAAGCATATCTAGAAAAACACATGAGGTTTCATAGAAATAATGTGAAATACTCTTGCAACGACTGTTCCAAGGTGTTTCCAACCATGTCAGATTTAGAGAACCACTTCTTAACTCATGACATAAGCAAAAATTTTTGTTGCAGACTCTGCAAACAAAGGTTTTTGAGCAGGCCATTATTATGTGAGCATTACTGTACACAACATGCAGATGTTATTTTTCACTGTCAGTTCTGTAGCAAAGTGTATGCAGTGAAAAAATCCCTGACAAGACATTACAAAACGTGGCATCCAAAGGAGTGGAAGGACATGAGGAGCGCTGTGCTGGAAAAGAGCAACATTGAACAACAATCTAGCAGTCATGTGAGTACAAATGGTGAAAGTGATGAGAATGAAATTTATGGTAGTGACAGCGACTCTGACTCAGCGCCATATTTCCCGTGTCATGTGTGCGGCAAGACGTTCTCAACATCAGAAAACCTCGAGGATCATCAGCTGTGTCACCTTGGTGAAAAGCCACATGAATGTGAAGAATGTGGGAAATGCTTTTTCCTTGCATCCCAGCTTCAACAACACCTGCGAATGCACAATTCTGAATTTCAGTGTCAAACTTGCGGCAGGGGCTTTGTGACTCTCTTCGCATTGCGGAACCATAAGCATTCTCATGGCAAGAATCGACCACATCGTTGCTCCAGGTGCCAGCTCAGTTTTCCTGGACCCACACAGCTAGCAGAACACATGTCTACCCATCGTGAGGAGAGCTTCCCGTGTGATTTGTGCAATCGGGTGTTTCAGTCCAAGAGTAGTAGAGCTGAACATAGGAAGAGTCACTGCAAAGCAGATGAGCTCCCCTCACCTTCAGTTTCAACAGAAGAGCCTGAACAGTCTGAAAGCTCTTTTGTGTATACAATGCAGTTTAAGTATCGCTGTGGTGTTTGCAAAGAACGTTTCAGAGACCCCGAAGAGCTTTCAGAGCATGGTTGCTTGGAAGCTAAAGAGCGACCATATTCTTGCACAGACTGCAATAAACACTTTCTTCATGCATCTCACTTGAAAAAGCACAGGAGCACACATGTACCATCATGGTCTGTTCGGGAATATCCATGCAATCAGTGCAACAGTAGTTTCTCCTCCTCTCAGCACTTCCTCAGTCATCTTGAGAGCCATGTTGACCCAACAGTAGGAAATGCACACGGAGAATTTTCAGACGGTTTCATCTGTCCTGTTTGCCATCAGTGTTTTGCTAGCCCCATTGAACTGATTCATCATTTCCCCACACACCCCGATGGTACACCTAAGCCAGAAAAAATTCAAGTTTACTCCTCTGAAAGTGAGTTCAACCACAATGAAAGGCAATATCTGACATCAGCTGAATGTGAATGCACAGAATGTGGTGAAAACTTTTTGGGGGCTGACGCTTTCCATCATCACCAGTGTTTCAGGAAGCAGCATATGAAAGCAGAAAGCAGAAACTCCAATCTTTCGCCGAACAATCAAACTCATCAGGCAACAGAGGAGGAAGAGGATGTTGATGTTACTGAAGAAGATTTGTACAAGTGCTCTGACTGCGCAATGCAATTCTCCTCCAAAAGTGCACTCTTGGAGCATCAAAACAAAGTACATCAGGATAGGAAGCAGTTTGAATGTGAACGCTGTGGAAAGACATTTGCCAAGATGCGGTACCTTAGAAAGCATGAGAGCAGACATCGTCTAAAGGAGGCCGATAGCGTTGCTGTTCAGCAAGTTGACACAAAGTTCAAATGTGGCCAGTGTTCCACAAGGTTAAACACACCAGAGGAACTATCCATGCACATGAGAGTGCATGCTGAAGAGCAAGCTGGGGAATTTCGCTGCGACATGTGCTACAAGTCGTTCAGCCTCCGTTCTCTTCTTAGGCAGCACCAAGAGAGTCATGTTGGCGAGGTTGTGTATGAATGCACAGAATGTGATAAAGCCTTTGCTTTTCCCCACTTGCTGGAGGAACATCAACAGTCTCACGCTGGTTCCTCTCAGTAATGGTTGCAACGTACCTTGTACCTTATTACTCCTAATATAGCTAAGGTATCTTAAAAATCCCTTCATGCCTTATGGAAGGCTGTGTAGATCCTTGTTGTCTTCACTGTATACTTAGAAAGCCCTTGCTTGTGGTGTGAGACACAAGCTTGTTAGAGCATCTTGTTCTGAATTTTGTGTATATTTTCAGTTTCATACACAACACCTTAGCCATAGTTCCTTGAAAATTTGTAATTCAATAATGATTCATTGTTTGATAACAATGTTGGGTAGAAAACACTCTTGAATTACACTTCAGAGTTCCAAGGTGTGACATTTATTTTAAAATGGTGTCATTCAGTTTCTTCACATTATGTAAAATAAACCCTACCCTGGTCATTTTAATCCAACAAAATTTTCTATGATATGATTCTTCCTGTATGATATGAAACTTTTTGTAATTTTTATTTTTGTTGTTTATCAATGCTTGTTTATTTTTTGTTTGCATAATGTGAAGAGTAGCTTGTACAGACATTGAAAACATGCTCTATTGAAATATTCTTTTCACCATCTGATGATGTAAACGGTTTTTACAAAAATATGTTCATGCATTTGGTCCAAGTGTTAAGTAAACTTTAAAACAGATTTCTGGGTCTGTATTTCATTTAGTATTAACTGTTTAAACAGAATGGTAGCTAATAAATTGCTTTTTTTTTTTTTTTTTTACCAAAGAAATTATTTTAATGAAGCAGTTTACTGAAAAAGTCAACCAATCAAACAAAAGCAGACATGATTAGGCTACTTAACCCAAGATTAGATTAATCATAGCAGTATAGACTCAAGCTGTTATAGATAGCAGCTATTCTGATTCATGTGAAAGGGGCTTTTTTTTATGGTCTAATGTCTACATGATTGTAGATCTGATCAGAGTATATAGTATATAGCCAAATTGATGTGCAGTGAGCACATCAACATTTGTGATAATTAAGGTACTTTTACTTACTGGGTTTAGATTTGTTACGAAACCATTTGCTCACTGAGCAAAGTTAATCCATTTTTGAGCTATAGAGCCAAGTCAGCATGTGGTGAGATGTCATGCTGGAAAATATCACTTTGGATATTGTAATTTCTCAGATTGTGCATAATTGATTGGAATTCAGTTTCCAAGAACACACTGAGGCTGATTCAGATTCTGACAACTTTATTGTTCCTAAAGACTAATTCATTTGCTGGTCACCCTCATTCATGTAGAATTGAGTTTAAGAAAACAAACCATCAAAAAAATCTGAAGTAAAATAATGAACAAAATGAACGATGGAAGGGTAAAATTCAGGTTAACAAATCAGTTAACGAAAGGACTGCTGCCAGAATTTCATTAGCCTGATGCTTGAAGGAATACATGGTTTGGAGAAATGACTTGTTATACTCAAGGGAGTGCAATAGATAAATAGATACTTTATTAATCTCGTGGAGGAAGATCTGCTACGAGCAGCTCACAATTTAACATGTATAAAAAAAAAAAAATTATTTAAATAGGTAAAATAAGATCAAATAATATTTAAGAAGTCACTGTTGTGCAGTCTAATGGCTGTGTGGATCTCCTGATCCTCTCAGTCCTGCACTGCATTGAGATCAGCATCTCACTCCAACTGCTTCCCTGTCCTGTCAGGGTGTTATGGAGGGGGTGTTTATTATTGTCCATAATACCCTGCAGTTTCCTCTTCAACGGTTGCTCCACCACAGTACTGACAGGGTGCAGCTTCCTACCCAGCACAGAAGTGGCCTTTTAATCAATTTGTTCAGACGTCTACAGTCTTCATCCATAGTACTGCTCCAGTCCCCCGATAGAAAACACCATAGAAAAGCAACCTTGATAGTGACAGTGTGATGGAACATGTGCAGCATGTCACTGCTGACCATACAGGACCTGAGCCGCCTGAGGAAGAAAAGATGACTGTCCCTTCCTGTATGCTGTGCCTGCATTGGAAGAACACTCCAGCTTCTGATCAACAGCTACCCCCAGGTATTTAAAGAACTGCACAGTCTATTTCCTCCCCATCAATGGAGACTGGCTGGTTTGGTGTTTTCGATTTCCTGAAATCCGTCACCAGCTCCTAAGATTTGGTGGTGTTCTTGATAGCGGCTAATAGCAGGCAAAATAAGAAATACACGAGATATTCTGTGATGGGTTTAGATGATGATGGTGATGCCCCTTTTTCCCCTGTTCCACGGTAAACTCAAGTGTATCTGGCTCAGAGTGTCTTTGAGCAGATCCTGACAATGTGATTCAAGCTGTTCTTATCCTGAATAGAAAATTCATAAACCAAGAAACCAAAACAGAAGGTTTTTTTTTTCTTTTCTTAAAGAAATTGAATGAATTAATAAATAAAATTGTCTTAGAAACATATTAAGTGTCCAACTTGATCAAGTCTGCTGACCTTACTTGACCAGATACTCTGTGTTTAAATCAAATATCAATTTAAAATCAAACAGTACCAAGTTATTAATGGGACTCAACAGCTTGGACAGTCTCCCAATGACTCTCTTGTACTATACAATATTTAGTCATTATAAACATCCTTTTACAGCACAACAAGGTTGATAATATGAGTACATCATTGAAACTATTGTAGAACCACTGTCTTTATTTATCAATAGACAATCTTAGACACTTAGACACTCCTATATATTTACCAAATAGCCCATTGTTTTTTCTGACAATCATTTGTTCATGTCTGTTAAGGTTGGATAAGTATTTGATGAAATGGGTGAGTGACCATAGCTGCACAACCTCACATTAAAGGATCCACTGACGGCTAGTTTGACAGTATTCTTCTTTTCTTCTTTTCTTTTCAGTATTCTTTTCGGGGGTTTTTAATGCATTTTTGGAACCATTTAGTTGAAATGAGCAAGAAGAAGAATTAAGTTTTACCTACCCTCAAAACATGGGTCAATAAGGCCATACTAAGTTAGTGGGACGTGAGGAACTTTGATCCATAAACTCCTTTGATGAGAATATCGTCATGGGGTGGCTTCTAGCCATTGAGTGATAAACCATAATAGATAGTTCAAAGAATCCCCTAAAGTATACCCTTCTGATGTAGGACAATGGCATGGATCAGTGGCTGTCTTCCAAAACATCACAAAAGCACACTGGTGTTCTATGAGTCATGGACATGGCAGGACCCATGGTATTCTGAATTGTGAACATTACTGTAACCAGACTGTTCAGTTTAAATTCTCACTTTCTTAGAAAACACTGCACATTGCTTTCTCAGTATGAGCCAACCACAAATAATACCTGCATCACCCCACCACGAAGATGGAAGATTAACCATGGTTCCATCTACAGGAACACTTTGCTCCCTCCTTTGTGTTTTTTAATGTGTGATAACTAGCAGATGTTTGTGTAGCAGTATCTCTGCATCCAACTATGTAGACAAAAGCATACTATAGTGGGATAATTTAAACAGGACAATGAGAAGTTGAAAGTTATTACCACAGAGGGCTGTAGCCAGCTGATGCTCTGTGAGATTGGCTGCCAAGTCAAAAGAATCACAAGACTGCTCTAAGTGTCAAGGTGGTACTTTCCAAACCAGTATTAAAAAAAACATCTGAACCAGTTACAGTAGCTGAGACCTGGCTTTCTGCCATATCAAGGCAGTCCTTAAGGTCTTCTTTTCCTTCATTTAAACATAAACAGTTCTTTCACTCATTTGGAAAGTGGAGAACAGTGTCAAAGACTTATTAGGTCCACAAGCTAGACAGGGGTTCTGATATCTCCTTTCCCAAACCCAAGTACTATCTCTGACACAGTAATATGAGATATGCAGTCGCCTGATGCTTTCTCCTGCCTCTGTCAGAATTTTGTTGTGGGTGTGTCCACCTCTGGGCAGTTCTTACACCTACTCAGCTAAGTTCCTAATTATTCCTGGCATTTTTTTCTTCCCTGGGCTTCATTCCACTTTTTACTGAATCATTATTGTGATGGCCTTGCCTTAATAACTTTATTTTTTTTTCAATTTATTTATAGGTAGGTGTGCTATGTGCTACTCCTATTTTCATCAGAGCACTTGGCCTGAGTGGACCTGCACTGTCTCTGTCTCTGTCTCTCTCGCTCTCTCTCTCTCTCTCTCTCTCGCTCTCTCTCTCTCTCTCTCTCTCTCTCTCTCTCTCTCTCTCTCTCTCGCTGCTTGGTTTGGTTTTCAGGCCCATGACATATAACCATTTGATACCATTGACTTCCACTTTTACACGATGCACAGACTTGTTTTTGGTTTCAGAGCACTATTTTCTTTAATAAACATATTTTTACAGAAGACAGCGTGTCCTTTCCTCATTCTTGTCACGGCCTACCATTCGGGTTGTAACATTGTTTACTTCGCAAGTAAATAGTTCACATGTTTGTTTTAGTCTTGGTTTTTTAATATTTGACTTATCTTTGTTCTTCTGTCTCACTAATCTTTTTCTATGTTCCCAAGACGCCTGTCAGTCAACCTGTGCCTCTTTGATTCTTCCTACCCTTTAGGAGACATCCACAGTTTCTCCTACTCAAATTTTTTTCATATAACTTAACTTTCTTTAGAGTTTTGCTTGTGCATACACAATTTGGGGTTTACAGCAGGGTAGGTTTGATATTGACATTAAGAGAGCACTCAGTAGCTCTTAAATTAGACATTTATTAGCCAAATTATGTCATTTAAGTGGTTAGTGGATCTGAACAAGCAGAAGTTTATAATGTAAATCACTCTGTTCACCGATTGACAACATAGGATTTTGTTTGTCTATTTTATTTAAATAAATTTACTTCATAATTGCTGTGATTTTATGTCTTAAAGACATTTGTTGACATAATTGTTTCATGCTAGTGTTGTTCAGACAAGAAAGCTGTTGCACTGCACTGTAATCAGCATCACAGTAATGTAGGCCTGGGGATCACCAATAAATTCCTGAACTATTTTGACAACGGCTGGATTTGATTCCATAATAATTCATTAACAGCTATTCATATAACAACACCTAATTGTCTTGTATATTAAAAACATTCTCAGATATATCACTTTTTTTTAACATATACACACATATATGGAAAAGAGTCTGGCTAGGGATTTAGTCCCGCGTAGCGGTGGTAACACAATGTGTCTTTCACTAGTAGAGGATAACTGCTGAGAGGGAGTGTAGCTCTGGAGCAAGGAATTAAGGTAGACAGAAGCTGTTTGAGTTATTGTTTTGTAAAGCAAAGCTTTGGATTTGATGCACGCTGAGACTGGAAGCCAGTGAAGTGTGATTAGCAGCAGAGTGACATGAGCTCTTTTGGGATGGTTGAAGACCAGACAAGCTGCTCCATTCTGAAGCATCTGCAGAGGTGTAACCCAGAATGCAGGCCAGCCAGACCAGCCAGTAAGGAATTGCCGTTGTTGATGCATGAAATGACCAGAGTCTGTGTTCTGTGAGGTATGGTATGATTCTCTAGATGTTGTAGAGACCAAATCAGCAAGTACAGATAACTGAGTAAACATGGACCTTAAAGGTCAACTGATCATCCACCATGAAACCAAGATTCAGGGCAGCAGACATAGGCACAATGATAGGGTCAGGCTTCACACTTATTTGTGAACATTAGGAAGGATTGGCTGAACAAAGAGCAACGAACAGGAGAGAAGTTTCAGTGGAGTGACCCTGCCTAAAGCCAGACTGATATGGATCAATAGGTTGTTATCATAGAGGAACTGTGGACTTGACTGAAGAACGGCACGCTCTAGTAGCTTTGACATGAGTGTGACTTGCCGGTAGTTTTCAATCTGGACTGGGTTCAGCAACAGGGTAACTTGAGCTTGCTTGGTGTGGAAAAGACTAACTCAGATGAACTGATAATATGGATTACAGAAGATTTAATTATAGGTCAAATGTTTGGCAGGATCTCTGTAAGAACCAGATCAAGAGGATTTGAATTTGCTAAATGTTTTGAGACAACATTCTCATTCAATGCCAGAAAGAGCAAAGTGAGGCACCACTAGCTGTATGTAGTGGGCTGAGTTGGTCAGGCTCAGAAAACCTTTTCATTAAAAAAGGATGCGAACATTTCTGCAGTCAGCACATGTGGCTGAGCAGGTGGTGGAGAAAGAAGGGAGTTAAAGGTTATGAATAGTTGTTGTGTGCTGGAAGAATTACGGATCTTGTTCTGATTAAAGTCTATCTTGGCAACCTTTAGGCTGGATGTGAAAAGTGAAAGTTTTGCCAGTTCAGACAAGTCAGTGAGTTCTTTTGGTTTCTTTCTGCTGCCCTGAGACCTGCCCAGTGAGGCCTTATAGCCCTAGTGAGCCATAGGGTGGAAGGATTAAGGTTTTGACAGCAGTTTGTTCGGAGAGGAGCAGAGTGTTTCTGTAGCCTCATTAACAGACAGTTAAGTGGGAACTAAACCTTGTCTCAGCTATGTGCTCTAAAGTTTCTGCAATAGACCATTTTTGGAGCCACTTAAGTGAGGATGAGGTCTGATAGGTCAGCTGTGGAGTAGTTTCTGGTCAGTGTTGCCAGGTTTGATGAAATCTTTGTGCCATTATCATGAGTGTCTTTGCAAGAGTTCCTGATAATCAAACTACAACAACTCCAACACTTTCTTGCAAACAATGCGTCTGACAAGATTGTTTCTTATCAGGAGTGGGGTTTGAACCCACGAGGGCAGTTACCCATTGGAACTTAAGTCCAACGCCTTAACCACTCGGCCATCCTGATAGAAGATGATCCATTACCCTTGATTGCAAAATATCAGTCCATTATTTATGTGTGTGCGTGTTTATGTGTTTGTGCATTTGTATTTGTGTATGTATCGTTATCATTCAGAATTTTTGTCCCACCATATTTCTTCCAGTAAGACTGAAGTTCCTGGACAACAAGATGGGCTGCAAATACCAACTCAGTAATGGGCCTGCATCAGTCACTTCCTCTCAGCCACTTTAAGAATTGATGTGTCTGTAAAGTGGCCTGAGATGACATTGCTGTGAAGTAATGCTATACAGATAAAACTAATTTAAATTATTAAGGGTGATTGCGATATCAAGTCACTAATCAACACCACTGGGATAAACAAGCACAGAGTAAACCAATCATAAAAATGGCGGACGTGACGTCAGTAAAGCGGCACCCTACAATGTCTGGAAGAGTTCAGTAAAGTGAACGCAGCAGAAGAAAATAAATGACAGAAGACAGTACAGTACAGAAGACATAAATGACCTGTGTCATTTTTGCTGTAAAAACCTGAGCGTACATGGCATATTGGCAACTCTGTTGCTTTTTGAACCTCATTGTAAGAAACTACAGCAAAAAGAAACAGACTCCCACTATGTCCATGCACAATCTTGAATGTTTCTAAGAATATGTGATGACGCAAGGCAAGAGGCAAGTCTCCTCAAATCAACAAATCAGAGTGGTCGGTTTGTTTAAGACTGATGCGAATCTCCATGAAGGGGAGGGACTCCAGACTGAGTCACTCTGTATTGAATATATAGAACACTCCAGTCTAGTGTGCCAGGCCACAGAAATGCAGTCAAATGGTGACAAAGAGAGGGAATGTATCCCATATGGAGAGCATTGCACTTCCACAGGGGAGAATAGCAGATGCTAAGGATAATTAAAAATACCTTGGAGTACCACAAATAAACTGCAACAATTTTGAGGGCACAAGGACAGTTACAACAGTCAAATGTCAGCTGCAACGACAAGTACTGAGAAGTCATCTCAATGATAAAAACAAAATCCAGGCCATTAACAGCTAGGCCCTGCCAGAAAGCAGATACCCTGCAGGGATAATAAGCTGGCCAAATGAGGAAGTTCAAACCACAAACTTGCAGAGGGCTAGCATCAGTGCCACTATCCAAGATAAAAACATACAAGCTCCATAAATACATCAGGAAGATGACCACAAACATGGATTGAACCACCGACAGATAGCTGAAGTAGCAGATATTAACAAATTGTTACTGATAGCTAGAGGGGGCTGAACTGACAGACAGCACAGGGGCACTAATGGTAGCAGCAGGAGCGAGCCTCAAGCGCCAGAGCAATAGAGGACCAGATCTACCACACCAGACAGGATCCCAGGAACTGGCTTTGCAAAGAGGCCCCTGAAACAATCCAGCAAACTATGCTATTCCAAAAAGTAAAGGATATTCAACTTTCAGATGGAATTCATGCTACAGTGATATTATATCAAGAATGTAGGGTATGTAAGTAGAATCATGTCATAGTAATTGTTTTATATCAAACAGCAACCTAATAACAGTGTTTAGTAAACCATAACATAACATGTCAATGTCTCAGTAACTTGTCACGTGTTAGGCATCATTTTTGTCTGATGATGTGAAAATGTAAACAACGTGATGAAGAGGATTGGTTAAATTCAAGTTGCCGTTGAACCAAAACATTTAAAGGTCACCTTGTCATCTCTCAAGACATTGCTTGATATAGAACACAAATTGCAAAAACATGTAATAATAACATGACATCATTAAGTGTCCATTTATGATGTGCCTTTATGAGATCTGGAGATCCTTTTTTTCTCCCAACTTTGCTAGGTACCCTGAAGAAAACACAGAGAATGTATTAAGATTTTAACACAAATTTAATATATAAATACAAATTATTCATAAGCAGACCTGGAATCCACTTACTTGTCAAAGCAGATGCTGTTGTGGCCCCAAAAGCAATGCAAGATGGAGGAGCAGTTAAATTTATTGTCATGATGTAGAATGACAAGTAGGATTTTTCTTTTCATTTCTGGTCCTCTTCAAGGATACTTGGAGTCAATTTTGTGTTGTGTGGTGCGGTGGAGACACAGGCAGTCACAGGAAGCCTGAGTTCCAGGAATTGTTGCTGTGGAGACCAAAGAGAGTGGATGGCAGGGGAATGTTTCCAAGCATGCATCTGACTGAAAGCAGGAATCTGGGCACAAAAAACAGGCAATTACTGTCCACCTGATTTTACACCTGCAAAAAAGAAATCCAGGTTTTATACCTTGTCCAGTTAAGGAAGCATATCCCTGTAAAATCTTGGAGCAAGAAAGCAGATTGTGGATGTGGAAACAGCATGGATGGCTGCATTTGTGCACATTGGTATACAGGTCACAGGTTCAAATCCGGCATGGCATGAAATATAGCGCTCCTGCTCAGAGGGTGGATAACAGCTTTGGTGGTGTGGTGGTAAGATGAATTGTCATACACTCAGAAGGTTGTGGACTCAAATCCAGGTACTGGAGCTTGATATATCTTGTCAGATGGTTGTTCTGCTTATGCTGACAAAAACTAATAAATCTTGTGTGCTACTTCACCCATTTAAATCTTAAGCTCTTTTGCCAATTCAACACTGCAGGAAGCTTTAAAAAAAAAGAACGTTCCCATTCCAATGGTAAAAGATTTTGACACTTCTGTAAAATGCACCCAAGAGCTGTAGTGGTTAAAGACATGCCTTCTTGTTCAGATGATCATGGGTTTGAATCCTGATATGTTGCCATAATAAATCAAGTTGGATAATTGTGCTGCTTCTCCAAATAGTTATGCAATTGTGTATCAATCATTCAGCATAAGCAGGCATTTACAGTTGATCTTCTGCAAGAGAAGAGTTTTTCTAGTTAATTTATTAATAAGTTCCTGATAATCAAACTATACCTGAACTTGCACACAATGCATATAGATCAGTCAAGACTGTTTCCCTATCAGGAGTGGGATTTGAACTCACAAGGACATTTGCCCATTGGAACTTAAGTCCAACGCCTTAACCACTCGGTCATCCTGATATACATAAAGTGACATTATCATTATCATAATCATCATTATACATTTCATATGTGAATGAATGAAAAATACTTTATTAATCCCCAAAGGGAAATTCAATATTGTAGTGGACAATTAACTAGAGGAGGTCTTGTTCCGGAGGCGGATGGCTGCTGGAAGGAATGATCTTCTGTATCTTTCAGTCTTGCATCGGACCTGAAGAAGCCTCTCGCTGAACACACTTTGTTGTTTCATCACTGTGTTGTGGAGAGGGTGTGAAGAATCCTCCATCATCTTCATCAGCTTGTGCAGCATTCTTCTTTGGACAATCAGCTCCAAAGTTACTCCAAGCACAGAACCAGCTTTCTTGATCAGCTTATTGATTCTCTTCAAGTCTCTGGTTCTGATGCTACTACCCCAGCAGATGGCTGCAAAGCTGACTGCACTCTCCACAACAGACTTACAGAAGATTTGCAACATCTTGGTGCAAATGTTAAAAGATCTCAACTTCCTTAAGAAGTACAGTTTGTTGTCCAGCTGAACTCCAAGATACTTGTATTCCTCCACCACCTCCACCTCCTCTCCCAGGATGGAAACTGCTTTGTTTATTCTTGTTCCTCCTGAAGTCAACAATCATCTCTTTTGTTTTGCTGCTATTTAATATGAGATGATTGTCACCACACCATTTAACAAACTGACTGACCAGTACTCTGCTTCTTGTCCATCCCTGATACACCCCACAACTGCAGAGTCATCAGAGTATTTCTGCAGATGACAGGACTCAGAGTTGTACTGGAAGTCTGAGGTGTACAGTGTGAAGAGAAATGGCGAGAGTGCAGTTCCTTGTGGTGCACCAGTGCTGCTGATCTCCATCTTAGACACACAACCTTTCAGTCTCTGACAATTCATTTAACTTCCATCAGCAGGTTGACGCTGTAGTTAAACTCTCTTTATTCAGTTTCAGTTAACTTTGCACCAACTGCAGCTTGCCCAAAACGCTTCAGCTTGGTTGCTTACAGGAACCCAACGTTATGATTATATCACTCCGGTGGTCGCTTCTCTGCACTGGCTTCCAGTTAGTTTTAGGACCCAGTACAAGATTTTATTGATTGTTTTTAAAGCCTTAAATGGTTTGGCTCCTCCATATTTGTCAGAGTTGTAACATCCACATGCTCCAGCCAGGACTCTTAGGTCCTCTTCTCAATTATTACTTAAGGTCCCACTGGCCAGATTAAAATCCAGGGGTGATAAAGCCTTTTCTGTTGCTGCTCCTAAGACATGGAATAGCTGTCCCCTTCACATCAGAGCTGCTCAATCTGTTTCTGATTTTAAGTCTGTCCTTAAAACCCACTTCTTTGCGCTGGCATTTGGTCATACCTGAGCTTTTTCTCATGTATTTTAATTTTTACTTTTATTTTAGATTTGTTTTGTGTCCAGATTTTATTTTTTAATGTGCAGTGTTTATTTTAATTTGTGGAGTGTTGTTGTTTGTTGTTTTATTGTTCAGCACTTTGAGCAGCTGCTGCTGTAGAAATGTCCTATACAAATAAACTTGAACTTGAATTACAATATCCTGTAATGCGTACTGAAAGGTATTTCATGATGTGAGATATCAGGGCAACTGGTCTGTAGTCACTTGGTTCAGCTGGTTGTGTTTTTTTAGGCACTGGAAGGAGGTTTTCCACAGCACTGGGACTCTATTTTGTCTCAGACTGGTGTTGAAAAAGTGCTGGAGAATCAGACATAGTCGTTTTGAGCAGGTCTTGAGAACTCTGGGACTGACACCATCTGGACCTGCAGCCTTGTTCTGGTTCAGTTTCTCAAGTTGCTTCTTAAGCTGATAGCAGGACACAAACAAGGTGGAGGTCTCAGGATGTCCTGATGTGGAGGGAGATGAAGCTGTGTTCTGGTCCATGACTCGGCTGCAGGATGACAGATTGGAGGCGTGACAGGAAACCAGTGGGCTTATGGAGGGTGTGTGGTCTGTTGGGCTGGAGGTAGGGGGTGAATTGAACCTGTTGAAGAATATATTCAGCTCATTAGCTCTGTCCAGACCTCCATCAGGCTGGTCCCCCTTTAACTTGAAGCTGGTGATGTTCTTCATTCCAGACCACACATCCCTCATGTTATTCTGCTGGAGCCGACTTTCTAACTTCTTCCTGTAGTCCTCCTTGCACTTCTTAGTTTGAGTTTTAAGTTGTTTTTGTGTTGCCCTCAATAACTCCCTGTCTCCATCCCCGAAGGCTTTCTTTTTGATGTTCAGCAGCTTTTTCAGGTCACTGGTGAGCCAGGGTTTGTTACTGGGGAAGTACCTCACTGTTCTTGTTGGGACGATGCTGTCCACACAGAAGTTTATGTAATCTGTCACACACTCAGTCAAAGCCTCCTCTAAGAGCATCTTCAGTTTCAGCAGACCAGATTTAGATAGTCTTTGTGATGACTGGTTGCTGCTGACCGATGGGCTTGTAGGTGGAGGTGAGAATAATCAGATTATGGTCAGATCTTCCTTAAGGATTTGTGTTTATGTGTTTTATGTGTTTATGTGTAAATATGTTTATAGGATATGTGTGTGTATGCATTTGTATTTGTGTACATATCATTATTATTCTAGAACCGCCTTCTTCCACCTGCATAATATTGCAAAAATTAGGGGCACCTCGTCTCAAAAAGATGCTGAAAAATGAGTCCATGCCTTTATTACTTCCAGACTGGATTACTGCAATTCCTTATTTATGGGTTGTCCCAAATATGCCCTGAAAAGTCTCCAGCTGATCCAAAAAGCTGCAGTGAGGGTTCTGATGAGGACTAGCAGGAGAGATCATATTTCGCCAGTTTTAGCCTTACACTGGCTGCTTGTTTAATCCAGGATAGTTTTTAAATTCTTCTCCTCACATATAAAGCTCCCCATGACCAAGCTGCCTTGTACATAAAAGATCTTATAGTTCCATATATTCAAAATAGAACACTGCGCTCTGAGACTGCAGATTTCCTTTTGGTTCACAGAGTCTCAAAGAATACTATGGGAGGAAGGGCCTTTAGCGATCAGGCTCCTCTCTTATGGAACCAGCTCCCACTGTGGGTTCGGGAGGCAGACTCCCTCCACACCTTTAAGATCAAGCTGAAAACCTTCCTTTTTCATTAATCTTATAGTTAGGATGTGAGTATCTCCTGAGTTGGAGTCTGCATGTCTGGGACCCAACTGTCCAGGTTATATGCATTGCTTTTATAGTTATGGGTAGTCTAGCCAACCATTATTTATGTAACAATGGGGATGTTACCTGATGCACTGAGAAGTACTTCACTCTATTTATCTGATGTATTAATGTATAAATATATGACCATATTGCCATCAATAACTTATTTCTCCTTTTTTCCACAGGTCTTCCTGAATAAGTGTAGTTATACATGTCTTTCTGTCTTTCCTGTCCTCTCCACCCCAACCAGTCGAGGCAGATAGCTGCCCTCCCTGAGCCGGGTTCTGACGGAGGTTTTCTTCCTGTTAAAAGGGAGTTTTTTTCCTTCCCACTGCCGCCTCGTGCATGCTCAAGATGGGGGATTGGATCGAAGTCATGATTCAATGCAATCAGTTGGTTTCTATTATAGGCTATGTATGAATCGGCTTGAAATTATGTGTATATTGATTTGTGTATGTAAAGCGACAACATTCTAGTGAAGGGGCACTGTGCAAATAAAGCTGAATTGAATTCAATTGAATTCAAAATTTTTGTCCGACCACATTTCTTCCAGTAAAATTGAAGTTCCTGGAAGACAAGATGGGCTGCAAATACCAACTCAGGAACGGGGCTACCATCAGCCACTGCTTCTCAGCCACTTTAAGAATTGATGTGTCTGTAAAGTGGCCTGAGATGACATTGCTGTGAAGTAATGCTATACAAATAAAACTAATTTAAGTTAAGAGCAATTGCGATATCAAGTCACTGATCTACACCACTGGGACAAATATAACAATAATAATAATGGATTTGATTAATATAGAGCTTTTTAAATCACCCAAAGCACTTGGCATTGAATTTATTATTCATTCACTCATTCATTTTTGGTGATGGTGGATTAACTCCATTCTTAAAGATAGAAGTCTACAGAATGGAGCTGGAAAATTTACTTACTGGCTCTGTAAAAGAAATACAAGGAGGCTATGTTTTGCATTGACAACATTAAAGCAAGTTAGGAAGTAAGACAAAGAAAGCCAGAAATCTGGATTGTGATGGAACAATGACAGCAGACTACATTTTTGAGACATGGTGGTGGCAGAGTTTGGTATGTCAGTGAGGCTTGATTGCAGAAGTGGTAGAATCTGTTGGGCATCTGCTGAGGCTTATATATCCGCTGTGGCAATCAAGCTCGCACCTTCAAACAAAAAGAAAAGAAAGCCATGGATGTTAGAAGAAAGAACATGACAAATGCAAACTACACCCTGAAGGAGAAATTATTTTCTTGTATGGCCTAAATAAAAACAGTTATGTACGGGTGATGTTTCCTATAACCCACAGTCAAATGATGCTATGCCCGGGGAATAAGTAGACAATGCTTTGTAACTAAAAAGGAGGGATTTACACAAATTCAAGAATCTATGAAAGATATCTATAATTGTGCTGACAGTGTGGCTACAATTATCCAAATGATGAAGAGTCAAAAGTAAATTAATATTTTTCATTTATTTTTCTTTAAATTGAGAAGAAAAAATCAGAAACAATAAACCAAGCTTTGTGGAAAAAAAAAGTGGCATAGTGTTTTTGTCCTCCTGCCTCCCTGCGAAGCAACCTGCCTGCCCCCTCAACACAGACCTGACCTGTGAAGCAACTGTTATATGAACTGTAGCCACAAACCTTTTATGGAGGGCCACAAAAAATAGTAACTGGAAAAGAATGTGGAAATAAGGGAATTTTTAGACAAATGTATAAAACAATAAGTTAAAATATGAATAAATGAGGAAATATATAGAAAAATAAATATATTTAAAAAATTTGATTTATTTTCACAGAACTTCAGTTTTATTTTATTCATTTATTTTTCACTTTACCTTTTTCTGTTCTTCTTCCTGTTTATTTCCTGATTTCACCCCTTATATATTTTCTTATTCATTGCCATTTATTCTTTCCTCCTTTTTTCTCTTATCTTGTAATTCTTTCATCAGTTTATATATTTACATTCAAATTGTCAATCATCAAAATACAAAAACTGGCAAAGAGGTAGAGCTGAGTGGGGGGGGGGCAGTGAACGTGGGGGTTGTTAATTGTACGGTGGTCCTGAAGTGTCACAGCGAAACAAAAGCCACAACACAATAAGCCACAACGGAAGTGATACTGCTTATTTTTCCCCCTCTGGACCACCGCAATTAAATCACCTGATGTGAGCAGCAACTTACGTAACATCACAGGAAGTCAGTTTTCAGTCCTTACAGATAATAAGTGGGGGATTGAATGAAAAAGTCCAAGAAGTAAATAAAACACTGATGGTAATAAATAAATAAATGAAATTGAATAAAACAATTTCAGTTTGCGCTATAATTATTGTGTCAACTGTGATATGTACTCTATTTCCTGAAAATATTTTTTATTTCTCTGTATTGCATTTTATTATTTCTGTTGCATATCTGTTCAATAAAACAATGTAGCATCTATAGTTTCTCACCTATTGATTTGCTTGCCGCCTCCACTGCGGCATTTTGAGCTCCGCCTTCAATTCATTGTAATCTATTTTGACCCGTCTAGAGACCATCGATGCTCACTAATTTCAGAACGCAGTGTCATTGACACATAGAATAATTTACTCTCTGAACGTTGGGATGAGGCTGATGTAGCGCAAAATTCCAGTAAATTTTCACATTCCAGCCAAACTCATATTTAAGCTATCACAAATAAGACATGTCCTGGTAAATGAGGACCTCTGGTCACCCTGAAATCAATAAAGGTCAGCTTTTTTACAAAACCAAAGTTTTC
This sequence comes from Telmatherina bonti, assembly GCF_933228915.1. NCBI lineage: Eukaryota > Metazoa > Chordata > Actinopteri > Atheriniformes > Telmatherinidae > Telmatherina > Telmatherina bonti. The sequence continues at coordinate 24,200,512 of NC_136623.1, forward strand.
CGTTCCTGGGCACTTTATCATGACCGAGGCAGTTGGTTTGCTCTATGTAAATAGCCACACACCACAAGCATCCAATAAATCTTTATTTATATACATAATTGTGTTGTTTATTCATTATTCTAACACTTAGTCCGATGAAGGGTATCGGGGAAGGTGGAGCCTATCCCAGCAGGCCACACCCTGGAGAGCTCGCCAGTCCATTACAGGACCACACAGAGACAAACAACCACACATACCCACACTCACTCCTATGGGCAGTTTAGAATAACCCATTAACATAACATACATGACTTTGGACAGTGAGAGGAACCTGGAGTACCTGAAGAGAACCCACACATACACAGGGAGAACATGCAAATTCCACACAGAAAGGCCACTGTCCAAGCCTCACCCCAGCCGAGAATCAAACCTTGCTAACAACTATGCTACCGTGCAGGTATGTGCTGCAGGAAGGGGAGGAGGGAAGCCACGAGAAGAAGCTTACAAAGTATAAGAAATGAACAACTCCATTTTGGTCTGAACGTTTGAATTGGTCAGAGTTTTTACAAAGAGATTTACAGTAAACTGAGGGGGTCTCTAACTATATTTCTTATTGTTCATGATTACAAAATGTACAGACTTACTATCAGGAGGAGGAACCACTCCACCCAGAGTAAAAAAAAATGTCTCTGAGCAAGATTACACACCACAGCTTTAACAGGCATACTATGTTGTGTTCTGAAAAAGGTTACTGATGCTCTGATAACGTCATTGCACATCAGCACTTTACAAAGGCAAGAGTGGTGAGCTGCCAAATCCTAAAGCAGCCTACACTGTCCCCAAATCTTTCCACAAAAGACTGTCTTTGGGAAAGTTCTGGCTGGCAGCATCCTAACTCATCAGCATCCACCTCCTACATCTGATGGGGTTATTACCCCTGGGGATAACTCCCCTTTCCAATATGTGCCACTTCAAGAATTTCACTTAAAGTCAACAGACTGCACTTCCATTCCAACAAACCAAAAACAGCTTAATCTGAAATCACTGTCTGTGACAAAGTCACTGTCACACAAGACTGAGGAATCAAAACAATGTCAAAGTGTAGCACCTGAGATGATTTGTTGAGGAAGGAGAGGATAACAGATTCCACTTTTAGGGAGGTAAGTTTTGTTGGAGAAAACCTGGCAGAAACAATCATCTGAGAGATGTATCAAACAGTACTCATGAAGAGAAGAATGGATCTGGAAATGGAAGCCCTGAAGAACTATGTAACTCTGGAAAACCTGAACTTGAGAAAATGTGTACTAGTGATACATCTAGATATGCCTTGGCATCTGATGCTGGTCTATGACTTCCCTGAGAGACCGTCCATTTTGGCTTAGTTGAGATGAAATGTCCAAATACACAAAGTTATATTGACTGCAGTTACCTCACAGTTGATCATAACACACTAACTAAGGGAAAGCCATCCTTATTCTTGGCAAGTACAGGGGCAGCTGCTGATGTCTGGTATGGAACGGTCTGATTTTGCTGTTTGTGCCTACAATGATATGTTTGTGCCACACATTTACCGAGACAAAGCTGTGCTAAACACCCAGAGACAGAGATATGTTTATTCTTTTATACATGTTTGCCAAAATACCTCTATGTGCCAGTGTTGAACCCCTGTAAAGGGGAATAACGACAAAGACACAGACACGGTGTTGCTGCCGTCACGTCCAGTCTTGGAATGTATTTCTCTCATATATCAGCAATACATCTTTAAATGAACAACAGACATTAATAGAAAGACCCATCTAACAAAATAAACAGCCTGATGACTTTCACTGTTCAAGTCAGCATCACGTTATTAACTAAACAATATTATATTATGGATCACAGTGGTTGAATTAAAAAAAACTAACGTTGCACACAGAAAATACAGTCGTATCCCTCAAGGCACGACCCATTCGACGCAATCCAACTAGCAAGAAAATTCTAGCAGTTCAAACTTAGATGAAATTAGTTCTGTGAACGGATTTCACTTCCGACTCATCTTTTGAATAACAGAGAACATAAATACAGATGTAGAATGATTAAAAGAAAACAGAGATTTTACCTGTAAAGGGGAATAACGACAAAGACACAGACACGGTGTTGCTGCCGTCACGTCCAGTCTTGGAATGGACGAGCGGGAGCAACATGCTTCCCCTACGTTATCTCAGACATTATCAATTGAGAGACGATCAGCAGATAAAACTCTCAAAACACAAACTTTAAAGGAAACACTCTATGAAATCAGTGTTCAATTAAACAATAAAAACAATAATCTGGCCATGGCATATTTAACATGTTATGCTAACGCACCCTTTTCATAGCTGTTTTTATATTACATGACCGAAGTAGTCGAACACATAACTTGATTGGTAATAAGAACATTCACCAAGCATTTCTACAAAGAGTGGTTGCTTAAGAATCTTTTCTCCTTTTTCCTAATTACCATTATGAATGAAAGTACCTTGCTTTTTACCATATAATATTACAATTATTATTAATAAAAGCACCTTACTTTTTATCATTTAATATTATAGTTCCATTTTACTCCATCCATCCATTCTATCCATTCCACACTCCCCCTTCAACACAAATGTCGTCCTTGACATTCAATAAACAAAGTAGTTCCACAACCTGTAGTGAATACAATGCAGCTTTACACTCCATATATAGGCTGTCAGTTTGCGCCAGAGTCCTTGAATAATTGCAGTTTGATTTGTGTGCTGCATCGCAACTGCTTCAACAGTACATTATGAACGTATCAGTACTTTTCTCTTCAAAGAGACACAAGTGTATGTGTGTATGGGTATGTTCCATTTGGAAAACAGTCCATCAGTGTGTATCCAATGTCACAAAAGTCCATGAAAGTGTATGTGTGTTGGTGCAAACAGTCCATCAAATGTCCATAATCACCCATACAAGAATACAGGCTGGTACATGGGGATTTGGGCCATTGTGGGCCACATGGCCCCTGGTTGAAGGGGTCCGTAATGTTGCACAGGGTCACACCTGTATGTGGACCCAGCTGGGAGTCCTAGACTGTAACATGCTGGATAACCAAGTTTATCATAGGTGAATCTCTTTGGGGGTCGTCGTTCTCTCCTTGGCCGGTCTTGTAATTGTTCATTATCACGCTGACTCACACATGAAGAGGGTAAGATGGGTGGGCAGTACAAGGCTGTCTCCAAAAGTCGCCTGTTCCTCCGGGGCCTCATCTCTGTCCAGTAAATCATTTCTACTTGGATCCTCCTCAAGATGGGAAACACTGTCATATTCCTGTTCATGTTGGTTGTTCACTCTAGGAGGCTCAGAGCCTACTAACTGACTGGGGGATTCCTCCTCATCAGGTGTTTGTGGGACATCACGTGTCTTATTCTGGGGAGATTGTGGAGGTGGATAATAGAACCATTCATCCTCTGAGTCATCGTCTCTGTCATTATTTTGTTGAGTGTTGGTTTCTTCTTCGCCCATTTGTTTTAAAGCTTTCCTCCATTGTCTATCGACTTTTAGGGGAATTTCAAGAGGCAAATGGTTGCATGGAAGCAGAAGATTGCAGGATCCTACTGTCTCTTCCTTTTCCTTGTTCAGGTACGACTTCATACACTGGAGCATCTTTGTTTATTCGTCGTACAACCTTGTGGATTGTGTCCTCCCAATGGCTGCGCAGTTTGCCAGTTCCTCCTCTTGGGGTCAAGTTTCTGACTAAGACGCGATCTCCTGCTGCCAATTCTGAGCTCTTTACTCTTTGATCATGGTTTCTTTTGCCTCGTTCCGCTGACTTTTTTGCATTGTTCCTCGCTATTTCATAGGCTTCCTGCATTCCTTCACACCACTTTCTCATGTACTCTCTATGATCAGCAGTGCCAGTTTCTGAGGTCAAGCGGAAAAGTATGTCGACCGGCAGTTTTGGGGTCCTCCCAAACAAAAGATAAAATGGGGAAAAGCCAGTAACTTCACACCTTGTACAGTTGTATGAAAATACTAGTTTGTTCAATGAGTCTTTCCAGTTTGATTTCTCCTTCTCAGTTAGAGTTCTCAGCATCTGTAGGAGTGTGCGGTTGAAACGCTCAACCTGTCCGTTACCTTCAGGGTGGTACGCCATTGTACGGGAGCCTAACACTCCAGAAGTCTTTTTCAGTTGTGCCATGAGCTGATCTTCGAATTCGCCACCTTGATCGTGGTGAATACGTTGAGGGAACCCAAATCTTAATGCATAGTCATTAAAAAGTTTATCTGCCACTGTCTTGGCGGACTTGGATGTAGTGGCATAGGCCTGGTAAAATCGGGAGAAATGATCAATAATAACTAATATGTATTCGTACCCACCTGCACACTTGTCAATATGTAAGAAATCAATGGACACTAGCTAGTTAGTGGTGCACGAGTCTCTCGGGTAGGTTTCTTTTGTTTCAAGCATGAGCAACTGTGAGCCATGTAGTGTTCGATGTCATGTTGCATGTAGGGCCAAAAGAAACGTTCTCTTATCAATGAAGTGGTTCTGTCAATGCCTTGGTGCCCCATATTATCATGCAGTTCCTTCAAGATGGTTGCCTTATACTTCTCGGGCAAAACAAGTTGTGTTCGTGTGACTGTTTTGCAACGGAGGATGCCATCATCATCTAAGGTTAGTTTTTCCCATTCACCTATTAGTCTTTTACTTTGTGCACTAAATGATTTTAGCTTTTTGCTGGTAGGTTTCTTGTTTAACTGATGACACTCAATAACTGGAGCGATGTTTTCATCTTCTTTTTGAGCCTGACAAATCTCTACCAGAGAGAGAGGCTTATACTCTCGCTTACTGATTTCATTGCACTGAACAGACAGTGCCATGGACCACACTGCATTGGCATCTGGGTCCTCAACTGACTGTACAACCGCTTGTAATGACCGTTATGGCATTTCCTCAGTACAGTATTTCATCATGGTTTCCAAGTCCACTGGTAGCCTTGAAAGGACATCAGCATCAGTGTTTTCTCTTCCAGGTCAATATAGGATGGTGAGGTGAAAATCCGCCAATTCAGCAACCCACCGGCACCCAGCTGCATTTAGTTTTGCTGTCGACAAGACATAGGTAAGCGGATTATTATCTGTGTATACAGTATAGGATGATCCTATCAAATAGTCTCTAAATTTTTCACATACTGCCCATTTAAGGGCGAGGAACTCCAATTTCCCAGAGTGGAAATGGTAGTTCTTCTCGGACTCAGTGAGGGTTCGGGATGCATATGCTATTACGCGCATTTTTCCCTCCTGTTCCTGATACAAAACTGCTCCCAGGCCCAGGCTGGAGGCATCTGTACGTAGGACAAAAGGTTTGTTAAAATCAGGAAAAGCAAGGATTGGTGAATCCACAAGGTGGTCTAAGAGTTCCTCCAGCAAGTCCTGGTGCCTCTCTGTCCATACGATGGGTTGGTTTAAGGGCACTCCTTTCTGTTTCTTTTTATTCTGACTTGTTCTGGCCCCTCGCGCGTCATTTTTTTTTTTTGAATCTGCAGGGGTTTTCATCAAGTCATATAGAGGGGCAGCGATTTGAGAAAAATCTCTAATATACTGTCGAGAATAACTCAGAAGACCCATGATGGCCCTTAGTTCCCCTACAGTGGCTGGTCGCCTGTCTTTCAGAGCTCTAACAGCTAGGGTATCTGCAGGGTCGATTTTACTGCCTTCTGACGAAATAACCCGCTCAAGATAGCAAACCTCTCGTCTGAAGAGCTCACACTTAGCTGGCTTCAACTTTATACCATACGTTCTCAATTGCCTTAGCATAGTTCTGACATGTTCAACATGGCCTTCAAATGACTTACTGAACACGAACACATCATCAAGATATGGGATGCAAATTTCCTCTCTGAGCCCCTCCAAGCATTCTTTCATGCATCGCTGTAAGGCAGCTGGTGCATTCATAAGACCAAAAGGTATTCTGATCCATTCATATAGGCCCCAGGGGGTTACAAAAGCAGTGATGGGCTGACTTTCCTCTGCCATGAACCCCTGGTGGTAAGCCTTTCTCTGGTCTAATAGCGAAAACCAAGAGTTACCTCCCAGGCCATCCATGATGTCCTGCACCCTAGGAATGGGCTGGCGGTCTGGTACAGTTTTTCGGTTTAATTCGCGGTAATCTATGCATAAGCGCAGGCTCCCACCTTTTTTTTCTAACGCACACAACTGGGGACGCATAAGGAGAAGTGGATTTACGCACCCAACCCTGTGTGATGAGATCATGAAGGTAGTTCTTCATCTCTTGATATAAAGGTTTCGGCACTGAGAGGTATGTTTTAGCCACAGGTTCTGTGTCTTTCAGTGAGATGGAAAGCCGGAGATTCTCAATGGAGCCAATGTCATCAGAACTAGAGAAGGTGTCTGACTCCTCTCTTGACATTTGTTTAACTATCTCTTTTTCAGGGGGACTAAGATGGTTCAAGTCAACTGGAGGATCCCAATCATTACCTAGGATTTGTTTTTTTTCTACATGAACATTATTTACCATTACTGGGGGGGGTAGAGCAAGGCTGCTCAAACACTGTTGCTGGGTAGACTGCTTGAACTACCTGTGCTGTCCCAACAACTGTCCTGCCAGTGAGTACTATGTCATGATCTGTTGGATTTTGCACATCCACAATTATGAATGGTTTCATCCCTTTCCTCAACTTCACAAGCGTGTTAGTGAATTCTAGGCCTTCTGAACACTGGGGGTTAACACTAGGCTCAAAGATTAATGTTGCCTCTTTCTGCAAAAGTGGTGTCAAAATACGGCATTCAACTTTAACAGATGTATGTTTGGGTACATTCATATGCTCTCTGGTTGTTTTGACACTTCAGCATCGTCTATCTCAAAATCAGAAAAAGCTGCTTGGACAACTTCAACTAGCTTTTGTCTATCAGTGACCTCATTCTGTTGTAGCTCCAAATCAACAATAAGTCCAATCACATTCGAGCCAATAATAGGTCGAGCAAGATTGTTACCTTTAGTCACTAAGGTGGGAACAACAACTTCAGCTGTGGGAATTCCTGTAGCAGCAGCTAACTTGAAAGCAACTTCTATCCATCCTATGTATGGCAGTTCTTCAGCATTAGCTGCAATGAGATTTAAAGTGTCATGAGCTTCAATGATTTCAGAAATGTGCCTCAATGTAACGTGGCAAATGATCAGCTTTCCACTGTTCACTAATCACAGTCACTTGCGACCCAGAGTCCCACAAAGCTCTGACCTGCTGGCCTTGAATGTGACAGTTAATCAGATATTTCTGCCCAAATAATGATGCACCTTTGACTTGAGCTTTCTTTTGAGGTTCAGCTTGGACTGTATTACACAACGTCATTTGACACTGATTTCTGTGAACAATCCAGTGCTCATACTGACATGCCTTGGAACAATATAATACACTTTTACATACCGCACATTGTCAGAGCTTCACATTTATTCTGCATGCACCACAGTGTGCACAAAGTTGGGGCACTGATACTGAGGTGGTCAATCCTTGCCCCGGTGGGGTAACCCTTGCCCGTTTAAAGCACCTCCCCTGAACTGGCCTGATCTTCCCATTCTGCAACCGACTGAGAAGTGTTCACTGCTACCACACCGAAAGCAGTGAGAGCAGTTTTCCAAATTTTCCTGCTGACAGCTGTAGCATTGCCTCCTTCACCATGGTGTAGCTGCTGGACAAGAGCGTTGATTACTGCACCTTTGATTGGGTGGAGGGTAGCCATACTGGGTTGCAGGTACATGAGGATAACTGTGATGTGCTGCAGGGTTCTGGGGATATCTGTGTTGCATGACAGTGTGATGAGAATAACCTTGGTCTATTGCAGGTGCTGGAGTTCCTCTGTGTGTCAGAAGTGGGTTGTGGTAGGCTGAAGGTAACTGAGGTGGAGTGTGGTCTGATTCAGATGGTGGATTTTGGTGATGTGGATGAACTGACTGCTGCATCGACTCCTTAATAGAAGATACTTCAGCTTTAAGGTCTTTTAGGAGAATCATGTTAGCTTTCATCTCCCGCAGTTCTGAGAGGATATCAGTTTTATTCTTACTGTGACTCGGCTGGCTTGTTTTTTCTTTCTTCTCAATAGGCTTGTGGTCAGACTGAGCAGAGTGAATGGTTACAGGCCGCTGTGGTGCTATAAGTTTTTTCTTATCTTGCCTCTCACTTTCATAAGCACACGCAGTATTTAGTTTCTCAAACAAGAGTTCATCAGAAACGCCAGCTTGCTCCAGGAATGACTGGAGGTCACGTTTTATGTTATCATCCTGCGGGGGCTGCACGGTGGCACAGTGGTTAGCACTGTGGCCTCACAGCAAGAAGGTCACTGGTTCAATCCTTGGCTGGGGAGGGGTTTGGTCAGTGGCCTTTCTGTGTGGAGTTTGCATGTTCTCCTCATGTATGCATGGGTTCTCTCCAGGTACTCCAGCTTCCTCCCACCATCCAAAGACATGCATGTTAGGTTAATTGGTTACTCTAAATTGCCCCTAGGAATGAGCATGAGTGGTTGTTTGTCTCTCTGTGTGGCCCTGCAATGGACTGGCAAGCTGTCCAGTGTGTACCCTGCCTGTCACCCAAAGCCAGCTGGGATAGGCTCCAGCTTCCCCACAACCCTGAATTGGATTAAGCAGTTTAGAATGAATGAATCCTGCAGGCCAGTCATAACTGCATGGAGAAACATGTTTTGTACTAGCACAGGGTCATATCATAAGCCTGACTCTGACTCTTGTGATGCAAAAAGGATTTTTTGCCTTAAATCTAGAGCACAGATAAGAAAGCTCTGAGGTGTTTCTTTCATGTTCTGCACTTCTGATGACAGCTGCTTATATAACTCTGTTGCACTCTTTTCCTGGTAGTGACAACAAAGTATCCTTCTCAGGGTGGGCAGTGTGAGGTTGCTTTTCCCTTCTAAGCTACGCAACTGCATCCCTGGAACAATGGCTCTTACTATACCATCAACAATTTCAGCCTCTGGAAAGCCTTTGAGGAGGCCATGCTCAATCTAGCGTGCCAAACTGGAAAATGGCAGATGGTCTTTCTGTCCTGGTTCTCCAATTTGTCCAGATATTTTAAATTCCTTTTGCCAAGGAGGAGGCATGGGACCTAATGGTGAACCTGAGTTTGCCATTCTGTGGATGGGTGTGGTGACCTGGACTTTATGTTCACCCTCTCTTTGAGCACTTTTAGTGTCCTGTAGGGGTTGTAGCTGAAAACACCTTTCTTCATTTAGTGATACTTGAGGCTCACACACATGACAGGCTGCTGTTTCAGCCTGGAGCTTGTTTATCTTGTCTTTAAGGCTGAGGAGTGTTGCCATCCCCATATCCTCAAGTGTCTGTAACTCTTTGCTTTGCAGGTGATTACTGATCATTAGGATGAGTGCTGTTCTGTTCTTTCCTGCAACATGCTCCAATTCTGGCCCAGCAATAACAAGAAAGTCACACACTTCTCTTAGGCTCTCTATCGGCAATGTGCACAAAAGTCCTATTATTTCCAACTGTAACATCTCTACTTCAGTTGACTCCAATTTTCTTGCAGGAATAACTTAGTGTCCTGTACCAACGGTAACTTGCGTGCTTAACCTTTGCAGAAGCGCTCCTGGTACCTTAGGTTTACCTCAGATTGCTTTTGCTTTTGTTATAGACGCTTGAAACGCCACAGTGGTGTCCACTAGGTGTCATCTGCCTGGGTAAGTTGAAGGGGATTGAACGAGAGAAGGGGACATCTGTTCTTGGCAGAAGTCGGACCTCGCTACACTCAATCCCAGCGGTGCCTCCAGAAAATGTTGCACCCCTGTAAAGGGGAATAACGACAAAGACACAGACACGGTGTTGCTGCCGTCACGTCCAGTCTTGGAATGTTTTTCTCTCATATATCAGCAATACATCTTTAAATGAACAACAGACATTAATAGAAAGACCCATCTAACAAAATAAACAGCCTGATGACTTTCACTGTTCAAGTCAGCATCACGTTATTAACTAAACAATATTATATTATGGATCACAGTGGTTGAATTAAAAAAAACTAACGTTGCACACAGAAAATACAGTTGTATCCCTCAAGGCGCGACCCGTTTGACGCGATACAGCTAGCAAGAAAATTCTAGCAGTTCAAACTTAGATGAAATTAGTTCTGTGGACGGATTTAACTTCCGACTCATCTTTTGAATAACAGAGAACATAAATACAGATGTAGAATGATTAAAAGAAAACAGAGATTTTACCCGTAAAGGGGAACAACGACAAAGACACAGACACGGTATTGCCGCCGTCACGTCCAGTCTTGGAATGGACGAGCGGGAGCAACATGCTTCACCTACGTTATCTCAGACATCATCAATTGAGAGACGATCAGCAGATAAAACTCTCAAAACACAAACTTTAAAGGAAACACTCTATGAAATCAGTGTTCAATTAAACAATAAAAACAATAATCTGGCCATGGCATATTTAACATGTTATGCTAACGCACCCTTTTCATAGCTGTTTTTATATTACATGACCGAAGTAGTCGAACACATAACTTGATTGGTAACAAGAACATTCACCAAGCATTTCTACAAAGAGTGGTTGCTTAAGAATCTTTTCTCCTTTTTCCTAAATACCATTATGAATGAAAGTACCTTGCTTTTTACCACATAATATTACAATTATTATGAATAAAAGCACCTTACTTTTTATCATATAATATTATAGTTCCATTTTACTCCATCAATCCATTCTATTCATTACATCATAACTGAAGAGCTTAAATGCTGGATAAATTCAATCATGATGCATTATTGTACAGTTCCAGTTATTCAGTTTTGACAGTTCATGTGATTCCTTTCAAGTATTTTTCACAATAGAAAACAAACATTAAGAATGGATATGGATTAAGAATGAAGAATGTCAAATTATTCAGTGTTCATGAACACTAAAAAAAAAAAAAAAAAAAAAAAAAAAAAAGCAATTTTTTTTATATTGGTTCTTTTGCAATGGTGTAGCAGCTGTAAATCAACAATGAAATCTTTTTTCAACTTGGGAATATTTTACTAATGTAACAGTACTTTTACTTGAGTAAACATACTCCGTGCTCCCTTCACCACTGCTGAAAATGCATTAAAACTCTACAGTAATGGTCTATGCACAAATTCTGCCATATTCTGATTATAAATCTTCCTGAATCTTAAACTGAACATTTGAAAAAATAATATAAGCATTTCCTTCCCCAATCATGACTGCCTTAAAAATGTTTGGAAATATTGATAACAAGAACTGAAACATGTTTGTCTAACATTAAGTTGTTCTAACACATGTTTCTAGGCTTTTGATTTCTTTTCCCTCTCCATGCATTTAGCAGATAGGTGAAGTTATGGCAGAAACACCCACTGTGCTTTGGCAGTATTAGCACTTACATGCCCATTCTTTGACTGAGGGTTCATTTTGGTAGTTAACCAAAAGACTGGCCAATGCATTCAGTTGATTGATGCTGCCTGTGAGTGAAAGAGGGATTATTGTGCTGAATATTTGTGCTCCTTCACCCTTCGATGAGTCGCTCAACATGCACTCTCAACCTTGCGATAGACTGTGTACCCCTGACCTCTGCCCTAGAGAGTTGCTCTCTCTTGGAGAGGAAAACTGGTATGTAGACCTTGCAGGCTACACAGTCCTCCCCCAGGAAATACTTGTCCTCCATTTTGGCTGCTGTTGATTTGACTGGGGAAACAATGTCAGACTGCTTTAGGATGGCTTTGTCATTGATTAAACCTTCTTATAGAGATGACACAAAGGTTGTTCCACCATAAAGGGCCATGCCAATCAGCCCTTTGAAGCTGCAGTGATTTATGAGCAGAAAACACCTCTAGCCAAAGATATCAGAGAGTTGGACGTTTAACACTGAAGCCCAGTGCAGTCCAGCACCACTTGAATATTAGAGTTGCTCTGAAGAATATCTGGTAGGTGCGCCTTCACCGTCTCTTTGCCAAGTAGAGAATACAGAAAATTGATGCAGCTCAAAGTTGACTGGTGGATTTAGATTCTGTGTGCCAAATCCCTCTGCAGCTGACCCAGACAAATATGTCATAAAAAGGAAACACTCATCCATGGGTTTAAGGGCCTACAAAAGGGCCTACAAAAGAAGAAAGTACAGAACAGTATTTACTATTGTTGTATATATATATATATATATATATAGATACATATATATATATATATATATATATATATATATATATATATATATATATATATATATATATATATATATGTGCACAAGTTTGAAACAATAAAATGGTGATGATAACATAAAGTACATCTTCACATAAGCTGGGAATCTGTGATTCACTATCCATCAAATGTGATTGTGTTTGTGCATGAATTTTGTCACTGTCTGTGTAATGAGTAATGAGTAACAATAGTAAATGCCACGTACTGTATTTCCTTCAGCAAAGCTTATATTTACTATGGGCACTTGACTGTCAGAGGAAACAGTGAAGGATTACTTATCAGATGTTTCTCAGGACTTCTATGAAGCTCAAATGGCGCTGCTGCACCAAACTATCTGATACTCTAGATTCTTAAGTCTAGAATGAGCTTTTTCTTTAGCTTAAATCCTATAGTATCTTTAAAGAGCTGACTAGTGTGGTCCTTCATGCCACAACAGCCTTTTTGATTATTTATTGCCAAATTATAACATCAGTCGTCATTATATATTACAATAACAACATATTACGTCAGTATGCAAAAGATTTCCTGAGGGTGAACACATTTTGCTGATAAGTTACTTCACCTTGTCTATAACATCATGTCATCATCTCAGTTAGCAAACCACTCCAGGCCAAACTTTTTGCTGAGAGCTATTTTCTCCATCTGTTAATGTAAGCTCACAATTTTTGTACTCAACTTCCCAGACGTCTGGATCCAGATGGAGATTATTAAGGTTGGTACTTGTCTGTTGCAGAATTTGGTTTGATTCGTAATTGTAAAGTTGTCACATCTTATTTAACCACTCCTTCTCTAGCTCATTGTCTATGGGGACAGTGTGGAAACTAAGAAAAGAATTAAACTAATCCAAAGTTGTACACTGCGGTACACAGCAGTGGTCTATTGATGTGCTATCCTCCTTTGATAAGACAATTTAGCCCTTTTTGCGGTCATGTCATAAGGTCACAGACACTTAAATAACAAACAACAAATAACACAAAAATCTAAAAAAAATTTAATTTTATGTATGTGTGATTTATGCCATTTTAAGCTAGCACTTCTATATCAGCAAAGGTCTTCGGAAGTTGTCAAGTGGCCCTATGCTGGGTACAGTTACATGATGTTTTTAATTTAGAAGTAATAATTGCAAATTAAATAGTTCCAAATTAACAGTATTCTCCTATGAGTTAACATGTAAATAATAATTCTGAATTGAGGTTTACACAAAGGTTCTGATTGGACAGGAGGCAGGCTTGACTCACTTACATCTACCAGAAATAAACGAAGTTTGCCTCCTGCTTCTCATCTTTTTGGTCTTAACATGGAAAACTACATAATAGGTACCAGTTTTGCGGCTATTTTGGTTATAGTTTTGAAGTACCAGTGTGGTGGAAAATACTCTGGTCTTGAGAAGTTGTAATACATCTAAGAGTCAACTGTCTTCTTACAATGAACATTTTATTATAAACTAATACAAGCACACGCTGGAGCTTGGAGAGAGAACTCTCTCTACAGATGCTGAAGTAACACCCAATTATAAACCATGCTTAACTCCTCCTAGTTGCTGAGCACACCATATGAAACAATCATTATCTCTTATTTAAGACTAAACTGAACTCACTAAGCATCAATCACTCACTATATTACTTTATTACCTTTAACCTCTAACCTTTAGACAACTGGTCAACCAAGCAGTTGACAAAAACAGATGCCCTGCAGGAAACTCTTCCTGTCTCAGACTTTGTCTGCACATTCCAGACAAGGATCATATGACTTAAAGAAAGCTTTGTGCATAGACACAAAACACAGCAGGATCACAGCAAATCAATGCATATATGTCTAATACTTAATTCAAACCAAACTCATAACAATTTTCCCCAACACACTCCCTCCTCTTGGTCCTACAGGACCAACAATAAGAAGAGAAAGTGTTATCAGAACGCAAAAATACATACAGAAGACAACATTCTCAAAACATCAGGAGCCTCATGCCTATCAGGTTTTTAAGAATCTTTCAGAAATTACAATAGTGAGGAGCCATTCACTTCAGCTTCACACTGATCTTGCTTGAGAGCGAAGGCTGGTCTTCAGGCGTGAGAGTAGACTATCTCACTTACCCACGCAACCACAGGGATTATTCTGCCCTTTGTTGGGTGGTGCGTTATTCTTCTGTAATTTCAGACTGAAGAGCTTCAGGAGGTTCAAGCAATCTGTAGTGCCAAGCAGCTCACTCTGCGACCTTTACCGCTGTCTGGGTCGTCAGGAAAACCTGAAATGGCCTAAACCATCGATGTTGGTTCCAGCGCTGATGTTTAAAGCTTCTCATCAGGACAAAATGAAGTGAATAGAGCTGCGTAGATGCTGATTCATGAAGGGCAGCTTTCACCTGTGTGCAAATGCCTGAAAAGGGGTTCTTATGAGGTTAGGACAATATGTTAAAACATTACTTTCACACAGAGCTGTGCCTGAACAGGCAGTCTTGGAAGGAACCATGCCCGCTTGGGTGAGGGTCCTGCAAAAAGAATCACAAAAAAGCCCATGTTTCCATGTTACGCATGCGCATGTACATCAGAACCAGAAAAAGTACTTTTGGTCCAAGGAAGACCTGAGAAGAGAGCCAGAAGGAAATTTCCCCGTCTGCAACCTGTGGGAGGAAAACATTCAGGAAAATGGCATCCAGAAAGTCATTCATAAGAGAGCGCCAAAACATGGACTCGTTTTCAGCTAAAGAGTAAGCTCAAGTAACGAGAACTGAGACGGGAGAGCTGCAGCCTCCACCATGTCACAGTCAGAGCAAACAGCATCAAAAGGAAAATCAAGTCAGGGTCAACTAGAGGTCGGTCAGGGGCCAGGCCTGGGGGGTGCAGAGGATAGTCAGTTTCAGCTAAACAGTCATGGAGTAAATCATGAACAATACAAAGCAACAGTTAGGGCCACTCAGTTATCTGGTAGGTAATCATTCAAAGTAACCAAATTCATTTAATTACTTATTGCAAAGTTCCTATCAGGTAGTCTCATCTTAACCAACAACCAGAAAAATCCTCTAGTACTGCATAGCAGGACATGTGTCAAACTGGACTCCCAGCAGTCTGACCAACACTTATCCATGCTGGAATTTCCTTTCTGATTTACTGCTCGTGTTGTTTATGTCATGTCTGCTAAATGACAGAAGCAGAACCACACTGAAGAATCTCTGCATATATTAAATAAAGCTCATTCAGAACTGTTGATTTAATCAGTAATGTAGCCTAGTTTAGTCTCATGTCTCTCAGACTCCAACAGACCCATTCAGGAGCAACACACACAAAACTGAGATCATAATAAGACTGGCTTTCTATTCCAAATATATTGTGAACATAAGCATAAGCATAAAGCAACAAGATGTAAACCCATCTTTAACAGCTGGACTTCAGGTACTGAACAGCCAGAGACCTTCAGGTCATAATAAAGCTGTTTGTTTTCTATCTACATTTGAACTAAAGCAGCATTTAGAAACAAACTTCTAATACTGATGGTAAAGCTGTTTTCATCTACAACAACACGACGCACACATGCACGTGCACACACCCACAGCAGCATTTCTTCCTTAATGATTTTAATGCAAAGAAAAGGCCAAGGCTAACTGTTTAGCATAGTTAGCTTAACTTTGGAAGTATCAATACTGTTACAAATAATCTGCCTCATATTCATGTTATTTTGAAGACATACAGGGCTCAAATGACTTGTTTGTTTACTTATTTAGCGTGTTAACTAAGAGACTGGTCTGTTTACTGGCAGCCATCGCAAGAGTTGGTTCTACTCTTTAAACAAAAATCATCTGATGTGTATTTTAACCGCTGAGCATATCTGCTTTAATTCAAAATAATGAATTCAGATTAGGGATAAAACACCAGCTGTCAGCAAATAAAACACGGAGATTGTTGTACCTGTGTTGCATTCGCTGAAGTCAGGAAATTACAAAACTACCTTCTTATTCAATGTCATATAGCGGCTTATTTTTTCTCTTTTGACATCTATTCTGTCTCAAACATTAAAAACTTAGTATTCATCACTTTTTTTTAATTTTTTTTTTTTTATAAGGCACAGCGTGCCAGAAGTTGACTTGTCTGTATGAACTGTTCAGCTTCCCTGCAGCAAAGCAGAGATGTCTGTGTCATTGTTCAGTTGCAGAAGTCTGCAGGAGTGCAAAATTTTATACATGCTCATAAATGTGGTATAAAGCTAAGCAGAAACAGTGAGTAAATGTTTGGTTGTAGGGCCTCATTTCTTGGCCTGGTCTTGTGTATAATCATTCAGCTCGTATCACTGGATCTGCTCAGGAGTCAGACGCGCCACAGCCATCATGCTCTCCTCCAATCAGCATACAATCAGAAATTCATGCCAGGAAGTGCCCGACACATGTTCATCAAAGCTTCCTGGTAGATAAATCAGATTCATATGTGTAATTAATTAAGAGTAACATGTAAAGGATCAGACAGTAGGCAAAAGTTCAAGGAAGGAGATCCAGGTTTTCCACAGAGAACTGAGTGAACCGAACAGTCTTTCTGACAGAATCAGGGTGCAGCTCATTCCAGAAAACATCATCTGATTCTGTAGTCGGGGTGGGATTTGTGCTGCCTGCCGGCCACATTGTTAGTCTTTTACTTCCAGAAAATTCCACAACTGAAACACAGTCTGAGGACAAGGAGGATCCATCACCTCCAGAGGTCAAAGGTGAAAATCCAGCTCACATGTCCACCATAGAAGCCATATCCACACTGTTCAGTCACAACCAACAGGGCTCTGCCAGACCCTCTGGTTCTGGGATCCCCAGGCCATCAGCAGCGGCCGGGTCCATGCAGCCACATCTGCATATCAGGTTCTGCTCCAGGACTCAGAGCTGACACAGAAGGGAGGTGGAATGATGCTTTAGGTTGTAGGGACCGTTTCTGCTCCAGTCTCCTGACTGACCACGCGTGACACCCAGAACTCTACGGTGACCCGGATCAAGAACTCACTCTCCCCCAGCCCCTCCTCTGAATCCCCTCAGGCAGGATAGACAATTTTAGGTCCAAGCTGCATGCTGACAAGGGTTTAGAAGGGAACGCTGCAATGTGTCCAACACCATACAGCAGACGAGCTTTTGAGACTGAACCATTTGGTCATGTGGTGTATTTTCTTCTCCAGTAAGGGGAAAATAAAGATCATAGCCTCATAATTATAATAGTTTTCTTCTGAATCCTGAGGCAAACATATTATGTGGACCATGTTCTGTGCTGTGAACATCATGTAACTTGAACATTACATTGTAATTGTGTGTGTGAGACTATATTGTCAGTGGATTCATAACTCAGTTCTCTCCTGGGAAAGCTGAACATGATCTTGCTAAGAAGATACACTTGTTCTGAGAACTTCTCTTCTTGCCGTTCGCTCACATTTAGCTAAAGTGAATTTATTGCAAGAGAAATTTACTCTGGCACGTTACGTTGGTTCACCATTCCTATTTTAAGGTCAAGAATTTTCTTTTTTTCCTAACATTATGCTTATTTTCAACATCCTTCAGCTGCATTATTTATTTCCAGTTTATCTAGATTTATTTAGACATGCTAGGCATAAATTAATAATTGCAGTAGTAAAGGAATAAAAATCACCTTATGAATGTCTGAAAGGGAACAGACAGAAACCTAAGCTTATTGCCTACACAATGTACAGTAATTTAACATAATAAGTTCCTAATACTATAAATCAAATCTCTCACATTTCAGATTTTTCATTCTTAATATGTTGTTGCTCTTTAAAATGTTCTCAGGTGATAATAAAGAATTGCTTTTCCTTAGGAAAAGGTTTCCACATTCATACAGGGAGTGGCTTTTATGCTCTTATAAAAGCTTTAGGAAGAAAAGCACAAGCAGCTATTTTACACAGGATTTATATGTTTGTTTCTGCCTAACATGCTATGACATCATCTCCTTCAGTGAGCAGAAGGCATTTAATGAACACACTCTTTTCCTCACTTCCTTCTCTCATACATTTTTTGTTGTTTGTTTTTTTTTTCTTTTTTTTTTTTTTTTTTTTCTTACTGCAGTAAATTAGATTTTACACAAACAATTCACTTCAACAGTTGGATGAATGCATGTGAATGGGTCGTGCCCCCACGTTTGTCTACCCCCACACAAGCTTCTAGGCTCTCCTGCGAGAGTCCGGTGTGGCTTCACAAGACGTGGTTTTAATTCTCCACACAATCAGTCCAATCAAGTTTAACACAGGAAATTTTACACAACCACCCCAGTTTCCCCTCACATGAAGACAGAGATTTCAACTTCTTAATGGTGCTGTACATCAACCTCCTACTGCAAAGGAACTAGTTCTGTTTGCAGCGGATGTACACAGAGGGTCAATCCCACACCTTTGTAGAATTATCAGGCAAAATTCTCAATGTCTCCAGAAACCAGCCCACACAGTTTCTTCTCTGTTCCTCCTCACTCAAGATGGCTTTCCTCTCAGTCTTCTAACTCAAGGTTGGCCTGGTCTTGCTTCTCGAGCTCACAGGACTTACTGACTAATTTACTGGTCTCGGTCTTGTAACTCACAAGATTTACTGGTCTGGTCTTGCTACGTCTAGCTCACAGCACTTACGACTTGGTCTTGTTACTCATGATTTTTAACTTAAACTTTAACCTAAACTTAACTTAAACTCACAGGATTTTATTTATGACGTCAACCTGATCTCGTCTTAAGTTATTCTCTTATCCCTTGAGTTGTTCTTTCGATGAGGAGGTGAGGAGGAGAATCCCTGTCACAATGAGAATAATGAAGACAATTGACCACAAAACAGAAAAATATTGTGATTATTAATTAAGATATTGATTATTAATTTGTGATAAATTTCTAGTAATGTTTGACTCCAGTTTGAGTCTGAAAATTAATGTAAATTTAGAATAACACTTCTCACCATTGTCTTTTCACACTGGTTCAGAAGGAGTCCTGGCGTAGTCGACCACGGGTGGGAGAAAGACGTCCTGTCCTCTGAAATTCTCTAATTGAGGTTCTTAGGATGAATCTGTGGATTCAGGTGGCCAACCCGTCTATCCCCAACCTGGGCGGACTGACGCAGGATCCTGAGACGAGCCCCCAAAAACTGTGGTGGAAAATACTCTGGTCTTGAGAAGTTGTAATACATCTAAGAGTCAACTGTCTTCTTACAATGAACATTTTATTATAAACTAATACAAGCACACGCTGGAGCTTGGAGAGAGAACTCTCTCTACAGATGCTGAAGTAACACCCAATTATAAACCATGCTTAACTCCTCCTAGTTGCTGAGCACACCATATGAAACAATCATTATCTCTTATTTAAGACTAAACTGAACTCACTAAGCATCAATCACTCACTATATTACTTTATTACCTTTAACCTCTAACCTTTAGACAACTGGTCAACCAAGCAGTTGACAAAAACAGATGCCCTGCAGGAAACTCTTCCTGTCTCAGACTTTGTCTGCACATTCCAGACAAGGATCATATGACTTAAAGAAAGCTTTGTGCATAGACACAAAACACAGCAGGATCACAGCAAATCAATGCATATATGTCTAATACTTAATTCAAACCAAACTCATAACAATTTTCCCCAACACCAGCTTGACACAAGCATACTTCACTATTTGTCAGCAGCTGAGTAGAAGAAGGAAGAGACTACCAAAGATGGGAGGAAAATAACAATGCACGGAATATGTGCGTCATCGAGACGGGACAAGTTAGTGAGCATTTGCAGATTGATTCAACTTAGGGTGGAATTAAGGTTTACATGACAGAGGAATTACTCAGTTACCAGCCACTTACTTTGGAGTTAAGTTTAATTCCAAATTGACTTTTGCATTTGAAATTAGATGTTTACATTTTTTTTATCAGTTTAAAGTGGAATTAACTATTATATGGAATTATAGAGGCATTAAAACTCCCACTGTGTCGGAAAACATGTCACAAGCTGCCGTTCATAGAGCCCATCTTTGGCACTTTCATATTGGCCTCACTTTCAGCCACTGGAGGTTGCTGCTTGATCCCCACCCCTGTACTCTGAGCCTATGGGATTTCATACGGTGGCCCTGAAGTGCAAACCACAACAACAAAACAAAAAACACAAATACAAAACAAAAAAACGCAACAACAAATTAAGAAACAGCAACAAATTAAAAATGACAACAACAATTACAAAAAACACGATTACAAATTAAAAAACACAACAAATGAAAAACATACACAAAAAATGATAAAACACAATGACAAATAAAAAAAGACAACGAACTTGGAAAAAGCACAACGACATTAACATACAGGAAGAGGTAGGTATCAGCGGGCAACAAGAGAAATCGCTGATTGGACGATGGTGCGAGACGGCTTTTGAGCCGGAAGTTGTAGTTTTTTACCTCGTTCAGTTTCAAGTAGAGGAAAGGCTAAAGTAGTACTAAATTCGTTGTGTTAAATACTACAGAAGTATTCAAAGTAGTTTTAGTGTGACACATTTTGTGTAAAGTGTGTAAT